>NW_026652294.1:68432288-68679434 GCF_009828535.3 Hylobates moloch
AAAAAAAAAAAAAAAAAAAAAAAAAAAAAAAGATTATTATTATTTTCATTTTTAAGTTTTTATATTTTTATTATACTTTAAGTTCTAGGGTACATGTGCACAACTTACAGGTTTGTTACATATGTATACACGGGCTGTGCTGTGTGCTGCACATTAACTGGTCAGTTACATTAGGTATATCTCCTCATGCTATCTCTTCCCCCCTCCCATGCCCCATGAAAGGCCCCGGTATGTGATGTTCCCCACCCTGTGTCCATGTGTTCTCATTGTTCAATTCCCACCTATGAGTGAGAACATTCAGTGTTTGGTTTTCTGTCCCCGCGATAGTTTGCTCAGAATGATGGTTTCCAGCTTCATCCATGTCCCCACAAAGGACATGAACTCATCCTTTTTATGGCTGCATAGTATTCCATGGTGTGTATGTGCCACACTTTCTTAATCCAGTCTATCATTGATGGACATTTGGGTTGGTTCCAAGTCTTTGCCATTGTATTTCACCATTTCTTATTGGTAAACAGTTATATTATTTTTTTGTTCCTCACTATTACAAATAATTCTTTGAAAATATCTTTAAACATAAATATTCTGAATTTCTGAAATTATTTCTAGTGGCTGGATTTCTAAAATTTAGTGTGCAGGCTTAAAACACATAGGTAGCTTTTTTTCCTGACAATTTTTAATTATAAAATAATGGATAGGGCCAGACGCCATGGCTCATGCCTGTAATCCCAGTGCTTTGGGAGGCCGAGGCAGGTGGATCATGAGGTCAAAAGTTCAAGACCAGCCTGGCCAACGTGGTAAAACCACATCTCTACTAAAAATACAAAAATTAGCTGGGTGTGGTGGCAGGTGCCTGTGATCCCAGCTACTTGGGAGGCTGAGGCAGGAGAATTGCTTGAACCCGGGAGGCAAAGGTTGCAAAGAGCCAAGATTTCCCCACTGCACTCCAGCCTGGATGACAGAGCAAGATTCCATCTAAAAAAAAAAAAAAAAAAAAAGAAGAAGAAAAAAAAAAAAGACAAGGTATTGTGCCAGACCATTCATTTGAATTGTCCACAGTTTTATAGATAATAAATAGTGAGCTGGAATTATAATCTATTCATTCTGGCTCCATGGCCTGAGTCTATAATAAATACACCAAAGGTCTAGAATTCCAACAGTCATGGGACCAGGCAGGAGTATGAGTAAGTGGTATACGCCGGGTAGAGGACACAGGCAAGCTGGAGGGCAGTGCCTTGCCTAAATGTACCATCTGCTATTCATTTAAAGCTAACTGTTGTCATGTAAGGACACAGACTAGTCTAAGAAAAGGTGGAAACTAGGATTTGTTCATGTTGTTCATGCATAAAATCATCAAGTTTTAAAAACTTTTTGTACACACAAAACAAGAAACACCTCTTGGGAAGATCTGGCCAAGATTCTCCCAGTTTATGCCCCTAGTAGCAAACTTTGCTATCTTGAGTTGTTGATGTTATGTTTTAGTAAAAATATTGGATGAAAAAGTGACAAAACTTGTGTTGCAACATGACTGCCATGGGATATATAACTTAATGGCAATAGATTAATATCTACATTCATGTTGGTGTTTGAGTAATATGAATACTACTCCTTACTCGTAGTTTCTACATGGTCATAATATGGAGAGAGCTCTGCTTCATTTGAATGTGAATCGTATATTCTCATGTCCTTCTATTATGAATGAACTGCTTTTCTGAGCCAGCTGCAGGAAGCACGCTGAAATGCCATTAATTTATTCTGAAACCACATTTCTGTTCTCACATATCACACTCTCTGCTACTATTCAGTTCTAGCAGTATATAGAAAAGCTAAATATAGACCCAATTTTCAAATGTCTATATCCAATAAAGAATGCTTATTTAAAATGTGTCTGAGGTAGTAGGGCTCAAACTTGGCTGCACACTAGAAGTACTTGTGGAGCTTTAAGGTATACAGAGACATGGTCCTTACCCCCAGAGATTGTCATTTAATTGGCCTAGGTGAACCTGGGCATCAGAGTTGTTAAAAGCCCCTAGATGATTCTGCTATCAGCCAAAATTGAGATTGACTTGTCCGATGTATGTTTTGCAACATAATATTTGATGTGTAATAACAGTTCAGTTAATAGCACCTATTTATATAACTGATAATTATTATTAACAAAAGTATTTTGACCTTTTCCTTGAATCAGTATTCCATAGTATTTGTTTTCCTTGTATCTTCTTGAGAAATGATAAATAGCATACTGTGATGCCATTATTTTTTAAAATCAGAGAGCTGCCTAATCAGATTGAAGAGACGAAATTCTATTTCTTTCATTGTACTCATTTTCTAGACTATAATCTTTTTGAAGAAAGGAACCGTGTCTTTGTGTACCCAACACTTAGCATCATGCCAGATATACATTATGTACTTTAAAAATTATCAGTTGAATAAATGATTTTTAATAGATCAATTTATTTATCATAGATGAGAAAAGTAATATAGATTAAGAATAGACCTACACAATCTGTGAATGTGGGCTTCTTTCCCAGAAAGCTACTAAGAATTAGAAGTACAGAAGCAAGAACACCAGCAACTCCATCGATTTCTTTGGCTTGTTTGTCACACTGTATAGCTGTCTCATGCCATGCATATTCCTTTCTTCATAATTGAAAATAGAGAAAGGTGATGGTGGCCATGAAGTAGAAAATCTCTGGATTTAGAAAGTTGTATTTCTCTTGACTTTTGGATATCTCCAAAGAAACAAAATATGGATCAAAGCCCTTGACTATACACTTTAACTTTTCTAATGGGCTCAGACCTTGCTACCACAATATTCACATGTGCAAAACAAATATAGCTTTTATGTTTTATTTATTTATTTACTTATTTATTTATTTATTTATTTATTTATTTTGAGATGAAGTCTCCCTCTGTTGCCCAGGCTGGAGTGCAGTGGCGTGATCTTGACTCACTGCAACCTCCGCCTCCCAGGTTCAAGCAATTCTCTTGCGTCAGCCTCTTAAGTGGCTGGGATTACAAGAGCCTGCCACAATGCCTGGCTAGTTTTTCTATTTTTAGTAAAGATGGGGTTTTACCATGTTGGCCAGGCTGGTCTCGAACTCCTGACCTCAGATGATCCACACACCTTGGCCTCCTAAAGTGCTGGGATTACAGACATGTGCCACTGTGCCCAGCCAGCAAATGTAGCTTTTACATCTCTGTAACTCTTCTTCCTTTTAGACCTTTCTTCTGGCTGGGAAAAATGAAATTTTGAGTAGTGGAATAAAACTCAGTGTTATTTAATAAGCAAAGGCATTTTTAAAATGTAACTCAGGCTTTTGGAATTATATGTTGTTTTTTAGATTTTCTCCTCCCCCAGTGTTCCTCTTTAAAGTGCGTTTTGAGTATATAGGCAGTCCGCTTTGCACTCCACCGACAACATGTCAGAGGGATAGAAAAGGGTTCATGTCCATATGAAATACTCTAGATCCCTTATAGTGTCCACTGTAAGTAACTGGTTTAGTTTGCTCCTTTATTAGCTTCTGTGACAATGTTAATAGTCTCATTTTGGCACAGGGTAGAATATTCCGTCGGCTGTGCCCAGGCATTTATTTTCAGACTTGAAGTCGCCACCCGCATGTCTGGATCTAAGATCTTGGCTTATCAGCTGTCTCTGTCAGCAGCACATTCATACCTCCATTGAGCTTCCCCAAATATATTGGATATTTGTAAAGGCTTCCTGAACTTCTCAAGGTATTGCTCCAAGATGTGGATGGGCGACTACAACTTCAGCATCTCAAATCTCCATTCTCCCCAAGCCTCTTTTTTTCTTCTCACATTCCACCAAGGCTGGAAAAAAACAAAACAAAACAAACAAACAAACAAACAAAGGAGCAAAGTATAGTACTCAGCTTCTTGTGTTGACTTTTCTCTGCCTAATTGAATAGAGCCAAATAAGTTTAACTCTAAATAGCCCAAGCTAAAGTGCTTTAGAAAAAATTTCCACCTCAGAAAATTCTACCTTTCAAGACTATTTATTTTCTAGGGACATCTTAATACAACTTACCTATGATCTTTAACTTCTTGGCAAAACCTGCATTCTTATTCCCTGAGGTCATAATTTCAACCCATTCCTGGAGTGGCCACTTTAAGAGTAAATATCATCATCTGAAATTATTTTATATATTTGTTTATTTATTACTTATCTCTCTCCCTGAAAAACTGTAATTTATATAGGACAGGGATTTTATTGGTCTTATTAACCATGTATCCTTGCCACTTAGGATAGTGTTTTTCTGCCTAGATAGTATCATTAAATTTTTCATTGAATAAATTTATGTCGATATGTATACATGTATGCATGGATAGATGGATGGATGGATGGATGGATGGATGGATGGATGGATGGATGGATAGAATAGTATGTATGTATATATGTGTGCATAGATCACTGTATAGGCATATACATATATATATATTTATATATATATATATGGATGATTTCACTTCATTTTTAGCTTTGGGCTGAGAGGAAACTAAGAAAATAAGACATAAGGAAAAAATGAAATGGTACAGTTTTCATAGTCTAAAAATATTACATCTGCACACGCTTATTTCCTAATATGTTAAAATAAATCCAATAGAATATTTGATATTTAAGTTTTAGAACATGTAATTTTATTTTAATTGTTTATAAACATGCATACATATGCAATATATTTATATTTTTATATTGGTTTAAACAAAATATAATTAATTTGGATGAGATTTTGAATAATTTTCATTTTGCCATTATGTCAATTTTCCAGATTTTCTACCATCATATTTTATGTAAAGTAAAGCATATCATATCATACTTTGACTTTTTTCTGTTATACATGTCTGTGTGTGTATATATACATGTCCTATATATGTTTATACACATACACACATGCTGGTGACTCTTGTACAATGCAGAAGTTAATGGTACCAATCTCCTGCACAGTCAAAAATCCATGTATAACTTTTTACTCCCCCAAAACTTAATAATGGGTTACTATTGACTAGAAGCCTTACTGATAACATACAGTTGATTAACTCATATTTTGTATATTCTATATATTATATTCTGTATTCTTCCAATAAAGTAAGGTAGAGAACAGAAAATGTTATTAAGAAAACTGTAAGTAAGAGAAAATATGTTTACAATTTATTAAGTGGAAGTGGATCTTCATAAAAGTCTTCTTTCTCTTTGTCTTCACATTGTTTAGGCTAAGGAAGAGGAAGAAGAGGAATGGTGGGTCCTGGTATTTCAGGGGTGGCAGAGGCAGAAGAAGATGGACCCATTCAGTTTAAAACTGTGTTGTTAAAGGGTCGACAATACAAACAAACACATGCAAGCATTCATTTTAATCTACCTGAAATTATATGTGGCTTCATCAAGAAATTGATGTGGTCCTAAATGATTTCTTATGGAAACAGAAATCTCAGTTTTTACAATGTCTTTGAATAGTTTTTAAAATGTAATCTAAACCCTCTAATATTCATTGTCACAGAGTAACTCTGTAGATATTTTTTTGGGGGATACTGAATATATATAAAAATTGTTTTTTTGAAAAATCGGTGTGTTTATTTTCATATTTTTTTTCCCCAATAAAGAAGGAGACTTTATATTTTTTCAGTTTTTCCATAGGTGGGCCGGCAAGTCTTACCTACTTTTCTTGTTGGTTGAGTTATAGTACAATGCTGTAGTTTAAGACTAATTTTATTTTTTAATTTTGGCTATTAAAAAAAGCCAGTATTATCCCAGAAATGTGTAAACCACATGCCAAATTTCATTCTGAAATGAATTTTTTGTTAGCATTATTATCCATTAGAGAAAGAGATTTATAATGGGAATGCTGACAGATCGTTTCAGCAGCCATATAGAGGCTCCTTAGCTGATTCATTAATATCTAAGGAAGCTAATCCCATGTCTTTACAAATCAAATTCTTCCTCTCCAGTGGAGATAGGTCAAAATATTGAAGAAGGCTTGTGCTCTCCAGTAGAAATGAAATAGATGATGCTGACATCTCCGTTGTTTTAATGAGAGTGTGGCAGCAGAGTGTTGCTGGATAGAGTGCTTTGTCAAAGTGGACTGAGGTCTATTTTTAGACAATGTGAGTTGCCTTTTATATTCATCCTACCTAAGAGCAGGGAGAATACAGCAAGTTCCTGGGTACTGAAATAGAAAAGGCAGGAATGAAAGCAGCTCAAATCTGATCAGCTCCTAAGTCCTCCTGAGTGTCACCAATTCTTCATCTTACCTTAAAAAGATTTATTTATTATTTTACTAAGTCCAGCCTACACTTTATGGGCAGTAAATGGGGAATAGTAGTTACCTTTTGGAGAGAAGAGTATTAAATAATTTTTTGAAATAGTTTATAATGACTGCACCGATCTAATTTTGTTAAACATTGCAAAGAGTTTCTTAAGAATTGTTAAAAAGATAATTTGTGAAAATGTTGACAATATAATACAGTCAGCTATTCTCATTTATTTATTTTTAAAATTATCTTTTTAGTAATTGGAAATGTGAATTTTATTAATTCTTTTTTTTCAATTTTACTTTAGAATCAGAGGGTACAATCACAGGTTTATTACAAAGTTTTATTAAATGATGCTGAGGCTTGGAGTATAAAAGGACCCATATCCCAGATAGTGAGCATTGTACCTAACAGGTAGTTTCTGAATGCTTGCCCTGCTTCCTCCCTCTCCCCTCTTGCATCCCCCAGTGTCTGTTTCCATCTTTACGTTCATGCGTACTCAAGGATTAGTTCCCACCTACAAGTGAGAAAATGTGGTATGTGGCTTTCTGCTTCTGTGTTAGTTTGCTTAGGATAATGGCCTCCAGTTGCGTCCATGTTGCTGCAAAGGACATGATTTCATTTTTTATGGCTGCATAGTATCCCATGGTGTATATGTACCACATTTTCTTTATGCAACCCACTGTTGATGGACACCTGAGTTAACTCCATGTCTTTGCTATTTTGAGTGGCGCTGCAATGAACATACAAGTGCATATGACTTTTTGATACAATTTTTTTCTTTATGTATATACCCAGTAATGGAATTGCTGGGTTGAATGGCAGTTCAACTTAATTCTTTGAGAAATTTCCAAACTGCTCTCCATGGTGGTTGAACTAAGTTAGATCCCCACCAACAGTGTACAAGTGTTCCATTTTCTCCAGAGCCTTAACAACATCTGTTATATTTTTGACTTTTGACAAAAGCCATTCTAACTGGTGTAAGATGATATCTCATTGTGGTTTTGATTTGCATTTCTCTGAAGATTAGTGATAAGGAGCATTTATTAATGATTGTTGTCTGCTTGTGTGTCTTCTTTTGAGAAATGTCTGTCCATGTCCTTTCCCCACTTTTTCATGGGGTAATTTGTTTTTTTGCTTATTGATTCATTTATGTTTCTTATAGATTCTGGATATTGGGGTTTATAGATTCTGGACATGACATAGTTTCTGAATATTTTCTCCCATTCTGCAGATTGTTTGTCTTCACAGATTGGCTGAGCACAGATTGTCTGAGCACAGATTGTCTGAGCTTCTTCACAGCAAGAGAAACTCTGTCTTGCTGTGAAGAAGCCCTTTAGTTTAGTTAGGCCCCACTTGTTAATTTTTGTTTTTGTTGCAACTAGTTTTGAGGACTTGGCCATTAATTATTTGCCAAGGCTGATGTCAAGAAAGTATGTTCTGGATTTTCGTCTAGAATTTTCTATTTATAGTTCTTTCATTTAAGTCATTAATCTGTCATAAGTTAATTTTATGTATGGTGATAGATAGGGATTCACTTTCATTCTTCTGCATATGGCTAGCCAGTTATCCTCACAGTATTTATTGAATAGAGAATCTTTGCCCCATTCCTTATTTTTGTTCACTTTCCTGAAGATCAGATGGTTGTAGGTACAGGGCTTTATTTATGTAATTTCTATTCTGTTCCACTGGCCAGTGTGTCTGGTTTTTGTACTAGCCTTGTGACGGTTTGGTTCCTGTACCCTTGTAGTCCAGTTTGAAGTAGGATAACATATCTCCAGCTCATTTTGTTTGTTTGTTTGTTTGTTTGTTTGTTTGCTTAGGAATACCTTTTGCCATTCAGGTTTTTATTTTGGTTCCATATGAATTTTAGAATAGCTTTTTTTTCTAATTCTGTGAAAAATGGCATTGATAGTTTGGTAGGAATACCATTGAATCTTTAAATTGCTTTGGGAAGTATGGTCATTTTAATATTGATTTTTCTATCTATGAGAACGGAATGTTTTTCCATTTATTTACATCATCTCTGATTTTATTCAGCAGTGTTTTGTAGTTCTACTTGTAGAGTTTTTTTTTATCTCCTTGATTAGAAGTATTCCTGGGTATTTTTTTTCATTACTATTGTAAATTGGTTTGCATTCTTAATTTGGCTCTCAGCTTGACTGTTATGTTCTACTGAATTTTATGCATTTATTTTGTATCCTGAAGCTGTACTGAAGTAATTCATTAGTTTTAAGTGCCTTTTGGCAGAATCTTCCTGGTTTTCCAGGTATAGAATCATATCATTAGCGAAGAAAGATAGTTTGACTTCTTCTTTTTCTATTTGGATGCCTCTTTATTTTTTTCTCTTGCTTGATTTCTCTGGCTAGGACTTCCAACACTATGTTGAATAGCAGCGGTGACAGTGGGCATCTTTGCCTTGTTCACAAGGGGGTGGTTGCAGTTTTGCCCATTTGGTGTGATATTAGCTATGGGTTTGTCATAGATGACTCTTATTATTTTGAGCTATGTTCCTTCAATGCTTAGTTTGCTGAGGGTTACTTCATGAAGCGATGTTGGATTTTATTAAAAGCTTCTTCTGAATCTATTGAGGTTATATGGTTTTTGTTTTTAATTCGGCTTCTGTTGTAAATCACATTTATTGATTTGCATGTGTTGAACCAACCTTGCGTCTCAGGAAGAAAGCCTATTTGGTCATTGTGAACTAACTTTTTGATGTGCTGCTGGATTTAGTTTGCTAGTATTTTGTCAAGGATTGTTTTGTCTATGCTTATCAGGAATATTGTCCTGATATTGTGTCTCTGTGAGATTTTGGTTTCAGGATGATGCTGGCTTCATAAAATTAGAGAATAGTGCATCCTCCCTTGATTTTTTTGAATGGTTTCAGTAGGATTGGTACCAGCTCTGTGTACATCTGGTTCTGGGCTTTTGTTTGTTTGTTTGTTTGTTTTGTTTTATTGTTGCTAGAATATTTATTACTGATTTAATTTTGGAATTCGTTATTGGTCTGTTAGGTTTTTAATTTTTTCCTGGTTCAATCTTAGGAGGTTGTGTGTTTCTAGGAATGTATCCATGTCCTCTAGATTTCCGAGTTTGTATGGATAGAGGTGTTCATAATAGCCTTTGAGGATCTTTTGTATTTCTGTGGGATAGGTTGTAATTCATCTTTGTCTTTTATAATTGTGCTTATTTACATCTTCTCTCTTTTCTCTTTGTTAATTTAGCTAGAGGTCTGTACATCTTGTTTATTTTTTCAAATACACTTTTGATTTTGTTGATCTTTTCTATGAACTATTGCATATCAATTTTCTTCAGTACTTCTCTGATTTTTGTTGTTTCTTTTCTTCTGCTAGCTTTGGGATTAGTTTGGTCACGATTTTCTAATTTCTCTAGGTGTGATGTTAGATTATTAATTTGGGATATTTCTAAGTTCTTGATGTAGGTGTTTAGCAATATAAATTTCCTACTAATCCTGCTTTAGCTGCATCCCATAGATTTTGATATGTTGTGTTTCTGTTTTTATTAATTTCAAAGAGTTTTAAAATTTCTGCCTTAATTTTGTTGTTTACCAAAAAGCCATTCAGGTGCAAGGGGCTTAATTTTCATGTAGTTGTGGAGTTTGGGATCTTCTTGGTTATGATTTCTATTTTTATCATACTGTGGTCTGAAAGTTTGGTATAATTGCGATTTTTTGGAATTTATTTAGGCTTGCTTTATCATTAAGCATGTGATTGATGTTAGAGTATATTCTGTATGCAGATTAAAAGACTGTGTACTTGGCAGTTTTTCGGTTGAGTAGTCTGTAAATATCTCTTAGGAACAATTGGTCAAGTGTCGAGTTTAAGTCCAAAATTTCTGTTAGTTTTCTGCTTTGATGATCTATCTAGCACTGTTAGTGGAGCATTGAAGTCCCCCACTATTCCTGTGCAGCTGTCTAAATCTTATTGTAGGCCAAGAAGTACGTGTTTTATGAATCTGAGTGCGAATGTTGGGTTGCATATGTATTTAGGATAATTATGTGTTCTTGTTGAATTGAATATTTTATTATTATGTAATGGCTTACACTGTCCTTTTTGACTGTTTTTGGTTTAAAGTGTGCTTTATCTAATATAAGAATATTGACCTGTGCTCTTTTTGGTTTTCCATTGCATGATAGGTTTTTCTGCATTTCTTTTCTTACAGCCTGTGTGTGTCATTATGTATGACATGCGTCTCTTGAAGGCAATAACTGGTTGGGTCTTTTTTTTTTTTTTTTTTTTTTAATTCAACTTACAATTCTGTGCTTTTCAAGTCAGGTTTTTAGATCATTTCCATCAAGGTTAATGTTGATCTGTGAGTTTTGATCCTGTCATTGTGCTGTTAGCTGGTTGCTTTTGTAGACTTAATTGTGGAGTTGCTTTGTAGTTCCTGCCTGAAATGTACTTAAGTGTGTTTTCATGATAGCAGGTACTGTTCTTTCACTTCTATTTTTAGTAGTACGCCCTTAAGGACCTCTTGTAATACTAGTCTAGTGGTAACAAATTTATGTGTTGTTCGGTTGCCTGAAAAGTATTTTATTTCTTTTTCACTTGTGGAACTTAGTCTGGTTGAATATAAAATTCTTGGTTGAAATTTTGCTCCTTTAAGGATGCTAAATATAGACCCTCTATCTTTCCTGTCTTGTAATGTTCCTGCTGAGAGGTCCACTGTTAGCCTGATATTTTCTTTGTAAGTGATCTGACACTTCTTTTTAGCTGTCTTTAATATTTTTTCTATCACATTGACCTTGGAGAATCTGATGACTGTGTATCTTGGGGATGGCCATCTTATATAGTATCTCATGGGAGTTCTGTGTATTTTTTGAATTTGCGTATTGGCATCTCTAGTGAGACTGGGAAAACTTTTATGGACTGTATCCTCAAATACCGTTTCCAAGTTGCTTAATCTCTCTACTACTCTCTCAGGAATGCCAGTTTGTCTTAGGTTTAGTTTCTATCCATAATCCTGTAATTTCCAAAGGTTTTGTTCTTTTCTAAACATTCTGTCTTCTTTATTTTGCCTAAGCTGATTCAAAGGACTTGTCTTCAAGATCTGAGATTCTTTCCTCAGCTTGGTCTGTTCCATTATTAATTCTTCAAACCAAATTATGGAATTCCTGTAGTGAAATTTTCAATTCCACAAGTTCAATTTTGTTCTTTTAAAAAATTGCTATGTCATCTTTCAGCTGTTGGATCGTTTTCCTGGATTCGTTTGATTGGGTTTCAGCTTTCTCCTGAATCTTATTGAGCTTCCTTGCCTCCCAGATTCTGAATTATATGTCTGTCATTTCAGCCATTTCAGTGGTTGAGCTGTTGTGGATCTATTATACAATGGGGAGCCATAGTGATTGTCTGAAGGTAAGAAGACACTCTGACTTTTTGAATTGCTATAGTTAATGTACTAATTCTTCCTCATCTGAGAGGGATGGTGTTCCCTTATCTTTTTGTAGTTGCTTTTGTTTAGATGGGGCATTTTTAAAATATAATTTTTATTTATCTTAAGAGTTTGACTGTGGTGTAAGTTGAATATATACGACTGGCTTCATTTCTGGATGCTTTCAGAGGGCAAAGTATCTGCATGGGATATAGATTTGTGGTTAGATTCCTGCATTGGATTTCACAGATGATGTGTGCTGGAAAAAAAATGGTTTTGATGATGTAAATCAGGCTGCAACTCAGTAGGCAGCACTGAAGAACAATGGCCAGCAGTTAGGCATTTACATAGCTGCCTGCCTGTTTTGTATTTTAACACATTTGCAGCAGTGTTCGGTCATTGGGGAGTTGGTGGTCAGCCAGGGATAGATGATCCCCTTATTAAGTTCATTCTTGGGACTTAGGGGCTCCCAAATCACTGGTGCCACACCCATATTTCCTTAACCCCAACGAGGGACCTGTCAGGCTGTGCTCCCTTCTCCGTTGGGGGCAGCCAGAGTCAAAGATTAGGTCACCAGGAGACCCGCAGCTCTCTGGAGACCCACTGGTCCACTTTGCTTGGCAGAGTCAGAGTGCGTTGTGGTATATGTCTGTGGGTGGTGTACTGATGCAGTAGCTCAAGGCTGGGAGACCTCTGGGCAGGGTAGTGTTGCTGTGAGTGTGCAGCAGGGATGGCACCCATGGCCTGTAGTATTTTGCTGAGTAGATGGCTGTGGAGACTGCCCAACCTGCGCTCCCTCAACCAAATACTCCCATTTTACATGCTAGTTTTGACAAAACATTACTTGAGTGAAAAAAGTATGTAATAAAGCAACACCCCTCATTTATATGTCACTGTGATATATGAAAAAAGTAGTTAAACTCACCACATTTTACCAACAACAAAAAATCACGTAACAAGCAGTAAGCACAGTGATTATGCAAATAATATCTTTCCAGATCATGTATTTTTCAAATAAATATTAGTACAGCATTAATCAAATTCATTTATGAAATTTTAAGCATTCTTTATCCAAAAATTATTTAAAATAGGCACATATTAGTTAACTATATTTGTTACTATCTATTGGTGAATATATTACTTGTTTTTCTGCTTTGCATATTATTTTATTATGGTGACTTATAGTTATATTTCATACTATGTAGTCATTAGTTATTTCATATTATACATTATATATTAGTTTACATTCTGATACCAGACCTTTTATCTATGTTATTTATGCACGTACACATTTATGTACTTATATATAATGTACAGATGTACGCTTTTATATTTTATTCTTGTATTGTAGTCAAATATGTATCTGCTTTGTCCTTTCTCAAATTAGATGTGATCTAGGAACACCGTCACCTGCAGAGTTAAACATTGGACACAACTCTAGATTTTTAGCTGTAGTAATCTAGTCCATATTTGGTGTACTTTCTGCAATTTCCTCATCAGCTTTTTTTCTTTATTTTCTTCTAACATTTGCTTAGTCTCTTTAACATCTGTGAGTGCTGTTTCAGTTCTCCTCTGTAACACCTGGACATATACTTCAGCCACTTTAGCAATCTCCATCTCCAAAATCTGCCCACACCATACATGTTCTGGGTTATCAACTTTACCAACCATGGTAAACAGCCTCAGTGAATGTCCTCATTGGCTGTGTGCTGGAAGTTCAAATTCTTTGCCTCTATATCTACATGGACTGCCTGAGTGTTCTCATGCCATGGAAGTTGACTTTCTCTAGAACAAGTAACAAGAGGGCATGAAAGAGAGACAATGCCAAGGCAGAAGCTACAAGCTTTTGTAACAATCTTGGAAGTGACATATCATCACTTCTGTTGTACCCTATTAGCCATACAGGCCAAAGTGGGAGGGGATTGCATAAGGGCATAAACACCAGAAGGAAGGGCTCGTTGGGGTCATCTTAGATGTTGGCTGTCATTGCCTGGCCTCTGGGCCTCAATATATCACTTGTATGTGCAGATTATATTTACCTCATTCTAAGGTTACAAGGAGCAGAAGCATGACCTAAATAAAATACTCTGCACAGAATGGGCTTCTACTTACCTGATCTCTTACTCATTTATCTTCTGTTCTCTACTTTTTTCTGGAATCAACCAGAAAATTGGTCCAGATATTCTTAGCATAGCAGAGCTACCCTTATGGTGGACATGCTAAGTTACTAATTTCCACTCCAAGTATGTGTACTGAAATTTTTCTCAACACAGGTAGCTATCTTCTTAAGAAGGAGTCTATCTATTAAAATAATTTGTTCCCGTTTCAGTATATTTGGATCTCCTCATTCTCATGTTTAACATAGTCCTCAACATATGGCAGGTGTTTACTAAATTAAAGTGAATAATTATTTTCAAGAGAGTGAATCTCAAGTAATATATAGTCGAAGTTTTTAAAATTACATTCTGTCTGAGAATCAAATTGAATCAGAATAATCAATGATATATTAAGCAATGGTACATTAGAATGAAGTGGTGGGATGTAAGCAACATTTGGTACAAGGAAGCTTATAATTTCTGGAAAGTCTCACATCATTTTCATTTTTCTGTGTACAGTTTTTTTTTTAACTTCATAATCTATAAAAAGATCACAAATTACCCAATGTCTTGAGAATAATCATTACCAGTAGTAGCTGCTGATCACTCATAGAAACTATCTCAGTGATGAATTTTGCCTCAATATTTTTTATTTGCTCTATATCATTGTCTACTTTTATCACTGTAGTTATTAGAAATAGCTAACCGAATGGTGTGTAGTTGAAGAGAGGCTAACCCAGCATACAGCATAACCTTTTTCCTCATCACCTCTAATTTATTAAAGGGTCTATATTGTTTGAGCATATTTTTTGATTTTCAGTTTGTAGTTACACGTATTTTGATGTCACAGAGCGACGGTAAAATCTCCAAATAGGTGTGAATTGTAAGGTCAATGATCAAATCCACCTTTACTGCATCCTAAAGCTAGCTTTAGAAAATTGTGAAGTAGTACATCTTCCATGACTTTCTACCATTACTGTACCCTTCACGATTCCACACACAAACATTTCTGAGTTAAATATTAGATCCAATTAGGAAAGATATTGAGTTATGAAGAAAGTGCTAAATAGCTTACATCTTCTTTCATATATAATTATAAAATAATGGGAGGTATTTAATATCTAACATATAATGGCACTCTAAGTATTTGTAAGTTGGTCCTGAATTTGGGATTCTGAGACATTACATGTATTATTGTATTAGTATATTTTTACATTTATTTTCCTTATTCAAACCCTGAATGTGGCATCTTAGACATACTTTGAAGACTGAAAATAATAAACAATATTTGTTGAGCACTTGACAATACAGGCTTTATGTGGAATGGTTGAATACTCTCTTACTTTGTTGAAATAGTGCATTGAAGTACTGCAATTGTTCCCATTCTACGGAGAAAGATGCTGATGCATAAAAGTTACACTATGTTATCTAGTGCCTAAGGGACAGAACTTGGAGATGCACCCAGTAGTCTTTCATCTGAGAGCTTTGACTCTCTAATTGCTGTTAGATAGTAACATCAGGTGGCCAAAATTAAAACACAGGAATTGTTTTTCTTAGAGATTTGCTCCATCCTCACTCTCTTTTTTCCTGCCAGAAAGCACAGCCAGTTTCCTGTGACCTCCTCTGCAGCCCAGCCTCCAACAAATGCAATTCTTTTTGTTCTTGTTTTGTGATGCTTGACATCACTATCACCTTATACTTCTTTTATCTTGCGTTTGATGGTAGCTTATAGAGGTTTAGGGATCTATTCTTTCCTTTCTGTTCTGAATGTTCTGTGCTCCCGGTCTCCTCTATTCTAAGAAGTGCTGAACTACTTTGTACATTTCTTTGTAAAGGAAGGTCTGAGAGCCTTGTTTGCCAGGCCACTTCAATTTCCATTTCCAGTGCCTCTGCCTAACGTAAAGTATAATTTGGCTCTGAGGAAATGATCATATCTGCACACTATAGTTCCAGCTTATTTTTTTCAGCTTTCTCTTCAGCATAATACCCTTTCTTGTTCAGACATGTTATTACGTGTACTATTTCTGCCATTCAGTAATGATTTACTAGATTAGTTTTTATTTATAGTTGCTAAATACTTTCTTCTATTTTGAAGTTTGCAACTGGATGCACAGAAGACAGACCTTTGTGTTTAATGCAGTTCAGTTCTGCCAATATTTGGTTGATGACTGAGTGTTATGCCCTGTATTTGGTAAGATGAGGTAGACATTGATATTTGACCTCAAAAAGCCCACAGTTAAGTAGAAAAAATATTTTCAATAACTATAGATGTGGCATCATTATCACTTTAAAGAGAGGGCAAATATGCCATAGGTTAATGGGGAAAGATCAATGACAAAGTGGGCTTTGTACTAAAATTTGGCACAATTTTTGATAGAAGGAACAGAAAAAATGGTATGTTATTCCACATGGAAGATCTTTGAAAACAATCATAGGTACTGGGGTAGGAAGCTCACATATTTGTATGGTTGTTGAATAAGCTATCTCAATTGGAATGTAAATATTATGTCCCAGTAGAGAAGAAAGAGTTAAAAAAAATAGATTTGAGTCAGATTACGTAAAACTGTCAGTGCTAGTCTAAAAAGTTTAAATTTATACAAGAGGAATGGGAGCCATTGAGGGTGTCTGAAGTCTATAAACATCCTTATCAAAATCAAAAAAACAAATCAAACTATACTTTTCAGTGCACCAATTTTAAATTAATTTTCAGCAATATTATTTGCAAGTGACTATAGCATAAAAGTCATATTGTGAAGGGACAGAATATTTTTAGAAAGTTTTGATTATTTACACTAAACTAAACTATAATTTTTATTTTCAAATAAGATTTTGTTTAGATGTTTTCTCTGATGATGGTGTTTTAAGCTAGAGATAATAATTATTGATTATTATTTATTAACAATACCAAAAGTCAGCCAATTTCACAAATTCAAAGTAAAATATTTAGGTGGAAAGATACACAAATGAGATTTACATACAAAAGACTTTACTTTGCTACTGACAGAACGATAATTATAATGTACCAGCTTGCATACTGACCAAGAAACCATGGGAAAAGTATATCTGGAATGAATTTGGAGCCAGAGGTTCAGACCTGGTTGTCACCAGCATTTATCTGACTGATTTCTTGATAGTAGGTGAGATGGTAGACAATGGGGAAGGAACCAAGAAAAGACAAGTGAGATAAGTGAGAAAAAGAAAAGGAAAGAAAAAAAGAGAATAAAATCCAAGTGAGAAAGCAATTTGAGATCTAGAGAGTGGTCAATCATGTCAATTGGTTTTCAGATTCAAGTAGGAACAGCAGTGAAAACAGAATATTAAGTTTTGAAATTAAGAGGCCACTTAGGGATCTTAAAAAGGACACTAAACAAATTTTGATGATTAAAGAAAAGGTTCTCAAAGTGCTCTTGAAAATCTGTACATGCCATTAGTATGCATGGACTTTGTGAAGTCTGTCAATGATAATTAGGTACTTTCGTGGTAGTAAAACAAAAATTATCTATAAACAAAGCAAGATGAATATCACCAAATAGCAGGCTTTTAAATTATACACAAACAAGAAGTGGAAAGGTCCAATCGCTTTCTTTCTTAATTCATATCAGGAGTTGAAATACATTATTTGTTACATTGGAAAGTGTCTTCTCTACCCTTGTTGATACTAGCTATTATTTTATCGTTTTGTAACACTAATCTTTGTGTATTCCCAAAGCCAATATATACATTCTAATTTACTTCATAATTTATTTTATGTTGATGATAGTGGCCACGATGACACTCTAATTCAGCTTTGTGTTTAAATATATAAGACTCTATTAAGAGTCTGGCTTTTATTTTTAATTAATTAATAAAGTCACACGTAATATCTCCCAGGTAACTTATTAAGTACTATTAGGTGTTTCAAAAAACTGAAGTTTGCCAAGAGCTCAGGCAGCAGAAAAACAGTTTGTGATGGTTGTGAAACTTGGACTGGTTCTTAACGGTGAGGGAGTCCCTAAAGAAGGCACGGCAGAGAGAAAACAGGCATTGAAATGGCAACGTGCTTAGTGTGTTTAAGGATTCTATTAGTTTGCCAGAACTGCCATAACAAAATGCCACAATATGAGTGGCTTAAACAACAGAAATTTATGGTCTCACAGTTCTGGATGCTGAAAGTCCTAGATCAAGATGTCAGCAGGATTGGCTTCTTCTAAGGGCCATGAGGGAAGGCTGTGTTTCATGCCTCAGTCATAGCTTCTGGTGGTTTGCTGTCAGTCGTTGTTGTTCCTTGACTTCTGCTGCATCATCCTGATCTCTGCCTTGATCTTCAATGATGTGCTCCCTGTGTGCATGCCAATGTCCAACTGTCAGCTTTTTATAAGGGCACCAGCCATATTGGATGTGAGTCCCATCAGTATGGCCTCCTTTTAACTATTGCAGCTGCAATAATCTTATTTCCAAATTGTGTCACATTCTAAGCCATTGTGGGTTAGGACTTCAACATATGAATTTGGGGTACACAATTCAACCTATAGCAGAGCTCAATCAACCAATTATTTTGACTCAAGCAAAGGACTCATGTGGAAGAGAAGTGATACAGAACATTAGAATAAAAGTTGGGGCCAGAAAGGGAAGAACCTGGAGTTGAAAAGAGATCTGACTTCATCCTGAGTCAGCTAACACTAGTGCCTTTACAGACTTATTGTAGCTACCAAGGCCTTTCTCCAAACATGATGTCAAACAGAAGCATAATATAAAATGGATAAAAAGCAGAGTTTTTCTGGTGATCATATGATTTGTGATTTGCCATTCTCCACACCCTATATACCCCACTGATCTCTGTGATAGTGACAGGGAGTTTTAGGGCTACCTGTAACAGAATTTAAAAACTTCCACTTCAGAAGATTGATCTAGAAAAATATGTTAGACAGAGAGGAATTGGAGGTCAAAATAGATTATTGCAGTAGTTTAGAGATGAGAAAATCAGGCCAGATTGGGGTGGCACAAGTGGGAAAAGGGAAGAGGTTAACGAATTTACCAGTGTAGGTTATATATTTTATATGATATTTGATGAATAATAACAGGATGGTAGAAGGATAAGGAATAATAATACGATTAATATCATTAATAAATAATTACCGTATATTAAATTCCCATTCCATACCAAGGTGTGTCCTACCTGTCCAAGTTCATTAAACTAATACATTGGGATTTGAATTTAAAGCTGAGAGAGAAATATGCTTGATTTCAAAACCTTTCTTCTTTATTATATGTCTGTCTTGCTCTCTAGGATCACCCTAAGATGTTGAATATAAGTGACTATCCTAAAGAATATTAATACAATTTGTAGAATTATGAAGTGCTTTATTGAATTAAAAGGCATTATTTTCTTTTGCCACATTATTTTGAGATAATGGAAAGACAACTAACAAGAAATGTCTTGTGGGCCATTACGGACAGAGGAATCATACTCAGGACAATTGGTCTTGTGTGCCAGTACTCTGGCACCATTTGTGTCAGTGGTCCCACTACTACTTCAGTGTTTTGCTGGAAGAACACATAGGGCTCAGGATATAGCTGTACTCCTGTATGATATTTATTACAGCAGCACAATAAGGATACACTGCTGGATTAGTGAGGGAGAAATACATTTCACACTATTTGAACAAATTTATGTGTATGTTTCCCGTGCTTTCCCTGAAGAGGCCACACTAAATGTCCTCTTACCCAGAAATGAAATGTAATAGCACATGTGCAGTGTTTCCACCAAAAAAAAAAAAAAATGTCCATTTGAGACTCAGAGTCTAAGGCATTTTGGGAACTGGTTACATGGCAATTTCTATCTACTACTACCAAATTCTAGAATGCCAAGAGAAAAGCACTATGAATCACATTGTTTGTACAGTTTTGTCAAGCTTGAACAGTGAAACAACCTTATCAGTTAGTGATGGACGGAACAGTTCTAAAGCAAAATTTCCAGATGACAGTCAGTACCCATCCCTGTCAGCAGGCCCTTCTAAATATCTAGACAGCTATGTTAACTTATTCCTGAACATGTTATAAAAAAGCAAAAAGAAAGAATCTAGTGTTCTGGTGTTGCTGATGAAAGTTAAGTGATGAGCAACTTTTAAAGGGGAAAAAAGAAGAGTATAAACTAGTTATTGAGTTATAACCACATTGATGTGGTCAAATATCTATACAAAATTCTTAACGAATTGATTCTAAAGTTTTAGGTGGCCAGGAAAGTTATATATATATAATATATATTTATAATATTTATAATATATATTTATAATGTATATTATATATAATATATATATCAGTGTGTATGTATATATACACACACATATATACACACACACACATTTATATACTGTTATATATATATAACAGTATTATTTAAGGAATCAAATTTCAATATTGAACCCTTGAAAATGAGTAAAAGACTGTGAGTTATTAAAAATTAAAACGGCAAGTATGATGATATTATGGAATATTAAATATTAATGGGAAATTATAACTGGTACAATACGTAAATGCCATGTCGTATGAAACTAGGTGGTAATTGTAAAGCAAGTAGAGAAGGGGGTTCAGGAAAATTGAGCTCACTATTTCTCAGCTGTAATAACAGTATGAATATACGCCTACCTTTGTTTCACAATCTAATTCTTTAATTGTTGGATTGATATTTGAACCACTAATTTTGGATACATGCCAAATGCTAAAGAAAATACAACTTCCGTATATTGCTCGAAAGCCTAAATTAAAAGTTTCTATTTCTGTTCTCTTCCCAAAATGTGTTTTATAGGTTTAAAATTAATAACCTATTTTACCATCTTATTGTGATAGTAAAATTATTTATGCATTTTAAATTGTTTTCTTGGTCACACAATATATTACCATATCTTTAGACATTTTACATGCTGTATCTATATTGACCTCTATATCCATATTTATATCTATATATCGATACCAACATCTGATTTTCCTATTTCTAACTTATAATTTTACTAAAATATTTTTTAAAAAGAAGATGGGTGCGGTGGCTCACGCCTGTAATCCCAGCACTTTGGGAGGCTGAAGCTAGTGGATCACGAGTTAAGGAGTTCGAGACCAGCCTGACCAACATGGTGAATCCCCGTCTCTACTAAAAATACACACACACACACACACACGCACACACACAAAATCAGCTGGGCATGGTAGTGCACGCCTGTAATCCCAGCTACTCAGGAGGCTGAGGCAGGAGAATCACTTGAACCTGGGAGGCAGAGCTTGCAGTGAGCCGAGATTGCGCCACTGCACTCCAACCTAAAAATAAAAAAAAAAGTAAAAAATAAAAAATAAAAAAGAAGATGGAAAAAAAAGAAAAGAAAAAGAAATGATTAATTTATTTTCCTTTGGTTCACCACATTCTTCCTCGCAACCACTTTAAATAGCACAACATGTAAGTACAAGGAAGTATGAGGCAATAATGTGGATGGAGAAAACAGCTAGGGACTATGAAGATAGTATAATAGTATCTTAACAAAGGTAATTGATTATATTGTCTTGCACAGAGCTCCCACCTTTAAGTTTGCACAACTCCTACTTTTATTCAAATCAATTCGGCCCCAGAAAATCATCAGCATATTTATCAAATGGGACCCTAAATACATTTCTTGAGACAGGCTAACAGACAGCCACCTTCACTTTCTCAGTGATGTTTATTCAGTCATTGCTGTGATGTATTTCTACTTTTCTCTCATGGGCTATGTGGCTTCACAGCCGTTTGCAGGGCCCTCTACCATTTCTGAAGATGGTCTTTTGGAGACTAGTGCACTCTTTCGACATTCTTGCCTTTAGATTACCCCTCCTCCTTTAAAACACCCACAGATATATCTTTTTATGCTATAAAATCACACAAAAATTTCAGAAGAATTTTGTATTCTGCAAAATTATGATCTAAATAAAATGATTAATTGGAAAATACATTGCGAGCAGAGTGCTCAAAATCCATGCAACTTTATTATCACAACATTAGCAGAAACAATAATAATTAAACAATAATAATTCTAACAAATTGGTATTAATAACATACTTAAAAAGTTATGCTAACTCCCTAATAAACAAAAAATTACAATGTATAGAAAAAGTGCAGGAGACATATATATGGCTTGATAAGAAAGAGGTCTAAGGAAGGGCTAAGACCTAAGAACTGTGGATTTGAGGGATAAATATTCAAAATCCTTGGCTATATATCCACAATAAGCACTTGCATTTCAGAGCATCTGGCCAAACTGAGGCAAAAGAAAAAATGTGGGGTGAATAAGCATGGTGTGTTGTATTGTATTCTTCCACAGATTGATGCATTTAGCTGCACAGTGTACTTTACTTTCAGGAGTAATATTTGATGGCACAAACTATTAATGTGTTGGGAAAATTGTAAAATAAAGTAATACCTTTTTATTCACTAAATGTGTATGAACTAATTCTTATTACATGAATATGCATGAAATGAGTAACTTCTTCTAACTTGTGTTTTCATTGTATCAAAAATTCCATATACAATATAACAAATGATGTAACAAATCATAGCTGCATCCTGTGCTCTTTTTAAAAGAGACCCTCAGGTTCCTCAATTGAGTAAATGGGTTTCGAGTTAAGTCTGACCAGTTCTCTAAATGCAGCTTGGGTGTATTTGAACTTAATAGTAGCAGTAAAACTCAGATGTTCCTTCCAGGGTTTCCACTCCATATACAAAACTAGATAGCTCCACACCTGCATTGTTTGGCAAATTGTTGTAAGGAACACATGCTTACTAGTAACATGAATATCAATATCATTCAATCCACAAACATTCACCAGATACTTGCCACGGCCTTAGCACTGTGGATGTGACATTGTGCCCCCAGAAAGTTACTCCCCAGCCAGCTCACCTAACAGTGTAAGCCATAATGTAACTAAACCACACTACTGGCAATAATGCAGAACTTAATACCATGAGCATCAATTTAGGGAAAGACATATTCACTATTCCAAGTTAGAACTAATGCGGTCATTTTTCTTTATTTCTGTTTCCCATAATAAGGGTGTTCTTTTATTGATCTGCCCACGTTTTTCCCTCATTTTTTAAAAGTCCATATGAATTGTTGTAGATTCTTTTTATAAGCCACTTTTGTCAGTACTTATATAACAAAATGGTTCATGAAGGACAGGGCTGGAGATCATAGAGAATAATTAGGAGAGAGGCTTTAGAAAATCTAGGGTCAACTTCGGAGACATTTCTTCACTGGTTTTCCTGTATCAAAAAGAAAGGCAAATAAAAGCAAATACTATCTTTTGTAATTCAAGACTTTGTAGAGATGACTGCAAAATACAAAAGAGCTAAAATAGCAGTCTAGAAAATGTTAAATGTTTCCTCACCTCCCAGGCTCACACACTAACACACCACTTATTAATCACTTAGATAATTTTTATAATTAAAGTCTATTGGGTCTAATGGTGGCCATATCCCAGAGGCAAATTTAAAGGATAGGAAGGAGCACCTATGCAGCTTTAGTTCACTGTGTCCCCTTTCTCAGTATCTTTTTGCTTCAGGGAACTTCTACTGTCAGCAATAATGTCCTGTGGGACGTGCCTTTGCTGTTCATTGCATTAAATGTCCAGCTTTTTACTATGCTTTGTTTAGCCAGGTGTTTGACTTTAGTTCTCCCCCTGGGACTCAGGGAACACGCAGACAGCCTCATCAGCAGATGTGTAACTTAGGCAAGCATATTTGTTAACAAGAGAGTTGCTTAAAGGCAGCTCTGCCTGTTTTATATCTGCCGCAATCTTTTTATATCTGTTTCCAGGCTGCCTCTGTCAAGGAAATTCCTCTCACCAACAGGTTCCAGTTTACAACTGCTGTATAATCACTGTGGTTAGCCAGTTGCCAGGTGATGAGTAAGTCAGGGTGGAAGGTGTCAATATGATTTAGGTCCCTTTCATGAGTATGGCTAGTGAGGCCTAAGGATATTTGTAAATACCTGTCTGTTAATCCCTACGTGCAAACTAGAGCTGTGATTTAGATGCATAAATTTTAAGGATGATTTAGAAAACTGAAGATTCTCACTGATGTTTAATTGAGCCCAATGTATGGTATGATAATCAAGTTTTTGTTGATATACTTATGTTCAGTAGGCAAACATAACTTCTATTTCAGCATGATATCAACCAAAAGGATTTTTTTGCTTATTCTTCATAATCTTCCAGTCTTTCTCTGCATCCAATTGTCTTTAATTAAACATCTAGACCCATACTTTCCCACGGTAGCCCTTTGATACCTGTTAATTTCTAGATCTATTTGAAATAAAATGATTTTATTGGATTATTTTCATTGACTTTCTAAATGTGGTATTTCATATATGATAATTGCATAATTGCAATAAATTAATTTTTTTTTGAGATGGAGTCTCACTCCATTGCCCAAGCTGGAGTGCAGTGGCACAATCTCAGCTCACTGCAGCCTCTACCTCCCAGGTTCAAGTGATTCTCCTGCCTCAGCCTCCCGAGTATCTGGGATTACAGGCAAGCACCACCATGCCCAGCTAATTTTTGTATTTTTAGTAGAGGTGAGGATTCGCCATGTTGGCCAGGCTAGTATTGAACTCCTGACCTCAGGTGATCCACTCGCCTTGGCCTCCCAAAATGCTGAGATTACAGGCATGAGCCACCGCGCAGGGCCAAGAACTTAAGTTTAAGTATATAAAAGCCTGAAGCTATTGTGAGCGTCTAATTTTACTGAAACTTAAGGATTGATGGAGGAAGACTAAAATATTAGATCTAGCACCAAATTAAAACATAGTATTGAAAAAATTAGCACGCTTTTCTTAGGAGCAGAAATGTCTCTCTGGTAGACACAGCTCTAGGTTTTCTAGGACTTGAAGCTAATACAAGTTGTGTACCTCTGCAAGAAAAATAACACAAAATTATGAATGTGAAATTGCCCTCAGGGTGTTAGAAGAGTCCTCGTAGCCAGGTTGCCCTGATGCTTGTTCAATTAGCTTCTCTCTCTGCTCTCTACTCATTTTTGCCCACATCTGTCAATTCCAGAATCCCTTGTCTCCCCTCAGTAATAGCTGTGATGGGAAAACTCTAGCATTTCAGTTTCTCTCTTACACAGAATTACTTAATATCCTGTCTCAAACCCTCTCATTAAAACTAGCCCTTCCCTTTTATAAGTCAGAGTATTCCAAAAACAGTCCCATCTACTTTTAAATGACTCCTGAATCTCCATAGTAAAAAAGTAAAATATAGATGCACTCCTTACTTATTAAATGACATGTTAAAAATTAATGTGAACCTATTAGTGCAGTATCCGGCATATAGCACATACATGATAAACAATAAATGATGATGGTGATCACGTTGTTGTTAGTGGCGGTAGCAGTAATAGTTATTATAATGTATCAATAGCAGTAATTATCATTACATTTGCAGAATAGAATTTAATTTCGTGTTTTTTTCTATACCTCTATTTCAGCCCATAGCTATATTTGCTGTTTTTTTTTGTTTTTTTTTTATTGTTGGCAACTACAGGGAAACAAGAAATAAAACAACCCTTTGTAATGCCATACTCTTTTACTGTTTCATCACTAATTAGAAGGACAAACCCCGTACTTTTAGATGCACACTCCTGAAGTAGCAAACAGACATTTCGGAAATACACTGAGTGTCAGATTTCTCTTGAGATTTTATAACATGAGTTGCTATTGCAGGAAGGACGTGAAATCGTAGTCAAAGTCAGAGTGGGGATTATTTGGGAGGTAGCAATAGAGAATGTCACACTTCACCCTCAATCCTCGTGGTTGGAGAGAAAAAAAAATCTTGGAATTCACTCTGGAAGCAGGATGGTACCTACAAAGGGTCTACCTAAATACTGAAAGAGACTCAATATTTAAGTTACAGAGTTATTGCTTATTAAACGATGTAAGACATGAAGCCTACTTTGAACTATCGTATAAGATAGAGATAAGTGAAAATGGAAGATTCTCATAGACAGAAACAACAGCAGCAGAGCAAGAATTAAAGATAAGTTAGACCCAACTCTTACTGATGCCATAAATTGAATATTCTTGGATAGGCTGTAAATTTCCTCCTTATGTATCTTTTTGTTGTTGTCGACGTTATATTGCTCGTGTTTTGTTACGTGTTGTTAGTAGTAGAATCTACAGCCAAATCCGGCTTGCCCTTATCAATGACAACACTTTTGGCCACATCAATTCCATATTAAATACTATTTGACTATTTTAATTTTAGCCTAAGCAAAATGTAATTAGGAAATAAATCTGCTTCCAAATTAAAATGTATCCCAAAGCCAACTCTAAAAAACTTTGGAATCATTCAGTATTTAGGATTATCCTTGCTACCACTTCCTTCCAATTACATGGCTAAAGAAAGACAATTTAAAACAGTCTCTATAAATTTGGCATATTTAATCATTAAAGCAGTGATTGGATTAAATTATCTCTGATAATCAAAACTCTTACAATACTATACAAGCTAATAATCAAGTTTAAAGAATATTGAAAATATTAAAGGTATTTTAAAAATACCCTTGACCTCTTAGAATGATCTATTTTGGTGCAAACCATAATACAATTCTACAACCCTATTTAGTCAATAAAAAATAATAATTATACTTTATCAAATATAAATAAATTTTTACTGCTGGTAATGTATTTTGAGCCCCTCTTCAATGTCTACATGAACTTTGTCTATTTTTTCTTTTCTTTTTGAACCTATTGGAATTATTACTATGGAAGGGGGCATCGAGGAATGCTATGAGAGATTGATAGCAGGGTTGAATATTTGGTCTGCAATTATTAAGATAAGTGAGTCAGAGAAAGCTCTCTGCTTTCACGGAATTATCATTGGCTCCTCGAGTAGGATTTCTTGAAGAAGAAATGTCATTTTTTGGTTATGGATTCTTAGTAAATTTTTATGTTTTTAAGCAATTTTTTTTCAAAATTTATATAATATTGATAGATATACAGAGCTATAGAAACTTTTTGAAAACCTAACATATTTAATATTTCTCTAAGTGCCTAAGAACATCATAAACAAATACTTTTATAAAAAGCTTACTTGAAAGTGCACTGACATTATGATTGACAGTTTAGTTTAATAATGTAATAAATACAATGAAAGACTGATTTCAGAGGACCTAGACTGGGATCTTATAATTTGTGTGAGCTTGAAAAATTAATTGAACTCTTTAGTTCTCAGTTTCCTCACCAATGAAGTGAGGATAAAAAGTACTTAAATCAGAGCAGTGGTTGTTTAGATTAAAAGAGATAATACTTAAACAAATGCTTGAGTTTCAGTAACCATTTAACTAAAGGAAAATATTATTATTATTTCTTTTATTGATGCTTCTGCTGTTGTATTATTATGACTAGTAGGAAAAATTATATGAAATAATGCAAATAAGTCATTTGCATAAAGCCTTACATACAGAAAATATAATTATACTTTGTTGTTATGAAGTGTAAAATTCTGAGCACCAAATGTCAGTTTTATTTTGTTTTCTTATGCAGCATACAAACATCACTAGGACACTGGGTGGCTTACTGCAAATTGTCATTACCTTTCATACTACATAGAGCTAAGTTTCTATCACTACCCTGTGATTTCCAATTTATGTAACTTTTACAATCACAATAATAAACACTTGAAGGAAACGTTGTGAAAGACTTTGAAGTGGGCCAAAATGCTTGTCTTCGTTGGAAAACTAGATGTTTTCTAAGCATGCCCTCCTACGTTTTCTGATTCAAATAGGCCTCTGTACCTCTCATTATCTCGGAGCTATTTTGCAACTCTATACATTGTAGATAACTCATAGCAATGCACATGATTGTTTGTATAGACAGGAAAATAAATTTTTGTTCTAACAAAAGGTGATGATTTCCCTTCTTGCTGTGGAACACATCAGTTTTGCATCTATTTTTAAATTCTTTTATTATTTCTCTCCGTGTGGGGGGTCTTGAATTATCACAACCAGCTTTATCATCCAATATCTTACTGGTTCCCTCAATAATGAAAGACTTGAATAAAATCTTTGACACCTGTTTATTTTATATATGGATGAGAGTTATGATTATACACTGTTATAAAAATTATCCTTTTACACATTCAATATTACATTTTAACTACTCTTACTACTAGAACGGTTTTAAACATTTTTCATGTACTAAACGTAGAAGTCAGATGTACTACACTCTAGAATGCATATCCTTTTAAAAGATTCTCAAAAGATGTGATCAATCCAGTGAACCATGGAAGGCAAACTCTATGGAGTCGGTTAAGATAATAACTTTAGAATCTGTTTTTGGATGACCAGAGCAAATAGTTTATATTTCCTTTTCCAGGGTATGGAGATAATAATCTGCCTTATAGGATTATTGCTGGGTTTGATTGTAACAGTTTAAAAAAGGAGGGGGTTAGCTCTGTGCCAATCACCTCAATGAATAGTAGTTATCATTCTTATAGAAATTTAGTGTCTGACAAGGTAATAAATTTCACTGCTCAGCAGTACTATTACTTAGAAGGTGTTTCTTACGTGGAACTCTACGTCTGTTGTAACTCTCATGCCCTGGTTTTTTTGTCTGTTTTATTTTGTTTGGATTTGTTTTACTATTTTCTTTTATTATCATTATTATTATTATTATTATTATACGTTAAGTTTTAGGGTACATGTGCACAATGTGCAGGTTTGTTACATATGTGTCCATGTACCATGTTGGTGTGCTGCACCCATTAACTCGTCATTTAGCATTAGGTATATCTCCTAATGCTGTCCCTCCCCCCTCCCCCAACCCCACAACAGTCCCCGGAGTGTGATGTTCCCCTTCCTGTGTCCATGTGTTCTCATTGTTCAATTCCCCCCTATGAGTGAGAACATGCGGTGTTTGGTTTTTTGTCCTTGAGATAGTTTACTGAGAATGATGGTTTCCAGTTTCATCCATGTCCCTACAAAGGACATGAACTCATCATTTTTTATGGCTGCATAGTATTCCATGGTGTATATGTGCCACATTTTCTTAATCCAGTCTATCGTTGTTGGACATTTGGGTTGGTTCCAAGTCTTTGCTATTGTGAATAGTGCCGCAGTAAACATATGTGTGCATGTCTCTTTATAGCAGCATGATTTATAGTCCTTTGGGTATATACCCAGTAATGGGATGGCTGGGTCAAATGGTATTTCTAGTTCTACATGACCATTATTCAAATTATTAAAGACAGCTGCTGTTTTTATTCCATGTATCTCTTTCAAGCTAAATATGCCCTCTTCCTTCATCTGTTTGTTTGTTTGTTTGGCATATTTCCCAGCTTCTTTACCTTTCTGGTTGTCCTATAGTTTGAAAAAGCCATTCTGAAAACCTTGTGCCTAGAACATCAAATTCTAGTTGTGATTGGACTAAAATGTAGTGTTAAGACACCAGTTATTAGGGCACATTTTTCCAATAATTTAACCCAAGAATGCATTAGGCTTATTAATTTTTATATTACATTTTTATCTTATTTTGAGCTCATAGCCAACTAACATCTTTAATTCTTTTATTCTCCAATTCTCTTTTTTACTTGCACATTTACAATTTTGAATCAAAAATTAGAAATTTACATGTATCACTTCTGATAATGATAGCCTATAATATTGAGTAATATATATTGAATCTTTATTATGTGTCAGGTACTATGTGAAGTATTTGGGGCTTGTTATTTATTTTTTAACACCAGGACAACTCTTTAAAGTAGGTGCTTTTATGCACTTAGATCAAGTAATTAAGCATATATTATTTATTTTGGCATGATTGCCAAAAAGATATATACGTTAATATATTATATATTATATTAAATATATAGTTAGTTATACAGATAATAAATGTTTCTATAGATAGATATATAGATAATAAATGTTTCTGTAGATAGATATAAGATAATAGATATAAGTAGATAGATAGATAGATAGATAGATAGATAGATAGATAGATAGATACATAGATAGATAATAAATGTGAGAAGTTTCCTTCAGCCACTGAGCAATTGCACTCTAATTTAATGCTTCCCTTATCACGGCCATTGCAAACCTCACAGGTAGATGACCTTACTAGCTCTGGTACCTCCATGTGGCTAACCACAAGTGAACTATTGCACCTATAGAAAGAAAGTGATATCCATTCATTAGACATTTCCTACCACATTTTTTCCACGGGGGAAAGTATCAGGTAATAGTTCCAGGTTTATAGTTTACCTCTAGCTACAAATCATTTTGTTTTCCTTAAAAGCAATTAGAAGATCCTGCATAAAAATAAAGCATGTAATTCTATGAAAGCATTGGGAAGGCATAAATCTTCTCTGGAGACAAAGGTAAATAAACATATTCAGTTTCTTTAGTCAGAAATGTCAAGATTTTTTTTTAGTCTTCGGACGTGAATTTTTTCACCAAAAAACATGTCCAATCCTCACTCCCAGTACCTGTGAAAATGCCCTTAACTGAAAATAGGGTCTTTTCTCAAGGTGAAATCATCCTGGAATTAGAGTGGGTTCTAAATCTAATGACTGCTATTATTACAAGGAAAAAAAAAAAAACAGGAGGAGATTTAATCCATACAGGGAAGAAGGCCAAGTAAAGAAGGAGGCAGATTCAAGTTAATACTGCTGCAACGAAGGAATGCAAAAGCCACCAAAAACTGAAGGAAGCAAGGAAGTATTCTCCCCTAGAGCTTTTGAAGGGAGTGTGTCCCTGCTAATGCCTTGATTTTGTACTTCTAGCCTCCAGAACTGTGACAGAATAAATTTTTCTTGTTTTTGTAAGCCACCAAGTATTTGGTAATGTTTTATGGCAGCACTAGGAAATTAATACATTGTCCATAGACACTTTCATTTAACAAGTATGCTAAAGGAATAACATCAACTTTCTATCTAACTTCTCAGGTTCTACATTTAGCAGTTCTAAAAATGGGCTAATTTACTGTTATGTAGGCAATTTACTGTTTTCTTGCCATCTTGAAAGTGCCATTTACTTTTACATATCATTCTTTTATTCCACAAATGTTTATCGAGCACCTAAAATGTGTTATGATACTGTTGTGAACAAAACAGGAAAAAAAAGAAGATACAGATTCCTGCTCTGATGAATTTATATTCTAGGAGAGGGTAGATGTAAAAGCAACATAGTAAATTATGTAGTATAATTAGCAGCATAAGGGAAGCAAGATTGTATGGAAGAATGTGATTATGAATAAAATACTTATCAAAGATCTAAAAGAGAAGGCGACATTAGAAAAAAGTGTAGATGAATGCAGATGAGTACATTATACATATATTGGGGAAAATAATTCCAGGCAGAAGGAAGAGCAAGTGCAAAGGCTCTCAGTTGGGGGTATGCTTAATATGTTTGAGAAACAGAGTGATGTGTCTGGGGCTAATGTTGGTGGAATCCAAAAGGCTACAGAACTTCACTATGAGTCAAGCTAATGGGAAGCCTTTGGAGGGTTTTCAGGAGAGCAGTGACATGACCTGACTCCTGCTTAAGACAGGGGCATTTAATCTTTTGTGAATTCCTTTAGCAGTCTAGACTGTTCGAAATAATATTTTAATGCACATAAAATTAAAATGTGTAGGGAGTACAAAGTAATCTATATCACAAATTTGAGATACAGTAGTATATGTGTTTCACTAAAAACCTAACAATGTGTGTATTCGATGCTATAATTTTGAAATACTGATGAATATAAATGGTATATTAAGGTATCTGTGGCAATACTAATTGATATGAAAATATCTGTGATTTCTTTTAGTGACCAAAACAGATACTGTTAATATGACTATGGCTTGTTGCCTATATTCATAATCAATTAAGCGAGCCCCTGAACTAATTCAAAGTTAATTACCATTTGTCTATATTAGTATTGTACTTAGTCAACAATAGAAGCATTAACACTAATAATCCATGTAGCATAGGATCTAATTCAGACTGACATTTACCAGTTAGAAATAAGGAGTCTTTATGATGATGTGGTTATTTCATGTGCAACTGCAAACTTCCTATGGTCTTAATGTTCAGATATTGGAAGAAAAAAAGCAATTATGTTTTTGTTTATGTTGAACTTTACTCCCGCTTGTTAAGCCTGATATAAATACAAACATGAAGACAGGGAGATTTTGTTCCCTAATAAACCATAACATGAATATGTCTGTATCTAAGTCATTCATCTCTCCTTTTTTTCTATCTTAAATTATGTATTGCGTGTTTCCATTAACAACCAGTTATTCAGATTCTAAGTCATACATGCTAAAAGAGATTTTGTTTTTACTTAGGAATGTATTTGGGATACACACACATATTTTAGTACCCAGTTTTTGATATAGATTTATCCTCCTATATTTAAGAGGCATTTGGACAAAAGTAACTTATTCAAATATGTCAATAACGCTATTGTATCACACTATTCCAGTTATAATCCAAGACTAAACTAGTTTAGTTTACAAAAGGAAATACAGCCACACAGATTTACAGGGAATCTTTCCCTTAGTGGGGGACAGAAAGAAAAAAATAACTTATAAAGTTTTAACAAATACAATTTAACTTGAAGTGCCGTACCAACATGTAAGTCTTAAAACGCATCAACCTTGAAAGTGAGTATAGTTCTGGACATTAAAACCTGGCAAGTTGTGGGTTAACTTTCAGTGTTCCTTGGCCAAATTGTAAAGAAGCAAAGAGATCTGATTTTGAAATTTCATAATGTAACTAGTAGTTCTCAAATTATTTTGGTCACCTAATTAGCTATAGGCAACATAATTTTATAGACTACATTGAAACAATTCACTCTCAGAATGTGCCAGAATTTACTATACCTTATATTCCACATTATGACTCTGTATAATTCAATAAATATGTGTCATACTTAACCATATTCACAGAAAGGCTCTGATAAATGTACAACATTAAACATATGGATGGCCGGGCGCGGTGGCTCAAGCCTGTAATCCCAGCACTTTGGGAGGCCGAGGCGGGCGGATCACGAGGTCAGGAGATCGAGACCATCCTGGCTAACACGGTGAAACCCCGTCTCTACTAAAAATACAAAAAATTAGCTGGGCGTGTTGGCGGGCGCCTGTAGTCCGAGCTACTCGGGAGGCTGAGGCAGGAGAATGGCGTGAACCCAGGAGGCGGAGCTTGCAGTGAGCCAACATCGCACCACTGCACTCCAGCCTGGGGGGACAGAGCAAGACTCCGTCTCAAAAAAAAAAAAAAAATAAAATAAAATAAATAAATAAATAAATAAACATATGGAAGGCTTATTCACTTGATTGTAATTTTCATATTTGCATTGTTTGTTTGTACCTAATCCAGATTTTAAAATTTCTAGATACACCCAAAGGAATATAGTGTGCATCTGTTCTTTTTAATCCTCGTATTTTTACTGCTTCTGTAATAGGCATTGACCTAAACCTTGTCCTTGCCACAGGCTGTGAGAGATAGCACTTTGAAGGCTTTTTCTTTTTTTTTTTTTTTTTCTTATCCAATAAGTCATGCTCCAAGAAAGAAGCTGACAAACCCCTCCCTTTAAAAAGTAATAAACTTTCAAGCAGGGTAAGGCACAGTGATAATAGCAGACCACTATAATTCCTTAGAAAATTTTACAATAAAATCCTGTATCTTTCCATATTGCTATTGATATTCTAAATTAGAACTTGAGATCTAAAAGTTGGGACTATAACATATGAATGAGCTTAACATTTAAGAACATGTATTATTAAAAACATGTTGCTAAAATGTCATATTGTAGGAGCTATATTAGCATTGTTTTAAAGGTTAGCTATATTACATGTGTCTTTAGATTCACAAGGAATCTATACAATTTATCTATATATGCATATGGGCATATTTCATATTGGTAAGCACTTATATTTCATATCTGCAAACATATACATATATGCACAAATATATGTATGCATGCTTATATATATATACACCTATATAACACAAGCATATATATGTGCATATATATGTATGTTTGTGAGAATAAAATTCACATATATGAAGAGAGAATGAGAGAGAGAGAGAGTGAGAGCAAGCGAGAGAGTATAATTTTATAAAAATGGACAGGTATTGGTCCTGTCTAGCTAGTAAGTGGACAGAGTGAATGTAGTGATTTTGTAAATTGCCTTTATAGCCTAAGAATCAAGAAAATGTAGGAAAACTTTGCTGCTGCTTTGGCTGAAAGTGGTTCTTTGCTTGATCCATATCCTATTTCCTTTGACCCCTTCAATAGGGTGGCTCAGCTGTTATTTGCTTTCATGCCTTATTTCATTTTATCCTAACAACTCTGTAAAGGCACATAATATTCTCGCCAGGTTGTGGGTGATAAAACCACGGGATTGAATGACTTATATAATGGCACACTGCTGTTCCTTCCACCTTTACAGTGCTTTGATTTCCACAGCACGTTCCATGTTTGTCAATGGAAAGTGGGACTGAGAACCATCTGCATTAGAATCAAATCACTTGAGATTACTTAGTTAAAAAGTAGATTCCTGATAACTGTCCTTGTCCTTTCAAATCAGAATCTTTAGGAGTAGACACTGGAATTTTCATTTTTTACAAACATTCTAGGATTAAAAAGGCCAAGGTTATGGCTAACAGTAAATGAATCCCATATCTTAGATAGCTTAGTCTTTTCCCAGGGCCTTGCTAATCAAAATGTGGTCCATGTATCAGCAGCATTGGCACAACCTAAGAGCTTGTTAGAAATGCAGAATCGCAGGCCCCACTGCTGCATTTTAATATGATCTCCAGGTGTCTTTGTCCACATTAAAGTGGCGAAGCATTGTCTTAAAGATTTTTTTTATAAATTACCCCATTTGGTGTTTGCCAAACTTAACTGATAATAAGAATGTTCTGGTGGCACTTGTAAACTGTCGCTTTGTCTTCATCTCTCACCTGAGATTGTTTCTCTAGGTCTGGAGAGGTGTCTGGAATCTGTATGTTTATTAAGCTCCCTAGGTGATCATTGTCATTGGATAAGTTTGAAAAACACGGCATCCATTATCTTTAGTACAAAGTCTCTGGTATATTTTATTTGACTTCTGAAGTTGGAGGTTGGTATTTGAGTTATTGAGCAGCAGTTTTAGCAACTCATCTGTGTCTGTGCAGAGGAAGCATGGTGTGGGGATGATAAGTGCCTGACTTCATTGTGAGCCCAGTGGCCTGAGAGTGAAACTAGCAAAGGTACTTCACTTCCCTGTCTCTCAGTTTCCCCATTTGTAAAATGAAAACAATCATCCTATATAATTCATAGGGTGGTTGTGAAGAATAAATAAATTTTTATGAAAAGCACTGGAAACAGTTCCTGTTTAGTTATTATGAATATATAGCCTCCCTCATAAAACTCTTTGTAATGAGCCCATGATTTTTGTACTTGCATCCTCTCAAAACGCTGCAGACAAAGTTGGCTTGATAAAAGTGAGTGCTGAGACTAAAGGAACTTTGAGTGTGACACAGAAAGAGTCTCACTATAACCCAGATGATGGTTGGCGTTGGCAGAGTCAAGCCTTCCTGCGTCTGGGCAGGATGAATCGCCACGTTTGGCAAGCATCCCTCACACCTTCCTTCCAGCTTTAAAAATAAGCCGTGTGGCTTAGAACAGACAAACTCTAAAATACCAGAGAACTGGTCTGTACTAGTCACATATAGGTAGGGAATTATATTTTAAGAGAAGACGTGAACATTGGGTCATCCTTAGGAATCTACAGAGAGGTAAGGGGAAACATGTATAAAAATCATTGTTCTCGTTCTTCCTAGCAAATGAATTATGTTCTGGCTTGTTAGAAAATTGAAACCTAGCCTGTATGGATTTTGTTTAATTTTAGATTTTCTGTTCCTTTACTGTGACTTTTAGAATCTGGGTCCAACCAATTAACTTTATCTGAGACGTCTGCCTCCTCCACAGCCTGGGCAGGGTTAATCATATGCTGTTACACATCTAGCATTCATCCTGGTTGTAAAACAGTTGCATGTCTGCACCTCTTTGATTACAAATTTGATATTCGTAGAAAGCAGTGACCTTCATTTACTTATATTTTTAAAAATCCTCAGTGCCAAGATTAAAGCTTGACCAAAAAAAATAGATAATTGTCAGCTGGAAGATACATCATTGAACAAATCTTTAAAAATAATACGCCCATTTGTTTTTGGCGAGGCAAACACAGAGTATCTGTCACTAATGAGCCTCCTATTAACTCCATGCATAAGATAATAAGAATTAGGCTGCTATGCCAACCACAGGCTCCAAGAAACCCTGGGAGCTCAGCTGTGACTGGTTGTCTTCCTGGCTAGTCGGCTTCTGGTGGCACAAAGCAAGTTAAGCCCTCACAACTGACCATTCCAAAAAGGGAATTTGCTTGTCAATTCCAGAAACACAAAAAAGCACTTAGGGCAAAAGGGGAAATCTGGCATGCTTCTTCCCTTCAGGTACTTGCGTATTCATTGGCCTAACCACATTGTTGTTTATTCAGAATTGATTTAAACCACCACAGTCAATCAGCCAATCAGGCCTCTGTAGCAAAATCATGTGAAAAGAAAGTACATCTGCTGGACTTAGCTGAAATGCAACACTGATAGACATAAAGAAAAATACACTGCAGCTAGTCTTGGTGTACCATTGTCTTTATGTATGCGATCTTTCCAAATTCTCGTGCTTCCAATATATAAATGAAGAAATGAGCTCGGGGAGGCTAAATGTGTCTGCCGTCACAGAGCCAAGAAGTAGCAGTGAAATTTACTTGCAGATTTATTTGATTCTAGAACCTATAACCTGTCTGATTATAAAATCCATGGTATTTTTATTACAACAAATTTAGAATGAAAAGTAGAAACCCTACAAGCTCCTACTCATTCAGTTGTCAAAATTACCTAAGAAAGGAGTGGTTAAAGAGGAAGAAAACTTAGAGGAGTCACTGAAGTGAACAATATTATAATACAACTGAACCTTCTATTGGTATAAGAAACTAAACTGGAAGCGCACAGATTATAAACACCATTTTCATTTGCATAGAATTATTTGGAAAATGTCATGGCATTCATTATCTAATTTTATTCTAATAAAACCTTAAAGCATTGTATTCTTCCCCTTTTACAAATAAGTTAAAAGTGGCACAGGAACTCAAAGAATGTATATAAGGCCGTACAGAAAGTAAACAGTTCCAGAACCCAGCACTCTCTCATGTGTTGAATCCAGAAAGACAATTTTATCCACAAATCAAAAATCCTCATACATCAAACACAAAATAAATAGCAGTCCAGATCATGAGGATCTCTTTAAAAAATTTCACTAAAATTCTTGTTAAGCTTTAGCTAGTTTAAAAGTTGGCTACATTAGACATTATGTAATTAAGTCTCATAATAAATTCTACCTAATATTTAAGAAAAGGAGGCCGTCATATCCTTTCTAACTGCTTTTTCTCTAAATCAGCCAGGAGCTATTTCTGTATTAAGTGACTTTCCCACATTAATTTTTGCCAACTTTTACTGATTGGATAGGCCAATGCCCAGTCAGTAAGCTTTCTTTTGGCAAGATATAGCCTTTAATTGACCTTGCTTAATTTGGCAAGTTGAGACAAAATTGCTCATCTCCTCCATTTTAAAACAATCTCAGGCAACCAAACTTTCTCATGTTTTTTTGTTTTTTGTTTTTTTTCCCCCTTTCTCATCTCATTTTCTTTTCAAATTCTTTCTCTCTGTGATTCACTTTTTCATTTATTAGTGTTTGTTGTTGGGAGAGGAAGGCAGCTGCGCTATAATGGAGAGCTCATACCTTTAGAGTCAGACAGAAAACCAAATGTAAAAGCACCGTGACACTGCTTCTTAGTCATGCGATGATGAAGAAAGGACCGAACCTAAGACACAATTTTCTCTTCCTACGGAAGGACAGCAATAATAACAACTTCACAGGGAGATGGTAGAGAATGAAATTCCAAGTTTGTGCAACTAGAGCAGAGCCTGGAATGTAGGAGCTACTTCATACTTAGATTTAGTGCTGTAGATGAGAGAGAGCTGTCTTTCTAGATGAAAGAGTTGCTTTTCAATTTTGTGTCAATAAGTACTTAGCAGACGGTGTGTGTCAGGCTGTTCCGCCCTATTATGAGGAAATTTAATCTGTCCTTGAAATTAATAACAAACAATAAATTATAGCATCTACATTTTTCCTCACACAATGCATCAGATACGTTGACATCATCTTTGAGAAAAGAAACTTTTCTTCTTCTGTTTTTTTTTTTTTTTTTCCCTTTTGGCATAAAACATTGGCATGTATCAGGAAACAGCTGAAAAATGCTAGGATTTTGACAGTTTGGGGCTGCTTGTCCTTGTCTTTTTATTCCTGTCAGAATCTTTCTCGAAAATAGTCTCCTTGCAACAATGAAAAAATATATAACCAGGTAGTTCATTTTCCAGCTCCTATTTTTCCCCATGAGTTTCAGAAAATTGGACCCTAGAGGCCTGGCTTTATCAACCGTTAGTAATACTGCCGTGGAAATACTATCAGACACCGCATCACTCAACCCTTTGTCAGGTACCAATAACAGCAGCGAAGACATTCACTTAAATATGGCTTGGGTCAAAGAAGATGAACATAATAATAGTTATGTAGTCAGCACCTTCGTAGAAAATCTGAAATAGAGTTGCCTGAGTGAAAGTTGATTATTTATATTTGCCCTGGTTTGTGCTTCCCAAACTTGGTAAAGATTAAGTTCAGAAGGCATTTATTTAAAGCAGTAGGTATCTGATACGATATTTGAGTACAATAGGATTTGGTAATTATGTAATACATGCGATTTTATTTTACTTCTTACAGCAAACAACTTGACAGCTTTTATTAGGAAAAATTACTTTGTTCCCCAAAATATCTGCTAGCCAGCCAATTTAACATCAACTGTTTCTTTACTGACTGTAACATCATTCATCAGCTTTAATACCAGTCCTCTTCTCTGCATCCTTATGAGAATACAGTAGTCATCTATCAGAAAAAAAACTTCGCAGAAGCAAGAAATCAAAATGCAGTAACGGAAAGAAGTTGCTTGTAGAAAACCTCTTTTTAGCCTCCTGTTTAGATTTTTAAAGAATCAACTTTGCTGACTCTTTAAAAATATGGCAACATGTTCACATTCTTTCTTTATTTATTTTTATGCTAGTTGGTTTCTGATACAGTAGCCTGTTTTAGTGCCTTAGCTCATTCTTAAAGTGTGAACTTGCAAATGATATGCTAGTCCTAGTGCTACTGAAGGTGCTGAGGTTTTTAAGCTAGGGAATCTGGAAAGGACTTTCTCAACAATAGGCTGAGTATACTGTTATATTATGGAATAAGTTATGCTGAAGTAACAAAAAAACCCTCTTTACATGCCTGACTTAATTCAGTTAACATAATGTCCTCCAGGTTTATCTGTTCTTATACATGACAGGCTTTCCTCTTTTTTAAGGATGAATAATATCCCTTTGTGTGCAAATACCACATTTTTTCCACTCATTCGTTGATACACACTTAAGTTGATTCCATAGCTTGACTATTGTGAATAATGCTGCAATAAATACGAGAGTGCAGGAATCTCTTCAACATATTGATTTTATATTTTTTGTGGATAAATACCCAGCAGTGGGATTGCAGGATCATATGGCAGTTGGATTTTTGATTTTTTGAGAAGCTCACTTATATATGGTACCTCAGAAGTTCAAATTTATAGAAACAGAGAGTAGGATCTTGGGTACCAGAAGCTGGGGTGGGGTGGGCTGGGGATTAGGGGGATGGTAAAAAAATACAAAATTTCAGTTAGACAGAAGGAATTAGTTCAAGAGATCTATCATACATCACAGTGACTATAGTTAATAACAATATACTGTACACTTGAAAAATTGACTATAGTTAATAACAATATACTGTACACTACTCACAAAAGAGTAGATTTTAAGTGTTCTCACTACAAAAAAAATACATTTGTGAAGTTATTTATATGTTAATTGGCTTGATTTAGCCAGTCTACAATGTATGTATATCGAGACATCATGCTGTCTACCATAAAACTATGCAATTTTTATTCTTCAATTTAAAAAATAAAGACAAAAGAAAAGAAAACAATATAACAAATTCCTAGTGTTCTAAAGCAGCAACAATGACTTGACTCCAAGAATCAGGTTGATTGGGCACCCACGGATGTCACTTATTTGCACAACATCCATCCTAGTCACTCACCCTCTTTCAACCACATGGCAGCCAAAAAGTACAATGCTGCCATTTGCCTCCAAGTGCGGAGAATCACCCATATCTGAATGATCAGAACCAATGACGTTTACACTAAAGAAATTATTAATAATGCCAGATATAAAGTATCATATTTTTGATATGTTGAACTAAGGAAGTTAGCAATACCTTTAGACCACTGAGAAAATGTTTTCAGGGAATAATCCAGGATTGACAATGAGTTTAATCATATTACAGTTGACATTGCAGTTCTAATGTCTATCTTTTCCCAGTCCCTAATGCAACAAATGTTTACTTAGCACATACTACATATAAGTCATTTACCAGATACTGTGGAAACAATTAGACTAAAAAGGAATGTATCTGGATTCAACTTATATTTATTGAACACTTGTTAGGAATGGTGCCAGGTACTATTACATGCGTTATGTTGTGTATCCTCATAACAAACACGTGTACTTAGCATCATCATTCATGTTGGACAGATGAGATTGCTTAAAAACAGGTAGTAAACTTGCCTAGCCTTACACAGCCGGTAAGTGGCAAAGTTAATCAATAAACTCTGGGGGTCATTCTAATGGCAATTCCAGGGCTGCTTCTGTATAATTCTATTTACAACAAAAAAAGAGCCATGTTTATGCAGCATGATCTTTATAACTAAGATATTCCGTACCCTGATTTGATTATTTCATATTTTTGTTGGCGCCTCCTCTTCCTCACGTCTCCCAAATGTGGACCTTCATTAGATTTCTTAGATTCCATCCATTTCTACAACGTTGCTGACCACATCTAAGAGAGTGTGTGTGCGTATCCATCTCTGACCGGTATTTCCTTTACCGTTTCCATCTGCCAAGTCCACTTTCAGTTTTGTTATCCCATTAGTCTTAATGTTTCAAAGGTAAATTTATATGTTCTTCCCTGAAACCCACAGATTCCCCTCATTTACATTTTAGTTAGTGCTCTGCATATTTTCTAGTTCCTCAGGCTCAAGCCCATAGTGTTATCATCGATTTCTTCCTCATCCCTTCATTCAATTTGTTAATATCTCGTCCTTCACAGTGGCTGTTAATTTTTCCTCTTCTCTGCCGACCTCCCTACTAAAATTTTTCCCCTTATGGCATCAATTCCAAACTTTGGCGGCAGCTTTCACTCTCCCTTTCCTTTCTGCATGTCACTGCCAAAAGTTACAATTAAACATATAGGCATTTTACATATTTAAGCTGACCTTAAATTTTTTGTATATTTTAGCCTAATGTTCTTCCTGCTTTTTCTCTATGTCTATTTAACAAAGAAAAAGAAAGACACATTTTTATTTTAGTTCAAATGGTCAATTTTTTTTTCTAAATGCATCTCAACATTTCTTGTCACTATTCTTCTGATCATGTTGATTCCATCATCTAGATGGTCCTCTCATAACCCAGTGCCTTTTAATACTTTACCTCTTGTCAGAGGCTGAGATAAATCCACTCTTGTTTTGTTCCGTTTTGTTTAGAACTTTCTGCGTCCGTCACTTTCACAGCTCAGTAAATTATTTCTTTCTTTGTCTTACTATACTTTCCCTCTTTATGCATACCATTTCAATAAGCATGTCATATTCTGCCTTGAAGCCGAAACTTCCAGGCCAACTTTTATATACAGTAGGTATACGATAAACTTCAGTCTGTAGGGAATAAATTATTAAATTGATAGACTTTTCACAGGCCAAAAGTAAAGAATCGATCAAAAAATTAAATGTGGATTAACTTTGACATCAAAATGTTGTTTCTAGGAGGTCCTAGAACAATATATTGCAGCATAGAAAAATAGGAATCAACCTTATTTTCTGCACGGAGTAGTGGTAGAGGAGAGAACTTGTTAAAAGATCTGTGGACTCTTCACAAAATTGAATTAAAAAACTTATTGGAAACAGTGCAATATTTTTAGTGCCATGGTGTATTATGCACAAATTAGGTCGGGGAAAAGGAGTAGTTACAAAAGAATGTCATTTTTTTTGAATATATGATAGATCAGGATTCTTGTTCTTGTTTTGTCTCTTTCCGGGCATTCATCCCCTTGGTGATCATATGACTTGCTTTGGCCAACAAAATGTGAGTGGAGGTGATTGTGTGTTTCCAGGTAAAAAGCATATTCAATGTCATGTAAGACCCTTGGCTACCTTTCCCTATTGCAGGGGTCCTGAAATGTGTGCCTCCATGGTGGCATCATGAAAGAGAGACTACACTTTCACTTGTACTCTTTTTGAAATAAAAATAGAACAGGTTTTCAGAAGCTTCTTATATACAATAATATGAACACAAGTAGCATGTTAGTAATTCAGACATCTTTTGGTATTAAAAACCTGGATTTTTAGAAAATAGTAAACTGGTCCAATTCAGGTTGGCAGAGGGAGTGAGAGATGGGCAAATTACCAATTGTTAGAATCACAGAGCTGCAAAAATTTGAGAAGTCATCTGACTGAACTGCTTCATCTTACAGATGAGGAAATAGAAAGTCGTAGAAAGTAGAGGTAAAAGTGGAGGGGCAAGAATCATACTTTCTTGTCTTCTAATCCCATGCACTTGCCATACAACACTGCCACTGCAGAAATAACATTCCTCTCCAAATGTAGCTTTTCTACCTAACTATTCTTATTAAAAATTATGTTGCAGCAATCATAAAAACAGTACCATAAAAGGAACTAGGTGGTTAGACAATTACTTCAATAATAGATATTAACTTATACTTCAGGGTGAATTAATGTGATTTTCAAATATGGGCCGTTAACTAATTTTAATCCCTCAAGACTAATTGAATTTCTAATGTGGAGAGTACTTTAGTAGGCATTAGAAAAAAAAAGCAGTAAAATAATAAATGATAATAATTCCCATCCTCAAAGAGTCCTCATTCCAAAGGTAAATAATAGAAGCAATATCTGTAATAAAATATTATATGTGTAGTGCTATTTCAGAGTTATGGAAAATGAGACAAAGGCTAGTTCAGGAAAGATGTCCCAAAGGAGGAATTAATGGACTGAAATTTAAAGCATTATTGGGAGTCTTTTCCCAGATACACAAAGGGAGAAAAATGTGTTGTGAAAGCCTAGCATGTGCAAAGACATTGAAAAGTTGAAAACTACGATACAGCTGCCAAGAAATGAGTGTAGCTGGAATACGTAGCAGGAAACACGATAGGAGACTAAGGCGGGAGCAAATCATTGTCTGTGCTAAGGACCAGTATTAAGCTGTTGCTTCTTAAATACTTGGATTACTCCACCTACGTGTTGGATTTTAAATATTTTTGAACAAATAATTTTGACCATTTTACTGTATTGACTTTGAGTTTAAAATAATGATTTTCAGCTAAATCAACAAATTAAGCTGGCTTATAAGTACTGACATTTTAATATAAAATAACTTTTAAATAGCATACATGAGAGCAAAGAAAGTATTATTACAAATTGGGTGACATAATATACACACTTGCTATGCAAAACAATCCCATTATAGTTATTTTCATAATTTTGGCTATGAGTTACATAATCATATTGCATATAATTTTTACTTGTCCTATACCAGATAAGATTTATGATTTCTATTATTATAGACCCACATTATGTGTGTGTGCACATGTGTGTTTGTGTATATAGGAAGTTCAACAAATATTTTTAAAGAATTCATCAAGCCATTAAATTCTTTTACTCCACTTTTAATTTTTCTAAATTCTTGAGAACACCAAGCGAGAACATGATATATTGCCCTGTGGAAGAGTGTCTGGACCAGTCCTGACTCTGCTGCCTGTAAGGATAAGCATCCCTAAGACTCCAGAGCTCCATTTGGGAGGAAATAGAAAATATCTAATAGAACTCGGTGGTGGGGAGAGATCAAGGAGAGGCAGTGAACCCTCAGACCTTCACACTGAGTCTCAAAATGAAGCCTAAGACAAAAGCACAACCATGTAACCACAAAGGGCTTTAGGGGGTTTATACTGTATAATTCCCTTTCTCTAATGAGACACTTGGGTAGTTTCCATTTTGCTCCACATTTTTGGGGTGAACTTTTGTGACTATTTTTTGCTAATTAAACCATAGTGGAATGTGATTTTTATTCATTTTTAAAGTTTTCTTACTACAATGCTCTTAAATATATATATATAGATATATATAATATGCAGTTTATTTTTTTATTTTTATTTTTTTTTGAGACGGAGTCTCGCTCTTGGCCGACTCGGCCAACTGCAACCTCCGGTTCACCCATTCTCTGCCTCACCCTCTCGTACTGGGATACAGGCCCCCACCATTGTATTTTTAGTAGAGACGGGGTTTCACCGTGGTCTCGATCTCCTGACCTCGTGATCCGCCCGCCTCGGCCTCCCAAAGTGCTGGGATTACAAGCGTGAGCCACCGTGCCCGGCCTATAATATGCAGTTTAAAAATGTCATAACTCAATGGCAATAATCTCGTCAATGTCTATCTTACCTCCCGGTTTTAGGAAGAAAATTGTGATAATCAAGAAATATATAGAAAGTTATGAAAAGGGAACTCCAGCTTTACTTAAAAAGGACAAGCTATATGAAGTAATTAAAAGCATGTGCAGATATTAGTGCTGTGTAAGTAAAAATTGTTTGAAAACCATTCCAAGATGCGTGCTCCTTGTTTGGCCATTTTCTCTCCCTCAGCTATACTAGGTCTATAGACCGACTCCCTCAGCACTTCGTAATCCCTTTAATATGTTGTTTACATGATTAAATTTAACGTGTTTAATTGGCTTCTAGACATTAAGTCCTACTCTTATTCTTCTTGATGTCTGACATAAAGTGTGTGTTTTGAAGAAGAGTTATTGAAGGAATGAAGAAATGAATGTAATTATTATGATAATGAATGTGAAATACGTTGGGAAAATTATCGGAAAAATATAGCCTTCATTTTGTGAGCTGTTTTCCATTGTAAGAATTTGACTAGAATGTAAGCATAATGTTTTTGATGTTTTGTAAAGGTAATTTTGCAAACCCTTTTATGAAATAGAAAATTTTTCTTCATGCTCATTTGGAAGCACTTGAGTATATATATGTCTGACGACATATATCAGAGTGAATTGGCAAAACAGACAGTGCTACTAACAATATCACCTCAGGGGAAATATCTAGGGGAATATCTGAAATCCAGAGGCTAAAAGTGTGCATAAATTCAATATTTGATTAGAATCTTCTTAATGTTTTACTATTTTATTTATAAGTATTTTATTAATATAAGTAATATAATGATAATAAACCAGCAAGGGATGGTAGATGTTGTGACATGTTTTGTTTATCTGAGATTAATAGGCAAAATAATAATATTGACATTAGTTCTAGGGAGTTTTAAAATTAATAATAAATTTAGTGGGTTTTTTATATTGACATCTTTCTAGCAATAATCTGAAGCTTTCTGTATCTGATTTTTGTTTACAGTTGTTTTTGTTTTCTACTCACGAGGAATGTTTCATCAAATTCAATACCCCAGGCAGCAGAATATATTGAAGGATCTATGGCAAATTTTAGATGAAATAGCTTGATCCAATGTGAGTCTAAAAAAATAATGCATATTATAAAATGAGAGAGAATGAGTAGCGATTTTATAAGGCATGAAAAGCCAACTGGTCATGTAATCAGTGTGGGGGAACAACCGATTTATAAAAGCTCTCAAATATGTTATGCATTTGTATTTATTAAAACAAAATGGGTAAAAATTTAATATATGTGTGATTAATCAACATTAAAATATAAATTACAAATGTGCCTCCTTTTTAGAATTTCTATAAAACATGGGACGTTTATGGCTGGCCAATTGACATATGGCTTTTCTTCTTGTAGCTAAGGAGTTAGCAGTGTATCCTTAAATACATGTTTCCAATGCTGTCTCTTACGGCACCTAAAACCAGGTCACTCAGCACTGTCCCCAGAATGGATTCACAATTGTTTACAAATGTAATGTGTAGCCTCTAATATAGTGCAGCTGTGGCTAGGATTTATGATTTTATATAATTCTTACTGAGTACAGTTGAGGTCACCTTTCGATTGCACAATACACCTTCCAATATAAAATTAGCTTTTATTTGTATGTGGTTGCTTCACCCTTAAAATATACCATATAGGTGTAGTAATAGGACCTGTGCAAAGCATCTGTGGAAAAAGCTGACTATAGGCCCTGAAATGGTGGTAAGAACAATATCTATCATTGAAGCTGATCCTTCTATGGTAAAAGCCTTAGTGGGCTCACCTGTAAATTTTAAGTTGGCTCCTCATGTCCACGGGCACTCTTGTCATTGCTAAGTTTGTGCCTTGTTCAAAGGTATCTAGCAAAGGTTGGAAGCTGAGAAACTAGCCACACTCTACTTACCTGATACTACATCCTAGGATGACACTATATTAGCAATAAAATGACTGTCATATTGCGATTTATGCTTCTGCAAATTGGGTGACTTTTTGCATTTTATCTGCTTGAGGAGGCATTTTTCAAATTTCACACCTACATCGATTTCCACACCTTCATTCCTTCCTTTAAGCAAGTCCCATAGTAAATCTACTTTTACTTGCTTTGTAGGCTAACACCTACTCTGCTTCTTGGGGTTCCTCTCAGTCATGAGTCAAGCAGTTTCCCATATGCCCCACTTTCTCACCTGTGTTATAGGAGAAACTTTCAGTCAGTCCCATCTGAATGTAAAACTTGCAATTAAGTGAAATTATTTGAGGTTTCTGGCCAGGCTGTCTAGAAACAAATAAACTTTGGAATATTTATTTAATATTATTATAATGCCAACTTGAAAAGCCCATCCTAAGGAAAAGAAGCAACAATGAAGACCAAGTTAAAATAATCTCATGGACCATAGAACATCTTCGTTATCTCAGTATGCTGCCTGCTCTTTTAGTATTTGTTTCTTTATTATTATTTGATTCATTGACAAGTTACCTAATAGATTTAAGCTTCAGTTTTCTCTTGTACAAAACAAGGAGGATCGCCCCCAGCTTATAGGATCAATACGTAAAGTAAGGCAATGCATGTCAGTGAGGAACAGAACATGACACTTAGGAGGTGCTCAATATATATTCATTCTTCTTCCTTCCCAATCTGTACCACTCCAACATGTATATATTTGAAAATTTTTATTTAATATAAGAATTAATATTTTATATTAAAAATATTTATATTTAAAAATATTTACAGTATTAAAACTATAAATAATAACAAAAAGGGTCTTAGAATAATAAAACTCCTATGAAATTCTCATTGTTACATATACCCTGTGGTTGCTGACTTCTTTGTAAATGACTTCCAGTGTCTCTCAGATCATCCTCCTTTCTAAATGTATTTCCGAGTGTCTAGTTTGTCAGATATTTTTGATTCTTGCAATTGCCTTCTCTACCTGGAGAAATAACAGAGATCAGTCTAAGAGAGTAGGCTTTGCAGTTAGACTGCTTTGGTTCAAATTCCACTTCTTTCTACCCATCTGAACTTGGGATGGATATTTAAATTTTCTCTGTAGATTGAGGATAACATGGTATTTAGACATCATGTTGTTCTGACTATTAAATGAGATGGATGAAAATTGCTTAGTGAAATGCTATGTACTAAACATTCTCAGTTTGTTGCTGTTACCATTTTTCTACCTCATTCCTCAGGAAAACCCATCTGTTCAATTGTGGAATTAAGTCTAAACTAAGAAAGAATACTTGGTGTAAACTAGGTGACAAGCATTTCACAAAACATATCCTATGGAAGAACAGTTAATAATGTTACTCATTAAGGTTTACCCATATGCATACTCACACAAAAAACACATATACATTTGGGAGAAGATGAGTTTATAAAATCACACATGTTTATATATGCTGGATGAATTTCAAATCCTTTAATATGTTAATGTGCATTAATAGATTATAGAGGATGCAGTATGTTTTATACTAGTTTAGTTGTGATACCATTTTTTCTTATAAACTATCTTTCATAAAATGTCTCCGAATTTTTTTTTTAATTTCTAATCTCACCCAATCTTCTTTTAACAATCAGGAATTAGTAAACTTGCATCTTTAAGATAAGTTGCTCCACTTCCACACTCTTTTATTACTAAAAAGAGCAGACCCAACATACTGTGATAGCCAAAAATCTCTATGGGCTGTGAGATCATTTTAACTTGCCCTTCATTGCTGCTACCTCATTTGCTTAGGATGGCCTTTCCAAGTGACAATAATAATTAATATGAAATACATCAAAGTTTTATTTGTTTCTAGATAGCATGGTAAGAAACCTCAAATAATTCACTTAATTGCACAATTCACAAAATAGAAAATAATAATATCAACCCCTTAAATTGTATTTACTATATGCTGTGAATTTACATATATTAACTCATATAATTTACTATAACTCATATAGTAGTGCAGTATTTAATTTTTATTCCTGCATTAGTTTGCTTAGGATAATGGACTCTATTATATTAACTCATATGATTCTCACCAACCCTTTTGGAGGACGCTATTTTATTCCTATTTTACAGGTGAAAAAAACTGAATCATAGAGAGGTTAGGTAATTTGCTGAAGGTCACACAGCGCTCTTAATGTAGTTTTTCTGGGTTTGTACCCATGAAGTCTGATTTTAGACCCCAGGGTCTTAATAAGTACACTTATGCTGACTTTCAAAAAATAATCTTGAAGTTAAAACCATAAGAAAAACTGCTAGTCTCAGTGAGCTTCTGTGGAAGTCAAGAGCAATGCCATTTATTAATGAAATTATGACAGGGCTACCACATATTTCTGTAACTGAGCACAGCTCAGAATGTTCCAACGGATGATATTGTCAAAAGAGAGTACACCCATTGTTCTATTTTGGTCAGTTTTGCTGTCTATGAAATTTTGACTTCTTGCTCCAATTTTTAACCTGTAGAAATGAGTAAAATATTGTATACTGGGAACTGAAATGGTGAAGTGCAGTGATCTTTAATCGTATGAACAGTTTGGATATCAAATTCCAGTACCGCAGTTAACCGCCTGCGTGTCTTTGCCATTCAACTGGTTTTATGTGCAGTTTCTTTATCCATAAAGATAGGATAATAGGTCAGCTCTTGGACATTCTAAGGGCTTGAATTTAGAACATTAAAAACTGACTGAAGTAGGAAAGCTACTTGAAGTAACCAATGTTTTTCTCCAAAAACAAAACTGTGTTCTGCTCTTCTACTCTGCTAGTCTGAGAAAAATATGGCTCAGAAAGACACCCCTACCTCCTTCCACTGAAATATGAGAATGTGTGCTCAAGCAGGAAAGAAGTAGCATTTTTTATTTTTATTTTATTTTTATTTATTTTATTTTATTTTATTATTATTACACTATAAGTTTTAGGGTACATGTGCACAATGTGCAGGTTTGTTACATATGTATACATGTGACATGTTGGTGTGCTGCACCCATTAACTCATCATTTAGCATTAGGTATATCTCCTAATGCTATCCCTCCCCCATCCCCCACCCTAAAACTGTCCCTGGTGTGTGATGTTCTCCTTCCTGTGTCCATGTGTTCTCGTTGTTCAGTTCCCACCTATGAGTGAGAACATGTGGTGTTTGGTTTTATGTCCATGTGATAGTTTGCTGAAAATGATGGTTTCCAGCTTCATCCATGTCCCTACAAAGGACATGAACTCATCATTTTTTATGGCTGCATAGTATTCTATGGTGGATATGTGCCACATTTTCTTAATCCAGTCTATCATTGTTGGACATATGGCTTGGTTCCAAGTCTTTGCTATTGTGAATAGTGTCGCTATAAACATATGTGTACATGTGTCTTTATAGCAGCATGATTTATAATCTTTTGGGTATATACCCAGTAATGGGATGGCTGGGTCAAATGGTATTTCTAGTTCTAGATCCCTGAGGAATCGCCACACTGACTTCCACAATGGTTGAACTAGTTTACAGTCCCACCAACAGTGTAAAAGTGTTCTACAGCCAATATCATACTGAATGGACAAAAACTGGAAGCATTCCCTTTGAAAACTGGCACAAGACAGGGATGCCCTCTCTCACCACTCCTATTCAACATAGTGTTGGAAGTTCTGGCCAGGGCAATCAGGCAGGAGAAGGAAATAAAGGGTATTCAATTAGGAAAAGAGGAAGTCAAATTGTCCCTGTTTGCAGATGACATGATTGTATATCTAGAAAACCCCATCGTCTCAGCCCAAAATCTCCTTAAGCTGATAAGGAACTTCAGCAAAGTCTCAGGATACAAAATCAATGTGCAAAAATCACAAGCATTCTTATACACCAATAACAGACAAACAGAGAGTCAAATCATGAGTGAACTCCCATTCACAATTGCTTCAAAGAGAATAAAATACCTGGGAATCCAACTTACAAGGGATGTGAAGGACCTCTTCAAAGAGAACTACAAACCACTGCTCAATGAAATAAAAGAGGATACAAACAAATGGAAGAACATTCCATGCTCATGGGTAGGAAGAATCAATATCGTGAAAATGGCCATACTGCCCAAGGTCATTTATAGATTCAACACCATCCCCATCAAGCTACCAATGACTTTCTTCACAGAATTAGAAAAAACTACTTTAAAGTTCATATGGAACCAAAAAAGAGCCCTCATTACCATGTCAATCCTAAGCCAAAAGAACAAAGCTGGAGGCACCACGCTACCTGACTTCAAACTATACTACAAGGCTACAGTAACCAAAACAGCATGGTACTGGTACCAAAACAGAGATATACACCAATGGAACAGAACAGAGCCCTCAGAAATAATGTTGCGTATCTACAACTATCTGATCTTTGACAAACCTGACAAAAACAAGCAATGGGGAAAGGATTCCCTATTTAATAAATGGTGCTGGGAAAACTGGCTAGCCATATGTAGAAAGCTGAAACTGGATCCCTTCCTTACACCTTGTACAAAAATTAATTCAAGGTGGATTAAAGACTTACATGTTAGACCTAAAACCATAAAAACCCTAGAAGAAAACCTAGGCAATACCATTCAGGACATAGGCGTGGGCAAGGACTTCATGTCTAAAACACCAAAAGCAATGGCAACAAAAGCCAACATTGACAAATGGGATCTAATTAAACTAAAGAGCTTCTGCACAGCAAAAGAAACTACCATCAGAGTGAACAGGCAACCTACAGAATGGGAGAAAATTTTTGCAACCTACTCTTCTGACAAAGGGCTAATATCCAGAATCTACAATGAACTCAAACAAATTCACAAGAAAAAAAACAACCCCATCAAAAAGTGGGTGAAGGACATGAACAGACACTTCTCAAAAGAAGACATTTATGCAGCCAAAAGACACATGAAAAAATGTTCATCATCACTGGCCATCAGAGAAATGCAAATCAAAACCACAATGAGATACCATCTCACACCAGTTAGAATGGCGATCATTAAAAGGTCAGGAAACAACAGGTGCTGGAGAGGATGTGGAGAAGTAGCATTTTTTAAACAGTTTCTGTCAGCCAGTTAGATAAAAGGGGTGATGTATAGAGAATGTTTCTCACCACTTTGGTTGTTTTACAGATTCAGTTTTAAAAGATAGCTATGAAAGAGGATTGCAGATAACATATGTATCTCAATTTATATCTTAGTAACTTTTCCTGTTTCATATGTCAGACCAGTGCCCAATTCTAGTAGTGTACCATAGAAGGAATAACATTATTGCCTGTATGATATTTCCTCCATTGGTCAAGATGGTGTTTATGCTCGTATGTAATTAGAATGGTCAATCCAAACTCGAATGCTGTAAGCCTACTGAATATTAGTTGTGTTTCAAGGTCTCCTCAGATGTGGATATAGGGCAAAGAAATATACAGAATTCATATAGAATGGGAATAGATGAGTTGACCCCAGCAATGTCAACATCTAAGCATGAGAGATTGGATATAATGGCAAGAGAACCACTGGCTTTTTAACAGGAGAAAGTACATATGACCCTTGTACTTTAATATATTCAATGTCAGAGGTCTGGGTAGATAGGGATAATGGCAATTTAAATCATTCAAACTATTATGTATACATGTATTTATCCATGAAGGAGGATGCATTTTGATTGTATAAATTAATGCCATCGATAATAACTCATGTAAAGACTAATTATGGCTAATTATCATGTAACACATAATGACTTTAAAGTTTAACTGTTTCAGATTAATATTGATATGTTTTATGCATTACGTTAAAAAAATCTATGCATATTATCTCAATCTTCATTGTTTTATCAAATATCATGTTTGTTATTCACGCTGTCTGGTACATAGAGAAGGCACCACTGTCTAGTCTTCTGTATTGAAATGCATTTGGTGATTATGAGTAATGAGAAGGGATAAGACTGCATTCATGTCAGTAGGGCTGATCTATTTTCTGTAATGTTGCATTGTCAGTATCAGAGACGACATGCAGGTATGTTGTGGATAATGCATTCATAGATTCTCAAGTAAAAAAATTGAACAATTATGGATTCCTGACAAGCATTTCCAGACTCCAGGAAAAAGTACTGAAATAGTCTATATTATGCTACATCTATGGGATATTGGGTACTTTTATCTTATTTATATTTAACTTTGTTTTTCAGATTTAGCGTTGAAAAAAGAAAGAATATATCAAGTTAAATCAATTAAATGAAAGAATTTCTCTACTATTTGAGGTATCAGTGTGAGACTTCACACATACAGAATTTTTTTTTCTTTGGAACAGGAAAATGACAAAATATCTCACCTATGCCTTTTTCCTCTTTGAAAATTGTGCATAGTTTTCCATTTTTAAAAAAATTCTATGCTGACATCTTAAGGTTGTAATACCCTGCTTAGAAGTTTATTATTATTGTAATGAATCCTAAAACAGCATATAGGACATTTTAAAGTGTGAGAAACCTTTATGTGAGAATGGAAAACAAATCAGTAATGCTAATATTCTTGCATTTGAAGAAGTCCACGATTACTAATGCATAAAAACCTGGCACTTAGTGTAAGAGTGAAACAAGGATGAAAGCTTTTCACTGTTGGTTGTCAAAACATTTTTTGAAATTCTTAGGCCTGGAAAATTAGCTTACTGTCATCACAGCAGTATTTTGCCATGAGAGTCATTATTTTAATTCCTTACTTCAGTTCCTATTGAGAAGTCAAGCTCTGCAGCATCTTGTTTTACATAAACTAAACATGATTATAGATATGCTATGTCTCCATATGACAGATGTGGGTAATGTCCGAAATGGGAAATAAGATAACGGGTTTCTCTGAACAGTTACTCTGCCCCATTTCAGAAAAAAAACACATATGTAATATGAAGAAAGAAAAAAAAAAATCATACTGTTGTTTATTTCTAGTGATTTTAATGTTGCTCTGGTTTCTTAGATGGATTAATTAAGACATAAATGATTGTTTAGGAAAGAAGGAGCATGGAATTGATTTTCAATGCCTTTTCTTCAAGTGGCTCTATGAATTTGGAAAATCATGTCAAATTTATATTAAGGACCTTCTCTTCTCATTCAACATCCAGTGACTCTGACTTGTGAGTAATTTTATATTAAAGCCATCATAATAGGTCTCTTAGGGGTTGGAATTTACTACAAATATTTACATATAAAGAAAGAAGAAAAAATTATTTTAAATAAATAGGATAAATAGGAGGATAGACAGAGTAAAATATTAAAACCAAGGTAGCAGTCAGCTAATCCTACAATTCTGGAAGCTTTAAAAATATATTTTATTTTATTTATTTTTTTAACGTTGATTTTGGATTCAACAGGTACATGTGCAGATTTGTTATGTGGATATGTTGCATGATGCTGAGGTTTTGGGGTATAGATGATCCTATCACCCAGGTAGTGAGCATAGTATCCTACAGGGACTTTTTAGCCCACTCATCCACCTCTCTCTCCCTGCTCTAGTAGTCCCCAGTGTCTACTGTTCCCATCTTTATATGCATGCATACTCAGTGTTTAGCTCCACTTATAAGTGAGAACATGCAGTATTTACTTTTCTGTTCCTGCATTAATTTGCTTGTGGTAATGGTCTCCAGCTGCATCCATGTTACTGCAAAGGACACGATTTTGTTCTTTTTATGGCTGAATAGTATTCCAAGATGTATCAAATTTTGTTTATCCAATCCACCATAGATGGGCACCTGGGTTGATTCCGTGTGTTTGCTATTGTAAATGGTGCTGTATTGAACTTATGAATACATATGTCTTTTTGATGGAACAATTTATTTTCCTTTGGGTATGTACCCAATAATGGGATTACTAGGTCAAAAGATACTTTTAAGTTCTTTGCGAAATCTCCAAACAATTTTCCACAGTGGATGAACTAATTTAGATTCCCACCAATAAAGTATAAGCATTCCCTTTTTTCTGCTGCCTTGCCAGGATCTATCAATTTTGGACTTTTTAGGAATTGCCATTCTGACTGGTAGTATAAGAAAATGTCGCATTGTGAGTTTGATTTGCATTTCTCTGATAATTCATCATGATGAAAATTATTTTCGTGTTTGTTGGCCATTTGTGTGTCATCTTATGAAATGTGTCTGTTCCTGTCTTTTACCCATTTTTTAATTTGATTACTTAATTTTGCTTATTGATTTAAGTTTCTTGTAGATTCCAGATATTAGACTTTTCTTGATGCATAGCTTGCTAATATTTTCTCTCATTTTGTAGGTTTTCTGTTTACTTTTTTTCCTTTTCTTTTCCTGTTTCTTTTCCTGCACAGGAGGGCTTTAGTTTAATTAGATCCTGTTTTTCAATTTTTGTTTTTGTTGCAATTGCTTTTGGGGACTTGACCATAAATTATTTGCCAAAGCCAATGTTGAGACAGGTATGTCCTAGGTTTTCTTCTAGGATTTTTATAGTTTGAAGTTCTGCATCCAAATCTTTAGTCTATCTTGAGTTAATTTTTGTACATGGTAAAAAGCAGGAGTCCAGTTTCATTCATCTGTATATGATGGGCCAGTTATCCCAGCACCATTAATTGAATAAGAGTCTTTTTCTCATTGCTTATTTTGTCAACTTTGTTGCAGATCAGGTGGTTGTAGGTATGTGACTTTATTTCTGGGCCCTCTAATCTGTTCCATTGGTCTGTATGTGTGCTTTTGTACCAAATACTGTGCTGTTTTGATTACTATATCTTTATAGTATAGTGTAAAATCACGTAGTATGATGCCTCCGGGTTTTTTTCTTTTGGCATAGGATTGACTCAGCTATTTGGGCTCTTTTTTGAATTTTAGAATAATTTCCTTTTTTCTATTTCTGTTGAAAATTGCATTGTATTTTGAAAGGAATAATGTTGAATCTGTAATATTTTATACAAAATTTAAAATTTGCAGTTTTTGTAGGACACATTTTGGCAAATAATGATTACAGGTAATTTTGACCATAATATAATATGATTTAAACCATTTTCGAATCTTCTTAGCAGAAAAATCACATCAGTGATGCTTTTAGAGGAGGGTTTGGGGGCAGCTGTATAATTAATGGATTGGTCTACAGTGCTCTGTCAAGTTAGGCATTCTCACCTTTTCTGAATTCAGTAGTTATATGTATGATACCTACAATTTATTAAAGAATAACAGAAGCAGATCTGCAATTATATCTCCAAATGGACATTTTGCTCAGAAATGCATGCTTATTTATTGCTTGACACACAGCAAGCTGGTGCTTCTTAGGTCAATATTTACATGAGGCTTAGGTGGTTTGGTAGACACAGCTATTCCCTTAAGTTCTACTGTCAACTTTTTACCTCTTTGCATGGAACTCTGGGAGAAAACACATTATATGGTTTCTTCCTTTAATCGGTACTTCCTTCATTTTTGACCTTGTGGACAGGAATCAAGTGTAGGCCAAAATGTACAATCTCATTATAAATCCTAAGTTGTCTATGCTCATACACACCTTGTACTGTACTACAACTCTGAAGCTGAGGTCATTTGGAGTAGTCTTTTAAAGGATCCATTAATAATTTCCAGGGGGGAGAAAAAGGACAGGTTCTGTTAACCACCTTCTTTTGAACTTGATTCTTAATGATGATGCTACTTTTGAATAAACTGGATGCCTGCCTTGCTTCTAAGGAAAATGAGAGATATATATTCTTATTTATGAAGAATATATGGATTTACAGTCATGATCTGTAACAGTCTTATTAACAAATGACCCTGCTTTCTAACCTTTGCAAGAAAATGTCCAAATCAAGATTCTAAAAATGTATTATTTGGGGAAATAGTTCCTGTCGTTTAATTGACATGTGATTGACAATTCCAAACAACAATTATTTTGAACAACTTGAAAATGTTTAGACTTAAGGCTTTGTGATACCAATCCAAAGGAAAAAATATTTAAAATTTCTATTTTAAGAAGTAGTATTTATAATCTCATTTGAAATGTATATTTTTATATTTTCCACATATAACTCTACTTGCTAATATTTTCAAAACAATTTAAAAATCAGTTTTCAGTACTGGATAGTTCAGTAATGAATTGGTCAGTAGAGGGATATATTTTAAATATAGTAACAAAAATAATTAACTCTTCTCAATGATACATTTTCAAATAATTCTCCTTTTACTATTGGGACATCCCAATCTTGCCAGAGAGACATAAATGATTACTTTATTTTATGAAAGAAAAGAGTTAAAAGATTATCTCAAATTATGCCGTAATTAATACTAGTACTTGAATACCCCTAATAAATTCTAAATTCCAGTTCGAATCTTACATATTTTATGATTTATGCATTTTTAAAATTGCTCATTATTTTTTTCCTGTTAAGAAGTCAAGCTCTGCCATTATTTGTTTTACATATACCAGGTATAATTATGGAAATGATGTATGACAGCAGCGACTAATGTCAGAAATGGAAAATGAGGCAACATTTGCCTCTGGATAGTTACTCTACCACATGCGTGTGTGTGTGTGTGTGTGTGTGTGTGTATTTCGTTTATATGTACAAATGTCCTTTGGTGTAGATTTTTGTAAGATAAAAGTTACTGTTTAAGATATTACATGGTGATTGATACACTAATATTTTATATTTCACTAAGAAAAATGCTGCCAATCAAAATATGTCACTGATTGTAATATGCTATTCTGTTTCCGAGTTAACATGTAAATAAGTTTGCATACTAGATCCAACTAAGTGTAACATGATAAATCCTGCTTTCTACATTTAAAAAAATCATTTACTTTATTTATTGTAGTTCTTTGTTGATGGTTTTTTTATTTAAATGTATACTTTAATCTTTTGGGCTGCAAGTGAGTATTTTGCCATTTACCATAAAATACATTAAAATACATTAAAAAATGTATCAAATGAAAATATTTGACTAAAATCAACCAAAATAATGTTGTTAAAATCATGGTGCATGGCTTCATTTTTTCCCAGAGGTTTTAAAGAATTACCATTGCAGATTTTGCCCTTTAAGAATTGCCATGAATCAATATACATCCTTCACCGCAGTGTTTGAGACCTGAATAATTATAATTCTATATTTTGTTGATTAAATTCTACTGAATGACTAAGGTACTTGGTGAATAAGCTAGTCTGGCTAATTCAAAATTGTCTCAAGTTCTTGATAGTAGAATGAATAAACACTAAATCATAAGCCAGTCAAATTTAGATTTTTGACACTGTTGTTTAGAACAACGCTAAAATGTTTTAAATATGGAAAGTAATAAACAGATTTTAAAAAGTGAAATAACAGTTACTGGAATGGAAATTCCTGCTATGCTATATGGATATGGTTATTTTTAGCGAGAAGTATATTTTGAACTGTCCATAATTCCCAGATAAAGCAATCAAGCAATTTCTTATACAGTCTTGTAGATATTGTCCTTCACTCTCTGCATGTGTTGGCATATCTTGCCTTGTGAAAAAATAGATCTAAACAATAGACTATTTCATTAATCACCTTAAATTCTGAATACTTTCCCAGGATATTTTTAATTACATTATGCATTTGAATCAGAAGGTTAGTAGCTCACACAGTGAGATGTCTGATGGTTCCACCCTTGAAATAAAAGATTTTACAAAGTTTTCTGGATGCTCCCATGCCCCTCGCCTAGTTCATTTAATATATGTAGAGAAGTTAGAATTTGGCCAGAATACAATCTGAATTCCAGATATTGGGAATTATTTAAATTACTAACTTCTCATTGACGACTTTTTAAATAGTAGTTCAATTGGCTTGGAAGTTATACCTTATTCTATTGTATGACTCTTCAGTATTGCCTACGTTTAGCAATATGCAGGTATACTTAATCACCTAGATCATGATCGTGAAATCACAGCAAATCTTTTTAACTCAGTTTACCTCAACATTATTATGACGTTCTTCTAATCCTTCCTGTTGCTAATCCCACTCACCATTATTACATTTTATGGTATTACTACAATAATTCAATCTTATGATAGCCAAGACTGTATCAGAACATTTTTTTACAGACTTACATGCCATAATTTTTTAAAACAAAAAAGAAGGCAAAGTAAGTCTATTCCATATACAAGATCTTTTGCATTACTAACTTGTAATTATCATATTATCATATTATATCATATTATCATAAATACTATCATAACTAAACATTTTTGTTTTTACTTGGGATATAATAAACAAAATTTTGCATAAAATGAAATTCATCATTTTATTTCTATTTATTTATTTATTTTGAGACTGATTTTCATTCTGTCACCCAGGCTGTAATGCTTGGCACTATCATAGCTCACTGCACCCTCAAACTCCTAGGCTTAAGCCTTCCATCTCAGCCTCCTAAGTAGCCGGGACTACAGGGGCACCATGATGCCTGGCTAATTTTTTAAATTTTTATAGAGATGGGGTCTTGCTATGTGGTCCAAGCTTGTCTCTGATTCCTAGCCTCAAATGGTCCTCTTCTCTTGGCCCCTAAATTCGCCACTTTAAAAGATACAATCTATTGTTAGTAGTATATTCAGAAGGCTGTGCAGCCATCACCACCAGAATATTTCCATCACCCCAAATATTCCAGAATATTTCCATCACCCAACAAAAGAAATACGATATCCATTCATAGCTAAACTTTAGTGAGTATATTTTGTGATTAGCTATTATGCTGGCCAGCTTATGTATATTATACCAGAATGATAACATCCAAAGATGTAGATAGGAAACATATTTCTGTCTATTTTATAAACAAGGAAACTAAAATAAAGAGAGGCTGATTAGTTTTGCTAAACGTCAGTAATACTTGACTACTGCCCCCACCTTGCAGACATTTTGTGTTCAATAAAACTCCAGTTCCTTTATCTTCCTGAAGATGAAATGGACCTAGCGTCACCTTCTTCCATATAGACAGAAAAGAGACTAATAAGCTATGGGACTCATATCTGCCTTTCTTCATCTTTATACTTCGAGAGTGTATGTCTTGAATTTTCTAAGAAGATCCTAGCACTAAATCATTTGTCCTATTATCTGATCATAAGTCAGAAGATGTGTACTTGGGGTCCATAGACATGAAAGTCTTATATATTGAAGAATTGTTTCTAATAGAGGCATATTCAGTTCTTTCAGCACAGCTGGAAATTCCAATTACATTTTCCTATGAAGAGCCATGGTGTTTAGGTAAAGAAGGAATTTCCTACTGGTACAATACACTTTGGTAGGATTGTCATGAAGACATAATCTAGCCTGATGCTATTGCATAGAAAAAGATGGCTGTCTCTAACAGCAAGTTTGCAAATAATGTTTTTTCTTACTATAAACTAGACACTCAATAAATATTAGTTGAATAAGTAAATTCGTGAATGGATGAATACATAAATAAGAAGTTGAAGTTGCCTGAACTGTCGTACAGTAATTAATCCTAAGTATTGCAAGCATATTAGGACACATAAATGAAACATGCTTGATTTCATCTTGGGAAAAATTTATGCTTTGCCAAAAACTAGACCCTGTGTTAGTAGTCTGCAAAATGATTATACTTACATGAGGAGTATTACATTGAAATCTCAATCTTATAAATTTTCCATAAGGACAAGTTTACACTTTTAGATAAAGTTACCATGATACTTTCTATTTTCCCTCACAGTAAATGTCTGTTTGTTTGTATAATGGTGCCAAGTGCTTCCCATAATAATTGTTGCAATACTAAGCACTCATATTCTATTAGTATATTCAGTTATAAAACATTGAATCACGCGGTTCCACCTTCAAAGCAAGATGAACGCTTAATTTCCTTTGGGTGCTCTGTGAAGGGATGTTTTGGACAGTTCTCATAGCACTCCGGAAGATCAGTTATTATAATATTAGTCTCTTAGTGTTACCAGATTTCTTCCTGGTCCCACTCTGCCTGAGAACACTTTGCTCAGGTTTGATAGGAGGCCGTAGTTGTAGTGATATAATGGATAAACTACACTCTGAAGGATCAATATTGAGAACAGAAGTTGCCCACATCTTCAATAGATAGTGTAAAAACATACTTAGCATTATTGGAACATCTAGTAATGATACTTGTAGGTATTACTTTTATGTAAATTCAAAATTTTAGTGGCTTAAAATTCAGTTCTAATGCTATCTTTGTGCCAAAGTGAAGATGAGCATTTCTATTTGGGAGAAGAATTTTAAATATAAAATGAGTGCAATATGCATATGTGTATGTATAAAGTTTAGTTTAAGAAAAGTGTAAATTTTGTGAAGTCTTTATTATACATATTACATACTACTTTTCAGTTTCTAAAAAAAAGAAAACTCTAAAATATATTTGAGAAAAATCAAGCATTGTTTGATTCTTTATTTTTTCTTTTCTTTTCTTTCTTTTTTTTTTTTTTTTTTTTTTTGAGATGGAGTCTCTCTCTGTCACCCAGGCTGGAGTGCAGTGGCGCCATCTCGGCTCACTGCAAGCTCTGCCTCCCGGGTTCACGCCATTCTCCTGCCTCAGCCTCCCCAGTAGCTGGGACTACAGGCGCCCGCCACCACACCCGGCTAATTTTTTGTATTTTTAGTAGAGACGGGGTTTCACCGTGTTAGTCAGGATGGTCTCGATTTTGTTTTCTTTTCTTAAAAACATTTCTCCCAGAAATTTGTAAAAGGCTTATAGCAGATTAGTTCAATGGTCAGCAAATGATATTGCTGAAGCCTAAATTAAGTTTGAGTCCTTTTGGAAGTCCAAAATCACAGTCTTAATATTTCCTAAAAGTGGAGACTGCTATAAACTTTTTATGTGTATTAATTCATTAAATTTTATGGATCAGTTTTATAGGTGGATGCACATGTACACAAAAGGCATTTAAATTGTAAATAGTAGAGCAGAGATTTGAACTCATCTCCTAAAATGAAAGCAAATTATCAAAGAAAAGTTGCAACAGCGAAGTTGTGTTTGCATTTTTGTTTCATTTATCTTAAACAAGATATAATAATGAATGGATTAGAGAGCTCTTCCTAGGGCTGCAGTTGATCCTTTCAGCATTGCCTGTATAGTTAGACATAGCACCTGCACACTTGAACTTAACCTCAATCCTCACAATCAGGAAGGAACACTTTGCTTGCCTAAAATGAGGATCACAGCATTAAAAGTATTTGTCCAAGTTTATAACAGCTGGAAAGGGACAGAGATTTCAAGTCAAGCACAGACCTATCTAACGTGAAATAGATTCACTTTCCACTTCATACCACTGAGACAGGCAATAGTTTGAACTAGGACTTAAGGGACTGAGCTCCGGATTATGGGAAACTGTTCTTCAGTGGCAATCACAATGGCTGAAAAGGAGAGGATAGTTGGGTTGTTCTGCTGCTGATAAATTGTATGGCACTGTAGGAAACAGACTCCCAGACAGCGTAGCACTGATGGGGGATCAGTCGTATACTATTTTATATGGAGGATCACATGCATCTAAAGTTGCAAATAAGGCTACAGCGCTGTTACACAAATGATATATTTAGGATTTTTACTATTAGACTTTGCATTTTCACTATGAAATTCACCCATTTTTAGCCCTCTTTATGTGCCCCCAATATGACAAAACCTTTATCAATTCTTACACTTTTATAGTCAGATCATTTTTTAAGTGTTTTTCATTTATCCTAGCAACTAATTTCTATATATTGAATTGAATTGGTCATATAGTCATTAAATTCCACCACCACTGGTTGCTTAATATACTGCTAGGATTTTATGTTGTTTTTATCTATTTAGCCTCATATCATATTAGATTTCATGGATCAGAGAATTTCATAGAGTAGGGTTGGCAGTTCATCACACTGCCCTGAAATATACTTGAAAAATATTTACCAACGTTACAGGTGACCTCTAAGGAAACTGATAAGACAGAATGTTTTCCCTGAAAAATAAATGGCAAAATGATGGTTTCACCTACTTGTTTTTCACCTGGGGAGTTGTTGCTAAGCAAATAGCCATCTTCACCTTTGTGCGTGTGTGTGTGTGTCATGTATGTGTCTATGAATGTGTGTGATGGTGATGGGAGGCATGCACAGGCAGGCACCAGTATTCTTCATGAGTCCCTCACTTTTCTTCTCTGTATCTCATTTCCTGAGATTTAGCTAATGATCAGCATCTCTTTCCCTTTTCCACTTACATCTCTGATGACATATTGTGCTGGCTGGAGTCTTATTTCTCAACACAAAGAGATGAAATGACCAACAGAAACAAGGTTTCTCAGTGAGGAACTCAATCTTTCTGTAGCAGGTTTAGGATCCTGAAAGCTATTCCTATTTCTTAAAAATATTTCTAGCAGTTATAAATAAATTTATTACCTTTTATATTCAAAATTATTTTGGCCAGGTTCACCATGATGTCAGTGTTAATCAGGAACTTCAAATTAATTGGTTATCTTGGCCCCACTGATGTAGTTTTTTAAAACATTCTCGCCACATCAGTTGAAAAGGCTGTTGTTTTGTCAAAATTGGTATATACTTATTTATAAATTACACACATATTATGCATATAATACTGTACTAAATGTTTTTTACATTATTTTACTTATACAAATAGAAATATTAAAAGAGAATGAAGGAGAAATTCAAATATTTGGTAACCATTCCTAATGAATGCTCATGTACCAGCCCACCATAGCACACACCCAGAGGACATCCTTTGCTTTAAAAGACATTGATATTTATTTCTCTGGACTATTTCAAATCATGATATGGTTTATATCTGTGCACCTTCATGCTGTCATCCTGTGTGTTTTTATCTAAGAGAGTTGAGACTCCTATTGAGATCTTCTTTGTATGCTAGGGTTTCTGTAAGATTTGTGTATTATGTTCTAAGCATGCTGTGTTGAACTAAATAGGAACCGGGAAAGTACAGCCTGTGAACTAAATTTGGTCTACTACTGAATTTTGTAAATAAAGATGTAAACACAACCATGACTGATGTTTTACATATTATCTAAGGCTATTTTCACACCACAAGGCAGAGTCGCAAAGTTGTGTGTCTTGTAAAACCTAAAAAAAATTATTATTTAGACTTTTACAGAAAGTGTTTGTTGACTCCCAAACCCAACAACCAAGCGTTCTTTCCAGCTAGTGATACTTATAAGGAAATTAATATCAATATCTAAGAACTCCAGTAAACACTGCCATAGCTACTCATGCAAAGTAATGTGTGAGTGGGTTACAATTCTGGTGTAGTTATAAATAATATGTGATAAAAAAAACTGGTTTAATCATGGATTTGATTTTTTCCCTTCTATCATTTTATTTATAGTATAGATTCCTATATTTTCCTCAGTTCTTCTCATAATTTAACAGATATACAGTTTGGGGTACCTTATTATTTGAAAGTTAGCTATAGATTTCCAACATAGTAACTAACATTATAGAAGGATTTATATTATCTTTGGAGAAACAAAATTTTAGAATATGCTTTCTGTACTTCAGAAAAGGTAGGTACTCATGCAAATATTATAGCTGATATAATCACTCATCATTTTTTCTAACAAAACAACACTTAAAATAATTATGGAACCTTATAATGTATTACTATTTTTACTTATATCACTTAGTACTTATAACCTAGGAGATAGTTGCAATGCCTATTATTAACTGTGTTTCTGAAATTAGGACATAGAGGCTTAAGAGATTTTAGGAAGGTAAAATGATCTATCTAAAGTCACAGGGTCATTAAGTGACCAAGTATGACCTTGAGCCGAGTTCTCTATTCAGGCATCCCCAACCCCAGGGCTATGGACTAGTGCAGACAGGGACTGGTCTGTTAGGAACTGGGCCAGACAGCAAGAGGTGAGCATTACTGCTTGAGCTCTACCTCTTATCAGATCAGCTGTGGCATTAGATTATCAAGGAAGCATGAACTCTATTGTAAACTGCACATGTGAGGGATCTAGGTCGGGTGCTCCTTATGAGAATCTAAAGCCTGATGATCCTCATTCACCCCTGACTCCTACCACAGAAAAAAATTATCTTCCACAAAGCTCATCTCTGGTGCCAAAAAGGTTGGTAACCACTGCTCTACATGACTGTAGATTACTGTTGGCCTGGTGTTGACCCATTTGTGAGGGCTTCTTCTACTGTGTCATCTTCCACTGTTAAATAACCTGAATTTGCATTTACGTATTAAGTTCTCATTAAAACTTTATGCTTTTATTACAATGCATTTTAGTGGCATGAATTTGCTGATAAAAATTAGCTCACTAACAGTTTATCCAGGCTTTGAGAAGCAAATAATTCAGAAGTATTATCTATTTCTCTTTGCAACAAGCATTGTGTATCATGTGATGCCCTTTTCATACAGCCACATTTTGAAAATCTAGTCTGTGTATATGAAAATCTACATAGGCATTGAGAATGCTTAAGACTTATAAGACTAGGCACCTGCTTATAAAAGGACTTCTAATCCAAATGGAGACCAAATTTAATATGATGTAAAAAGACAAGCTATTACTGTAAGATATCATGTATGAGTGAGTTAGATAGGCTGTATCATAAGAAATCATAAAAGAACAATTTTTGGGGACTAAGAGGATCAGGGAAATCTTTAAGGATAGGGTATATTTTATAGCGTACAGAATATCATCATAAATAAAGAAGCAGAGAGAAGAAGGAAAAAGGCATTATAGATGTGGGATTTATTTATATAGGATCAAAAAATCCAATAAGAAAATTAGAGGGAGAAAGTCTTTAATGTTGACTTTTGAGTCTTTGTTGTGTAAGTAAGAACTGTCATTTAGTTTCCTTTTGAATAATCATCAATGTAAACAAATAATGGAGTTTTACCATTGACAACCCCCCAAAAAATCTAGGGGGTGTGTGTGTGTGTGTAGGAGGAGGAGGAGGAGTAGAAGAAAGGGGTGTGCTTTCCTTCCTAGTACGGATTCCCTTCTTTAATAAAATACTCTCGCTCTCATCATTAAATAAACATGAAGCAACATATTTAATTTGTCAGCTGTTCTTAAGTCCATGTATTTAAGTGCACTACTAGGGCTCAGGCATCATTTTTGTGTTACTTTATGGCCTTATAACCTCTCAAATGCTCAAACTTCAGATGCATATGAAGTTTCTACCTACCTTCACCTCTCTGCCTCTTTCCCTCTCTTTCTTTTTCTGTCTTGTAATTAGTAATTCACAGTACTTGCTAATTTCCAGTTGATAGAATTGTTTGCTGTGAAATCCTATAGCCATATATATAAATCAGTACATTCACACCCTACAACATAATCAGTGCACATGCCTTGTCAACGTCAAAGCAGCAACTCTTATGTAGGATGATTGCTTTTATGATATGCTGTACGTCATGACCACTTTTGGGACATCCCCAAGTCACAGGTCAAATGTGTCAATTCATTTGATAAGTGTGAAAAAGATGATGAGAGATAATTCTAAACCTGTACCAACTAATCAATCAAACACTGTGTTTGCATCCTTTCACGTTTATTATTCTAACTTAATTCAGTAATTAATTCCAGGAAAGTAGATTTGTGAAATTGCTAAGAAGATCTGTGCTATCATTGAATTTTGGATTATAATGAAGAGGTTCATTTTGTATGGAGCCAACACATTTGCATCTTCCAAACCAAGTCACCTACACACAGATTTATTGTTGGTATTTTAATGAGGTATAACCCTTATATTCAGTCCAATTAAAGTAGAATAAACTTAGCTTCTCCTAAGTCTCTCTGTGGCCTAAGTGTAAATTTTTTAGTTAATTACAAAACACTGGCTATGACTGTATTATGCTGTAAATGATCAGATGGGAGGCATATGACTGCATCATACCATAATCAGATGATTAATAAGCACTCAGCTATTTTCATGACTAAGAAAAAAATTAAAACCGGAATAAAATTGGTGAATTTAGAAGCTCCATCTATTTATGACACCAAAACATCAAAACCAATACTATTTCCTTATATCAAAAATATAATAACACCCCTGTCTTACTTTACCCATTGCTTAGGGTGCTATCACAAAGCACCATAGACTGGGTGGTTCATAAACAACAGAAATTTATTTCTTATAGTTATGAAGGCTGAAAGTCTCAGATCAGGGCCCTAGCATGGTCAGTTGCGGTGAGGGCCCTCTCTTGGCTCGCAGATGGCTGTCTACTCACTTTGCAGAAAGACAGCAAGAGAGCTGTGAAAGTCCCTTTTATTAGGGCACTAATTCCAGTTATGTGGGCTCCACCTTCATGACCTAATTGCCTCCCAAAGGCTCCACCTCCTAGTGTCATCACACTAGGGGTTAGAATATCAACATATAAAATTGGAGGGGATACAAGCATTCAGTCCAATTGTAACCCCCATTGCCTTTTTCTTTATAATTGATTATAATCTTTAAAACAAAGTCTTCAATATCTAGGTAACTAATTATTGATGTGTATCAGAATCTGGAACAAGCACACTGCTGTATTACAGTTGTATTATTTTGAAAGTTATTAACTTCATAATATTTAAAATAATGTCTTTAAATTTAAGAATTAATATTTTTTTCAAAGAATTATCTAGAAGCATGCTTATTTATCCTTATGCCTTAACTATAAGATGGAAATAGCAGGTTTAAAAAAAGGAGAAAGAGAAATATTCTTAGTAGATATTCCATACAAGTTATTTGGGTGTTATAATTTAAGAAGTATTATAATTTGCTCCAATGATGTACCTTCAGTCTCTTAAAATAAGAGATAATTGTTCCTGAGAGTAGGCGAGAAACAAATATGTGGTCATAATTTATTTTAATTATCAGATACATTTGTTCCAACATTTACGTAATGTTTTTAGAATATTCATACCAATAACTGTATGTCTCAGTATGTCTAGCTTGCCAGAAATTTAATTTTCATAGTGGTAGCTTTTTAACGGTCAAGAGCATAAAATAGTATTTTATCACTTCTCTTTGCCTCCCTAGCTAAGGAGCAGGAACCCCTTTAAAGAAAAGAAAGGGAGTTATTTTCATTTTTTGAAATATATACAATGTGTGTGATAACGGATTTTATCTGGCATTTTATATTGAGATAAGGCAAAGCCTTTTATGTTAACTGTACTGTTATTTGTACGTAGAACATGTTTCTTAATGGTTTCAAATAAGTATGAGTCTTCGGCGAGGCCAGGGCTAGGAGTTTAAGCAGTTTAAGCTTGTCACCCTTCACATTCCCAATTTTCTTGTTTCTTCTAATGCATTTCTAATTCCTCTACTTTTCTCTTTGTGTCATGACTGGATTACAGTGTAGCAATGACAAGTGGTTTGAATACCAATGCCTCCCTATCACATGTACTCTGCATACAGTGTTAACATTTCACGTTTAGTCTAATAAAGGAGATACAGCATTTTGTCCTCTGGCGAAATTGCCATTATTTCTATTTCTATTTTGGGTTTGTCTGCTCCTGTCTGATTTTCCTTTAGTGTGAACTGTTTTGCTGCTCTGTGCTACCAGCTATAATGGTGATGATTTGTAACTAGTTTCCTTTAGAGGATACGCTGTCAGGCTGTTACAGAGAGCTTCCTTCACTTATCATTTAAATGTATGCTGTTCTCTTTGCACTTAGGTTTTACTTAGACCATTAGTGGAATTTTCCCCTTCTTCTCTATTTGTGTTTGTTGTCTCCTAAGTTATGTTCTCTACTGTTAAAAAAATTCCTTGTTTGTTCTGTCCACACATTTGACAGTGACATGTGTTGGGAAGGGGTTGTGCATACCAAGCTGGAAAAAAAAAAAAAAAAAGCAACATTGAATTACCTTGGATACTCTGAAGTTTTATTCACGTATTCACTGACAATTATTCATAGCAAACATCTAACTACGTGCACTTCCTATCCTTTAGGGTCAGTGACAATAGACCTATTTTGCAGTAGATTTCAGAATGACTTTGCATTTGCTGAGTATACATCACAAAGATGAGGAAAACGAACCTTAATGTATCCAAAGCCAACTCACACAATGACTAGCACGAAGATTTACAGCTGTAAAAGATCTTGGGGTTTAACAGATGAACAACTGAAGTGAGGGAAATCAGGGATAATTTCAAGGTACCATATTTAATTCAATATCATAGAATTAGCAGCAAGGCCAGAATTAAAATCCAAATCTCTATCCTTGATGCCCACACTCAAACATGTGGCAGTGCAGTGGCGTGGTGAAAAAAAGCCATGTGAAAAACAAAGGGTCTTGATTCTGGAGTGCTTCCTGCCTGGATGCTTCAGGGGCGGGGAAAAATATAGCAACAAAAACACAACAACCCAGGGGTGGCCTCGGGATTTCATTCCTGCCAACACATATTTTAGTTTAAAAAGAGTATTACCATTTCTTTTAATGAAATCCCTGCATACATGGCCAACAGTGAATTTGCCATCTGGAAGAGTAAAGCCGTCAGAGTAGCTGCAATGGCACGCCCGTCTGGATCAGATCAGCCCAGATTAGACAGTCAGGCACAACCTTAACCTGGAAACATGGAGTTCGGAAGCTTGCCAGTACCATTTTTACCTTCCCAGAATGGGTATTTGAAATCAGCTTAAAGGGAGGGATAGCAATAAAAGAATTTGGTCTCTTAACAGGACATTTTAAGTTTTAAAATACAGGTACACCCAGGTGTAAAGGACAAAGATCTGAAAGTTATGTGCACATAATTGTTTGAATTTCAGCCAAAAAAAAAAGAAAAAGAAAAAAATGTTCTACTCATGTTAATGATTGAAAGTAGATTTAAGCTGGAGAATGTTCAACCAGAAAAGTTTCAGAAGAAGGCAACCAGATGGTGAGGAGTCTGAAAACCATGTCTTATATTTAATGTTGTTAGGAGGAAATGTGTAGGGGGAAAACACTAAAACAATCTCTAAAATATTTGAAGAATTATCACCTGAAAGAGGAAGCAGACATTTCACAGAAGAAAGAATAGGAAACTTTGAATATAAATTCCTAGGAGGCAGATTTTGAAAGAGCAACCAGAAGAGAACTGTGGAGATTTGTTATACAGGTTATTTTATGAAGTTGGTAAATAATGATTAACTCATTGTCTGAGAAGTGAAGGAGAGACTAGATGACCAAACACCCCCTGACTGGGATATTTAATGATGCCAACAATGAGTAGAGGGCTACATAGGATTATATGTAATCTTTTAATTTTTTTTCTTTTTTCTTTTTTTTTTTTTTTTAGATGGAGTCTTGGTCTGTCGCCCAGGCTGGAGTGCAGTGCCATGATCTTGGCTCACTGCAAGCTCCACCTCCTGGGTTCAAGCGATTCTCCTGCCTCAGCCTTCTCAGTAGCTGGGATTATTTAGGGGCACACCACCACACCCAGCTAATTTTTTTTATTATTATTTTTGGAAGAGACGGAGTTTCACCATGTTGGTCAGGCTGGTCTCGAACTTCTGACCTCGTGATCTGCCCGCCTCAGCCTCCCAAAGTGCTGGGATTACATGCGTGAGCCACTGTGCCCAGCCCTGGGTGGGTTCTTCCTAACCCTGAGATCTATGATTTTTCATAATTATTGGTATAAGATATTTGATTATGTTTAGAAACTTATTTATGTTTAAAGATTTTTTTCTTTCTTATTTTGGAGTTACTCACTAAGTTATTTTCTAATATTTCTCAGCGTCCTTGGAATTATTCCATCTCCAGCCATTTGTCTGTAGATAATTCATTCCAATCAAAATTGAGAATTTACATATATCAATTACTATTTGTAAAGTGTAGAGGGGATACAAATATGAATGTGGCGTCCACAAGTTACTTAGAGTATAGTAATACTAACATTATGGTAATTTGATTATCAAAACCAGAATTAACAGAGAAGGCTATTTAAAAATGCCGATTCCACTGTGCGACCTTTAAAAAAAGAAAAGAGAGATCATGTCCTTTGTAGCAACATGGTTGGAGCTGAAGGCCGTTATCCTAAGTGAACTAACTTGAGAACAGAAAAACAAATACCAAAGGTTCTTACTTATTATATGGGAGCTAAATATTGAGTACATATGGACACAAAGAAGGGAACAACAGACATGGGGGCCTACTTGAGAAAGGAGGAAGGGAGGACGGTGAAGATTGAAAAATTACCTATTGGATACTATGGTTATTACCTGGATAGCAAAATAATCTGTACACCAAACCCCAGTGACATGCAACTTATCTGTATAATAAACCTGCACATAAACCCCTGAACCTAAAAGTTAAAAAAAGTAATAAATACTCCAAACATACTGTTTAAATACAAATTCTGAGCCCTAATCTAGCTCTAATTTTAGAATCTCTGGAGGTAAATTTGAAAAGTCTACATTTCTAAAAGCTTCACAAGTGACTCTTAAGCAAATGAATTTTGAGAACCACAAGTTAGGAAGCCAGAGTACATTTGCATGAATTACTGGAAATATGTGAAATCTCTGATACATTTTACAGAAAAGTAACATGTTTAGATATGGATGTTAGGGATAATGGGAGAAAGGGGTGAGCAGGCAAAGGATGATAAAGTATTACAAAAAAAGCTACAGGTATTGCTATGTTGATAACTCATTCACATAATTGTTACATAACATTTTGTCAAGCACTATGTATAAGGGGTGGGAAATAAAATGAATGTGAAGTTTTATTCGAACCACAATTTGCTTGGTGTCTTTAGTAAGTCTCCGGATGTAATGTGTTTTACCTTCAGCTGTGGACATCAGATTTTGTTTTGCAAGGAAAAGGAAAATAATGTTGAAGTCAGGTTGTACATAGTGTGTACCAAGCTATATGGCTGAGCAATGAAAGAATCATTGGTGCTGCAACATCTACTCTACAAATACAGCAATGATCTTGGTTTCAAATTGACCTTCATGTTCACAGGGCACCATTAGCTGTAATGTGCACTAGGTTTATTTAGCTGTGAGGAAGGATATAAGATTGGAAAGAGAGCATGTCAGCGTGATTTTATCAAATACGTTTTCCTCTGGAGTTCTTACTGCCATCTTGGCACTGCTCCCCAGGCAACACAAGGGGCATGCTCAGTTTTAGGGGTTGAGACCCCATGAGTACAGGATGGTCATTTCAGCCTAGGCAAGGCTCATATATGACAGCCCGTGAGAGGAGCTGACAGACCTGCTCACGGGCCATCCTTTTTCGAAGAAACACCAAACAGTGAGGTTAAGACTTCTCATTTACTGCATGTTTTTATAGAGTTTTATCATATAGACCTTCAGGGTCTGTATATCCATTCAGGGTCCTCTCAGTACAGATGCAGTTCTCCAATCAGAGTTAATAAGCAAGGATGCCTAGTAACACAGTTTCCTGTTCCTACATTTCCAAAGAAGCAGAGCTGAGGAAGGTACATCTGAGAAAATCCTCCCACAGAGATAAGGTTTATACCTGCTCTTAAACCTTTCTCCCCAGCTGGTTTTTGAGCAGTATAGGATGATGAGTACTGTGGTTCAAGGAGATAGCTTGTAGCGTGTATGTGGAAGTACTGGAAATAAAACTGAAGATGAGGGAGATAGAGGCGGCAGGCAGTGCAAGACGTAGACACTCAAACCTGCACTCAAGCAAGAGGGCCACATACAGTAGTTTAAATGACAAGTAATGGGAATATGAAGATGTTGGCAGTGAAAATGGGAAGAGGGAATAGATCAGGTAACCATTATGGAGGTACTGAGGCCAGAATTTAATAACCTTTGTCAGGAACTCAAAATAGGTTATTAGTTAAACTGATTCAGGGCGTACTCTGAGTAGAATATTTTTGCTACTCCATGGAAAGAAAGCTGTGAGTGTGAAGACTTTAAAGCATTTATGTAGAAGAAAACATATTCATAACATATCGTTATAGAAGATAAAGCAGATATCTGGGATAGATGCTTCTAGAAATGAAAAGGACCTCAGCCCTTGGTTATTTGATAAATTAGTGTGGTTAAAATTTAAGGTAGACTCTAAAGCTTCAATTTTACAAAGGTCCTGGAATCGTATGTCTAATATAATAACTCACTTTTATCCAGAATGCAACCAATTTTCCGCCTTCCCCCCCAGAAAATGAGAGAAACCAAGATGAAAAAAATGATGTATTCATTGAGCAAATATATATTGAGTGCGTTCTATGCACAAAGTACTGTCTAGACACTTGTGGTTTATCAGTGAGCAAGCCTGATTAAAATCCCCCATAATCATAACAATAAATGAATGATGGATTAATAAAAAAATATTATTTATTTCATAAAATAACAAAGTATATAAATCAAATAAGTTATAAAAAGTTATATCAATCACAAGATGAGAAAAACTGTGGAAAAGGAATGGGCATGCCATAAAGTAAGTAGATTACTTTCACAGTTGGCTTAGATCTGTTTTGAATCTGTTTTTTTCACAATTATCCTGGAGACTATAAAAATAAAATGTGGAAAAAAGTAGATGTCAAATAATGTACTAAGTTTTTGCTTTGTAGTTAATAATAATTACGCATCTTCTGGGGGGGGCTCGTTTTTAGCAAGTAGGTTTTCAGTAATAAAAATGAATGTAGGTTATTGCAAGTACTCAACAAAACATAGAAGCCTTGTCTCACTGTATTTTATTCCTTGACAGAAATGAATATAATCCACTGAAAATCTTCATGTGATACCCATCTCAGTATTTCCATCAATAACTTATTACTCCGTGAAATCCACAGGGAGTGAATTTATAAATTTGAGATTTATTCAAATTTTATTTTTCTCTTTCTTCCCCTACCTATCTCCTCATTTATTGAAAGGAAAGGACACCTAAATCGTTTGACTACGTAGTATTTCTCAAAAACTCCTGGAGAAATAAAAATCTTTCATAAAGAGGTTTAGGGAAGCAATGCTTCTATCATCACTGGAGGCCTGAAATGGTGGCTATATTACAACATTTCAGATGGCTTCGGATTGATGCTATATATACTGTGTGTGCTTCAGCAGAGCTTATCATTTCCTTCCCACTACTCTGGTTTGGAAACATAAGCTGAATGCACAACATGTGCAGGAAGCTCACGGGAGCCCACTCTTTCCTCTAAATCAGAGCTGGTACAGAGGAATTTCTGCATAACCTCAAAAACTGGTGACATTCACTGCTAGCCATGAGCTTTAGGGGATCAGAGAAAGCATCATGAAATCAAGTGAAAGTAGAGTGTGTCTGTGCATTCTTTTTTTTTCCGAAAAGAGCATCCGAAACATTAATGAGATCCTCTAATGTTCTCACACCTTTTAAAAAGAATAAAAGTACTACTCCTCTGTCAGCTTTAGAAGTTCCAGAGATCCAAACTAAGCCAATAACACGCTGAGTACATTGATGCATGATGAGGGACTGGAATAGAGCCATATCCTTTTATTTCTGTGTTTCTAGACATGGCAGTGGCTTTGGATTTGGGCTGACAAACTACAAGCTATTTTGCATTGCTGTGGATATTATAGTTATCTAAATGTTCTCAGGCCACTATAGGAGCCTGCACAGATGAGAAATAAAGCCAACTGGCCCATGGTCTTAAATGGCACATAAGCAGGCCAATGAGAGGAGCCAAATATTGTATGATGCCATGATTCTATCCAGTAAACATTAGCAGAATTGAGTAGGCTATTTGAATAACTGAAATTGTGGTGGATATCTGAAATACCTCCATGCAAATTCTGTGACAGCTTGCACAAGGTAATGTTTCACCCTGGAGCGTATTTATTTGATGATTATAAGCATCACAGTATTTTATGTGCACTTTACCTCTTATCAAGAATACTTGAAATTTCTCTTTAATTCAATTTTCTAGCTATGCTGGTTTCAAAAGTTATGACAGTCCCTAAAATTTATAAACTAATAATGTATATTTTAAGAAAATTAGTCACTTTTTGAAAAATCTTTTGAAAATCCTTGGAACCCAGTATAGTAGTTCACTCACAAAAGGGAGTAGAGGATAAATGTGACATAATCTAGTTGAATAATCTGGCTCTTGTCAATAAGAGGCTTTTAATTTCTCAACTATTGGCATATGTCAACGATGTAGAAATGAGTCATTGTCCAATGCCTGCTGATGAGACTTCTTTCCTCATAGTAGGAAGACCACTGGACTCAAAGGCAGAGGAACTAGAAAGGGGAACTAGTCACCAACCATCTTCCAACTGCCATCTTTCAGCTTTGGGATTTTTAGCAAATCAAATATTTCTTTCTCTTTTATTAGCTAAAGTGCATGCTTACTGGGATTTATTTAATTTTTATCTGATGTTATTTCTTTATTCTACTATCAAATCCAGAATACCGTTTTTAATTATCATGTCTCTGTAGGCTCCTCTTGGCTGTGACAGTGACAGACAACTTCATCAACTATAGTATAGTATTTATGTGAGGTTTCCTTTGCTTTTAGTTTCAGAGACAACATTCATTTCCAAAGTTACTTAGGTCAGCACCTTCTGCTCACCCTACTCCCTTTAATGAGATTGTTTCCTGAATTTGTAATACAGAGTCTTATGTTACAGCCTGCATTCCATCCTGGTATCCCACAACTATAGATAGATAGATAGATAGATAGATAGATAGATAGATAGATAGATAGATGATAGATAGATAGATAGATAGATATAGATAGATATACATACATATATATATGTATGTGTATCTATGTGTATATATAGGTATGTGTATTTATATATATGTATGTGTATATATATGTAATTTTTTTTAAATTAGCCTAAGTTAAGGTTCACTCTTTGTGCTGTAAAGTTCTATGGATATGGACAAGTTCATATTGCCACTCATCTACCATTACAGTATCATAAGGTAAAGTTTCACTGTCCTAAAACCTTATGGGCTTCATCTATTCAACGTTCTCCTCTCCACTAAACCCCATATAACCACTGATTTCTTTACTATCTCTATAGTTTTACCTATCACCATTTTGGACTGGTTTGGCTCACTTAGCAAAATGTATTAATCTATATTTTGTATGGCTTAATAGCTCATTCATTTTATAGTTGAAGTATTCTACTCTATGGATATACCACAGTTTGCTTGTCTATTCACCTACTGAAGGACATCTTGGTTGCTACCAGTTTAAGGAAGTTATTAATAAAACTACTGTAAACATTTTATGTACATTTTATGTGGCTATATATTTTCAAATCAGTTTAGTAAATAACTAGGAACGTGATAACTGGATCATATGATAAGACTTCCTGTAGCTTTGTAGAAAACTACAGAACTGGGTCAAATGGTATTTCTAGTTCTAGATCCCTGAGGAATTGCCACACTGACTTCCACAATGGTTGAACTAGTTTACAGTCCCACCAACAGTGTAAAAGTGTTCCTATTTCTCCACATCCTCTCCAGCACCTGTTGTTTCCTGATTTTTTAATGATGGCCATTCTAACTGGTGTGAGATGGTATCTCACTGTGGTTTTGATTTGCATTTCTCTGATGGCCAGTGATGATGAGCATTTCTTCCCATTACTGGGTATATACCCAAAGGAGTATAAATCATGCTGCTATAAAGACACATGCACACGTATGTTTATTGCGGCACTATTCACAATAGCAAAGACTTGGAACCAACCCAAATGTCCAACAACAATAGACTGGATTAAGAAAATGTGGCACATATACACCATGGAATACTATGCAGCCATAAAAAATGATGAGTTCGTGTCCTTTGTAGGGACATGGATGAAACTGGAAAACATCATTCTCAGTAAACTATCGCAAGGACAAAAAACCAAACACCGCATGTTCTCACTCATAGGTGGGAATTGAACAATGAGAACTCATGGACACAGGAAGGGGAACATCACATTCCGGGTACTGTTGTGGGGTGGGGGGGGGGGGGGGCGGGGACAGCATTAGGAGATATACCTAATGCTAAATGACGAGCTAATGGGTGCAGGAAATCAACATGGCACATGGATACATATGTAACAAACCTGCACATTGTGCACATGTACCCTAAAACCTAAAGTATAATAAAAAAAAAAAAAAAGATTTTCAGCAAATAGAAATGAAAAAAAAAAAAAAGAAAACTACAGAACTATCTTCCAAAGTGCACCAATCAGTGCTCTGTAAAAACGCCCCAATCAGCGCTCTGTAGCTAGCAAGAGGATTGTAAAATGCACCAATCAGTGCTCTGTAAAATGCACCAATAAGCAGGATCCTAAAAGTAGCCAATTGCAGGAAGGATTGGAAAAAGGGCACTCTGATAGTACAAAAATGGAACATGGGAGGAGACAAATAAGGAAATAAAACCTGGCCACCCCAGCCAGCAGTGGGTGGGACCCACTCGGGTCCCCTTCCATGCTGTGGAAGCTTTGTTCTTTCGACCTTCACAATAAATCTTGCTGCTGCTCCCTCTTTGGGTCCGTGCCATCTTTAAGAGCTGTAACGCTCACTGCGAAGGTCCATGGCTCCATTCTTAAAGTCAGTGAGATCATGAACCCACTGGAAGGAACCAACTCTGGACACACTATATCCTCACTAACAATTGATATGATCAGTATTTTATTTTATTTTGTTTTAGCTACTCTGCTAGATATGTAGTGATGCTTCATTGTTGCTTTAATTTGCATTCCCCTGATGGGAAATATTGAGCATATTTTCATATACTTACTTGCCACCTATATCTTTTGCTTATGTTTTGAATGGCTTTATTTTCTTATTGATGAGTTTTAAGAATTATTGTATATTTTATATAAAAGTATATTATTAGGTATGTAATTTGCAAATATATTCTCCCAGTCTATGTTTAATCTTTTTCTTCTCTTTTACAGAGTATAATTAATTTTAATTAAGTAAAACTTAACAATTTTTCATCATTTATGCTATGTGTGCTAAGTGTCAAATACACAGGATCTCTTCATTTACAGAATATATAATTTAGTAGATAATAATTATTTAAAACAAAACAGAAAAAAATTGAAGCAAGGTACAGAAACATATCAACATATATCAGCTTGTTCATTTTATAATTGTCATAATTGTCAGGGTGTATGATTTCTGGTTATTGATTATCTCTGTTTTTCTTTTCCCTAAAATTAAGAATATGAGTTATTACTCATATGCACCATGCTTATGGTGTTATACCTAAACACTCATCACCAAATCAAGTAACATAAATTTCTCTCATGTTTTATTCTAGAATTTTTAGAGTTTTATACTTATCTTTAGACTTACAATCCTTGTTTGAGTTATTTTTTGAGTTTTGAGTCATAAAAGTTATTAGCTCTATGTCTAGTTTCTTTCCTTTTCTTGCATATGGATGTACACATTTCAGCACCATTTCTGGTAACAATTTTCTCCATTGAAGTGGCTTTACTCTTTTTTCAAAGATGGGTTGACTATATTTGTGTAGGTCTATTTCTGAGCTCTCTATTCTGTTTCATTGATATGCCTGTATTCTTTCACCAATATCCCACTGACTTGGTTATTGTAGCTCTACGGTAAGTCTTGAAATCAAGTAGGGTGAGTCATATAACTTTGTTCCTCATGTTCACTATTGTTCTGCCTTCTCCCTTTCCACATAAATTTTACAATCAAGAATCAGGTTATCCATATATACAAAATATCTCGCTTGGATTTGAATGAGAATTGTGTTAAATCTATATTCATGTAGGGAAAAATTGACATCTTGGCAATATTGATTGAGTCTTCCAATCTGTAATCATGAAATCTCTCTCCATGTATTTAGATTTTCTTTGATTTCTTTCATCAAAGTTTTGTAGTTTTTCACATACAGATTCTGTACATCATTTGTTAAATTTATACCACGTATTTGATTTTTTGTACTATCAAAATCTTTTCTCACATTTGGAATTCAAATTGTTCATTTCTCGTATGGAAGAAAGAAGTTGATGTTTCCCTAATTACCATTTGCCCTAAAACTTGCTGTACTCACTTGTTCATTCTAGGGATTTTTGTGGACTCATGACTCTGTTTTTTTTAATCTACAAAATAAGGTAATCATAATCTCTTCCTGATAGAATAGCTTAAAAATTAACTATAATATATATGATAGTGGCCAGTGGAGAGTCTTACACATAGTAAAACTTACTAAATAGTTATTGAAAGTTTCATTTTAACAAGAAACATTGATGTAAAGACTGACTTCATAATATTTGAAAAATCCTAAGCAAAATATTTTCTTTTTTTGATTTAGTACTTCTGTTATTAATTAAAATGTTATCAAAGAAGTATATAGTAATGTGATTTTATGTTCTCCACAACAGACTCTTTTAATTTTATTCAAGTATAATGTTGTTAATTTATGCATGTTTTAATTATTCTTAGTGTTACTTTCTGTTGCAGCATTTCTTATGTAAAGAGCTGAAAATCTTTCATAGAAATGCATAAATTTTTGTGCTAAATATTACTCTCAATGCTACAAAGTTGCTGAACCCAACTTAAATAAATTACAATCTATAATTAATTTTATTGAGCAAGAGGTACATACAAAGGTTGGAAAAAAACTTTATAATCCTCTTTCTTTGACTTTGTCATTTCTTTGAATTCTGTTTAAGTAATTAAAATAAACAGTAATGAGGGAATGGAAAAGCCTGAAAAGCTGCAGGGGTCAAAAATGGTGCAATGGACAAAAAAGTGGAAAAAAGAGAGTTTATTGCCTAAGCCAGAAAAGCCAACATAAGAACAGATTTCCTATCTGTGCCCAACTGGCCCATATATTAGTCCTATGTTAGTAATTTCCATTTCTATTGAGCAAGGGAATTACCTTTTTTGTTATTACTAATCTTTGACATTCCCATGCTTCACACCAAAAATCTGGAATCAGTAGGTCTTGGTTTCACTCGAAGAATATGTGTTTTAACAATAATCAGTGTGTTCATGGCACATATTTTGAAATAGTATCTTAGAGCATCATTTATACTATGTGTGCTAAGTATCAAATACACAGGATCTCTTCCTTTACAGTATATATAATTTAGTAGACATTAATTATTTTAAAAAGGAAAAATTGAAGCAAGATACAGAAACGTGAACACATATCAGCTTGTTCATTTCATAATTGTCATAATTGTCAAAGTGTATGACTTCTGATTCATGATTATCTCTGTTTTTTTCCCTGAAACTAAGAATATGAGTCATTACTCATATGCACTACTTCTTTTTAATATTTTAATTTTAAAATTGAAATCTTTTTGTATTGGGGTCAAAGTCAGGTCTCAGTGGCTAATTATGTTGAGTGTTAAGCTAACTGATCAAACACCAGATTGGGCACCATAATTCTGAATAACTGTATCTGGTTTTGTGAGAGAAAGAAAAAGCATTATTTTCTCTAGAGAAATCCTGGGAGCAACTCCACTGGAGCCATTCACAATTGAAAAATGGTCAGGCAGTTTGGAAAGGTATGTAGAGGAGAAAATCCAACTCCAATAGGGAGCCTGGCATAGTATAGCACTACGAACCAGCAAGGGGCTAATGTTCACAGCCTGATTCCTGCAGGTGCTCACACTCCTGGAATTGTAATTGAGTATCACAAAGGGAGCAACTTCTTGTTTGCACTCTGCTTAGTAATGAGACTCATTGACCTTGCTGCCTTCTTATAGTCTGGGATTCTTGTAGTCTGGGTTACCATCTCCAGCCTGTCTATTCAGAAGATTGGGGGAAATGTCTTATCTCCCTTCCCTGTCAGATAAATGGAAGCTGCACAATGCCACAGGGATAGGCAGAATGATGAAAGCCATTTCGTGAAGACACCATGGGTTGATACAATAAAACCAAGCTGCCAAATCCAAAAGGCTGAATAGGATCTGGCAGCCAAAAGAGGACAAAGAACTAATTTTGCTGATGGGCAAAGATTATAATGGTAAACAAACTGTTTAATATGGTGGGAATAAGCTGAACCTGAAAAAAGTCTGAAGGCAGTCTACAAATGCACAGGATGGATTTTATTTCAAATATTGATGTTTCTTTATGGATATGTTGGGTGCATTTAAAAGGGCCAAAAATACAAAGACAACATGTGTACTAAACAGAGTGCAAAAAAGAGAGAATATATTTCTATGCTCATTCTTCTTGGCATTCCACTCTCTTTTCACTATTAGTGGCCTTCCACCTGCTCCAGCTTGGAAATAGAAATGCTGGTTCAGTCCTAGCAGAGGTAATAGGCACAGAGTAAAGGCACATCAAAAGCTCTTGTGGTTACACCGGTTTCTAAGTATTAACCTAGAGAAGCTGAAAAAAAAAGAGGGACAAATATGGTTTAGTGGTTGAAAACACAGTCCCCACTATTGTATACCTCGCATCTTCAAAGTCCCTGTTATTTCTGACATATTGCCATATTATGTAGGTGAAATTAAGTAGTTTGTGTGTGAAAGGGCATGGAATGTGTAGCAGACCAATCCAAAGGACCAGGAGAGTATCACTGGTATCATTTACACTCTATATCTTCCTCACATTTTTATATATAAAATACTTCAGGATGGATTATCTTATATGATACTCCCAACAGCCGTCTCTTCCCAACTTCAGGTTCAGTAACATCACATAGATAGATTGAAATTGACCGTAATGGGAGTATTTCACCAGAAAGATTGGCAAATGCTACAATCTGGGCTTTTTCATCCAGAGTGATAGTTATTAAACATTTATTAGGTCATCACTGCATCTAACTAATTTGTGCTGTTGGGGTGGGAGATAGGGATATGAGTAATGAATAATGGAAAAAGCATGGTCTTTAGAGTCAAAAAGACTTTGGTTTGAATTCTAGCTTTACCATTATAATGGGGTGACCTTGGCCAAATTACCTACCCTTCTTTGCCTCTAATCCTTCCTAAGTATAATAATACTTAGCTGTTAATAAGAGATAATAATACCTCCTCGCAGAGTCTCAGGATTAATAATCATGTATGTAAGTGCAAAGCAGTCAATTTTAGATGCTAGTATTAGAATTATTAGATATCTCACTGCTTTTTTTTCCTTTTGCGTCTAAGTTTCCACATGAGTAAAGTTAAAATTATGTTAGTTCTCTGTGAAAGATGTATAACATTGAAAAAAAAATCTTTGAAAACTGATGAAAGTTTTAAAACTGATGACATTTCTTAGAATCTGTAAGACCCTTTGGAAACACATACCATTATAATTGTAGCTATTTACTGTTAGTACACAATACAATAAATTATCAAAGCCAGCTAAGGGAGAGCTACATTTGCCAAATTGAAGTGACAGGAGATAAATGGTACTGCTCTCCTCCAAAGGATCTGTGGATTTATAAATTGGTAGGAACGTAGGATTTTGATTATTTTGTTTTATATGATTCACAATGCCAAGCACTGCAATCCCAATTTTATCCTGGACCATCCATTTAGTACTTACTTGGAGGGAATAGTGCCACCAACATCGCCCTCATAAGCACGGCCAAATGCCCAAGTTTCTTTTTCCTATTTGGAGAGTAATGCACTCTAGAGAACATCTTCTGAAGCCTAAGCTATTTTTTTTTTTCCAGAAGGACAACCAACTCTTACATCAAAGCAACAGTTTAGACAAGGAGTGAGATTTCTGTAAGATATGTTTTACTCTAGCATTCAGAGACTTAAGAAACATGAGACGGTACAAATATTGTAAGAATATATCAGTAAACATAGTAGTATTGAAAGCAGAAATAATCCAGAAGCAAAAACAAGCACACAACAATAAAATAAAAGGAAATGCTTTTGTTTAGTGAAAGTGTCAAGGAGTGTGTACTGCTCTGAGTATCTCAGATTTAGGGAAATCTGGCATCGTTTTGGTCCTTCAGGCATACTGCATTGAAGAAGTTTAAAGGAAGCTGTGGTGCATGCCAATGTCATGGAGAATAAGCTATGCAGTAGGAAGTCCCCCCATGGGGCATGATGTTATGCTAAAAATAACAGCTTTTGAGCCACTCCATTTCAGCTTATTCCATGAAAAGAGCTAGTAAGTGTCAAGCATGTTGTAATGAGTCGTATGTGTGATTATGTATACATTTTTTGAAACCTGCTAAGGAAATTATAAATAAAATTACAATTAATAGCTTTAATTAATGAAGAGGTTAAAGGGCCTGTCCTCAAGAGAAGGAACCATGGCTGTAAATCAAGAATCCATTGAAATGGATGTTAAATTTGCCACTGCTTTTTTTTATGCGAATCGATGAACATATCTTAAGGACAGTGGTTTAAGTTCTGAATTGTGAAGCTTTATTGGTAATGATAAACTTGTTTATTCATAACAATAAACAATAAACATAACAAAGTATGTTTTATTTTGGCCTTTTTAAAGAGCTGTACAAAATCGTTGCCTGTAAAGAGAAAAAAAAGTATTCTGCAGAATTGGCAAAAAGACCAACAATCCACTAAATAGGCCATTCACTTTAGGAACAAATATTTCACTTTAAGTTCCATGTGAAATGACATTTTGCTAGAAGATATTAGTATCAAATAATCTGAATATTTGTGAATGATAAAAGCTACTTTTGTGCTATCTTCAAAATGATGTCTTAGGAAATTTTGCAGTTGCTTAATTTGCTTTGTGATATCAGTAACATCAAAGAAATACTAATAAAGAAGAAATTGGTTGGAAATAGACACCAGTTTTCTCAGCCCCCTACCCCCACTATAACTGGTCATGATTGATTTCCTTTATTTTCTTAATCACTGGAAAATGCTTTTCTTCCCAGTTTCTTTGGGAAAACATTTAAGGAGCAATAACAGGGCTACTACATTGCTTTGTTTCTTGACTGGATTTTGCAGTCCTTCTGTCTGAAACTTCCAGCTCTTCCACAAATTGGTTGATATTTAGGGTTTGCCTGTATAACTAAAGCAATCTGTAGCTAAGAAAATTTTTTAAAAGAACATTTTCTTTCAGGCCCTAGGGAACACAAATGTATCAGACCAAAAATTTGATTTTATTTGTACTGAAAATGGTAGAGCACTATAACAAAAATCAAATGGTCTAGTGGTGCAAGCAAATAAAATAGGCCTTCTCCCAAGGAAAAAAAAACAAAGCCTAATGGAGTTCTTGCTTCAAAGCATGAAAAGTAAAGTCATCTGACCATCACAAAGCTGCATGGTATTTTGTTTTTGTCAAAAATTTTGACTTTTATAGGGCTGATGGCCAATAACAGAAAGCAACCATGGATCCATTGACTAACATGGTGCAACTCTGCACCAGCTACCTTGGATTAGAGTTGTCTTCTCAGGCAATAAATACGTGTACTGGAAGTGATAAGTTTCTCGATCTCTGCAAAGCATCCTTTTATTTCTTTATTTTTTTTAATCCAAGTCACAACAAATTATTAGGCAGAAGATTTTATCTGATAATTTCCAGAGACAGTGTAGCAATCTAGGCAAGGCAAATTACTGTGTATGTTTGGAAACATCTTTTTGTACCTATTGGGATTTCCCTGGTTCTTAATTAAATGTTAAAATTCAAATCACTATTGACTGAATAGACTGGAAATTTTAGAAAAGTAATTGTGGAGCTGTTAAATTTAGTGCAGCATTCTCCTTTAATATGTAAGACACTGGCCTAGACCATAAAATAGCAACTCTAGTTTTCTTTTAAATAATTCAAGCATTTATTTATTTTATAATTTCAACTTTTATTTTAGATTCAGGGAGTACATGTGCAAGCTTTTTATATAAGTTTGTAGCATTATGCTGAGGTTTAGGGTATAAATGATCCTGTTACTAAGGTTGGGGGTGACATATGGCTTTGGTCATATGATTTTTGTGGGTTAATTGCTTAATGTCTCTCAAATACATCTCCCCTTTTGTAAGAGGGAGGATGTTTGGGAAATAATAAGACCAAACATACTCTGAGCTTCTTGGAGAGAGTCAAACTTATAGAATTTGTGATGATGGTGCTTAAAAATGATAGACCATTAACCACAATCCCCTGATGGAAAGGAGTTTGATTTCATTGGAAGAGAAAAGTAGATATTAGAGATAAATATATTTTCCTGCCTTCAGATACATGAAATAATAGGAAGCCTATATAGGTTTGATTTATTGTCTTCTCATGATTTTCATCTTTTCTTGAGGTAATCTGGGTATTGGAATATCTATTATTCAAATTTAGCAAACATTTGTTGAACAACTAATTAAGACTCTAGTACTCTATTGGGCATTAAGGTTTTAAGTTAATACAGCATTGTCATGCCCCTCAAAACAATTCACTGTACTGTGATGCAGAATGAAATAAAAGCTAACTTGAGGTATACAGAATTTTTAAGAGAAACAAAGAGGAATAATTCTGGTAAAAATAAGACAGAAAAAGTGAAAAAAAATTGTCTTTTAAGTTACACACTGAAGACAAAAAAAGACCTAAATAAATGAGGAACAAAGGAAGGATATTCATTACAAGCTGAGAAAAGTATTCTGAAAAAACAAAACAAAACAAAACAAAAAAACAGAGAATGTATGGAGGGTTAGGGAACACATTTGGTGTGTTTTTACTATTGTGTTCTATTAATAGCTGTGAGGGAAGTTTTTAGTCATAATACTGGCTAATGGTCATGCTCTTTGAACTTTGTAATTTGAGGACTATCCACTGGGAGCTAGAGATTCTGAGGTGTTGTTTTTGTTTTTTGTTTTTCTTTTTCCCCAGTACTGCTACCTGCAATAGATGTTTCACCGTCCAGTTACCTCTGAACTAGCTGGTATTGCTACATTGCAAGAAATGTGGAGTACTTTTCACCTACCCTCATATACCTCAGATTCCATATCTGAATGTTATAGGGCTTTCAGATCGTAATTTACCAAATTTTATAATTTGTAATCAAGTACATATGACGTTAATGTGTTTTGTATTAGAACTGATGATTCTTTTATTACATATGCAGTATTCTGCCATACAGTAGCTATCTGTTCAGTTCAAAGATGTGAAAGCTAAGACTGAAGGAAGGTAAAATATTTCCAAGGTTCATCAACTAGGTACTTAGAGATCTAGATCATAAACCCCAAGATTTCTCTTTTTGCTCTTCATAACTCTTTTTTTCTTACTATACTATATTTTATTACTCTTTTTTTTATCAATAGATACTTTAAACATATAATTGAACCCAATTTGATATTGACAACTGATATATAGTGGAACACTTATTTCTTAAGAAAGGATGAGAAATGCTTTATTTTCTCTGGTATTGACAGATTCAGTTTTATAACTTGAGTAGCTATGTCAGTACGAACTGGTTAAAACTTTGACAGAAGTGGAACAGTTGAATTTTGCTGAATTTACACAATTCTTCTTTGCAGAATTTGACCGTGTTACATAGAATAACATATTAGTGTACTTGCTATATTTGGTACAGTAGATTCCTGCTGCTAATTTAGCAGAATATCACTCCCATGCATGTGATCTGCAAATGACATCAATTTATTGGCTATACTAAAAATTGAAAATATTGGTGCTCTGTTTCCACAGTCTTTTCTTAACATATTAATTCTTAGGGCAATAAAATGTTCACATGGTACCTACAAAATAGGACAAATTATTTCATCTCTCTCATTCGCATGTTTTCTCAACTAATTCATTAACAGAGGTAAATTGGGAGCAAGACTGAGTCACAGGCTTAAAATGAGTATGTTGAGCTGGCATGACTCAGAAATTCCAAGATGAAAGATGTTTAACTATAATTAGCCTTTGGGAAGCATGAGTTACATAGATTCTCAGGGAAAAAAAAAAAAAAATGTGAAAGACATTGAAATGGAGAGAAAAAAATATTACTCTCCTAATTAGGGTACCTTTCGCTAAGTGCCATCGGCTACTTAACAACTCTGTTGTAGAAGACCAGTTTTTATTTTTTATTTTTTATTTTTTTGAGACTGAGTTTCACTCTTTTCACCTGAGCTGGAGTACGATGGCATGATCTTGGCTAACTTCAACCTCTGCCTTGCGGATTTAAGTGATTTTCCTGCCTCAGCTTCCCAGATAGCAGTGATTACAGGCTCCCGCCACCACGCCCAGCTAATTTTTGTATTTTTAGTAGAGACAGCGTTTCGCCGTGTTGGCCAGGCTGGTCTCGAACTCCTGACCTCAGGTAATCCTCCCACCTTGGCCTCCCAAAATGCTGGGATTACAGGCATGAGCCACTGCACCTGGCTGAAGACCAATAATTTTATACATGCTCCATAGAAAGACTAATGGATTGTGCTTGGAGGAATGCAATTATTACCCTGTGTGGATAGAAAAGTCTTATATCTTATGTAAATTTATTTTAGCATCTTTTATTGCCTAGATATGTGTAGTTATTTGAGTTCTCCATTGAGCTGGTTGTAACATCCACCACCCTCCTCATTAGTGAGTTAAGTAAATTGAAACACGATTGTTGAAAATTGTATGAGAGTCACGATTTTAGTTCTTTATTAAATCTTTTAACAGTATAAATCAATGGTTCTCAAATTCTAGTGTGCATTATAATTCCCTCGAGGGCTTATTAAGGCTTAGATCACCAGGCTGCATTTCCAGAGTTTCTGATTCAGTATTTCTGGGTGGGGCCTAATAATTTGCTGCATTTCTAGCAAGTTCCAGGTGATAATAAAGCTGCAGGTCCAGAGACCATACTGTTAGAACCACTGGAATAAATCGTAGTCACTTAGGCTGATAATTACAATCCCCCAAAACCTTCATTTTACATAAGTGAAAAGACGTTCATTCTGACATCTATTCTGCAGCCCTAAACTATTTTCAGATTCCTCTGTGAGAAAGAATGTTTCTCGTCCTTTCATTTTTCCCCTTCTGGCTGGATAAATCAGCCTCTTAAATTTCCTAATTTGGGCATTAGAAATAGTGGCAGCTTTTATCAAATGACATGATGGGGAATAGGAAGGTATCATAGAAGACAATATAAGATTCACTCTAGGCTAATTATGTAGTTAATTACTGTAGTGTGGGAACTTAGTCTTCAAAGCAATCTCATTTGAGCTGAGGAAAAAGCTACCACAGACAATTATGGGATGGGTGTGATGCGAGAAGGGGAAAGAGAGAGCTATTGCTGGAAGAACAGTGTAAATGCTAAGCAGTGTAATCTGAAATAAACGTAAGTGGAACTGTGTTTTCCCTAAGTTATAGTCCTTAATGCATAATAGGTCCTTTCCATTCTAATTTCTATGATTCATTTGCTCACTGGGACAAGTTATATATTTTTCTTCTTTCTCCTTTCCTGTTGCAGGACAGGCATTGTGTGTCCCTATTATGGCTATTGAACTCATTATGCATTTTCATTGTTACATAGGAGGGTAGCAGTGGAGAGTAACTTAAATGAGCAAGTATTTCTTTTCTACTTAAATCAAAAGGAATATATCATACCCATGGTCGAACACCATATACCTGACCCCAAAATGTCACCATTGTTTTTCTTTTGTATTCTCACGTTCTGAGAGATAGACAGAAAGAAAAGAAAGAGAGAGAGAGACAGAGAGAGAGAAAAGAAAGAAAGCAAGAAGACAGGAAGAAAGGAAGAGAGAGAGAGAAAGAAGGAAAGAAAGGAAGAGAAAGAAAGAAAGAAAAAGAAAGAGAGAAAGAGAAAGAGAGAAAGAGAGAAAGAGAAAGAGAGAAAGAAAAGCAAGATCTGTCATTGATATGCTGATAGTGGGAAAAATAGAGACTGAACTTTCAGATACAATACTTTTTAAAAGGCTTTTGTGAACCTATAAAACATAAGGTAAATTAAATCTAATTTGCATGCAATTTGTCATGTATTTAGAGGTTGGTGGCAATTAAAAATACAATTTACTTTTAACGCTGTATTTCTCTTTTATGTACATTAAAAAAATACTTCGACACATTTCTGTCATATTCGTGAGATTACAATAGTGCACTCTAGTGGACAAATGAAATTATACATCATGTATTTGTAGGGTTTTCATAATTTTACACACATGAGCTGACCTATATTTAATTCAAATAAGAAGGCAGTAATGACACTTCGAGTAGGTAGAAAACAATGTGTTATTTTAGTGGGAAAGAGTTTGTGGATGGGACAATGTATCTGAGTGAATTTGCATTTAGAAGGTAGTTTTCTTTCTGCCCATTCTTTTCTTTCCTTCTTTCCTTCTGTTTTTTAAAAATATTATTTTAACCAATAAACCTTCAATTTAACATTATAACGCATATATAAAATCAGGACTTGAAACTGAGGACATATATGAAATGTGTTATTATCATCAAGTTTAAGGCCATTTTAGGAGGTTTTGCTTTGGTAGACAAAGCTATTTTAGCAAACGCATTATGCAGTCATACCTCCTCATATTCTTTGAATATGAGTTGTCAGGGAAGTAGAATATCAGAAGCATCTAATCTAGAAATTCATAAAGATTTTTTCACTGGTTGATAGTCAACACTAATATTAGAAGGAGTAAAAATATCTGTGCAATATAATAATCTTACTTATATTTTTATCTCTGAATGCAGCAATATTTTGAGAATAACATTTTTGCCATTGTCATTCTCAATTATGTGCTAATGAAGCATATTTATTTGGAATTTTCCAAAGTAACCTTATTTTCCATACTCTTAAAATATCCACAGGTAAAGCTTAGTTTTTTTTTTTTAATTTCTAAAGTATTTTATTATTGTTCTTAACCAATAAGATATTTTTGTGTTTATGATGCTTACAAATTAAAAATGATTTGAGATGTAGTAATTTGTTATTCCTCGTATCTCATTTTGTATCCATAGCTTAAATATGAGAAAAAGAAATAGAGAAAATAATAAAAGACAAGAGTTTTACAATCTGTTCAAATGCTAAGCACCTAAATTCTCTAATTCAAAGTAAGGTCATAGTCCATAAGTAAAACCTCTTTCTTTTGAGCCTTTAATATATACCAAAGTATGCTGGCAAGAAGTAAACTACACCCTAAGTGATTTACCCCTTTGCATATTACTATAAGAAATGGTTAGTACCAGCAACTGCCTTGTACAATAGAATGGTCCAATGGATGCTGCAATTGTGACTGTGGCCTCCCAGGAGTACATGTTGCCATATGTTTCTCTTAAATTTACCCGAGGTTGCTATGCAAATCCTTGAGGAGAAGCCCATGAGTATTGTGCAACATGGAAGTTGTAAATATTGGCTAAACTGCTGAACATGAGTATGTGAAGAACATGTCTAAACGAATCCGCATTCCAGTTCAGGCTCACTCTTGAGACTCAGCTGGCACTAAAATAATCTTGAATTTGAACTTACTGCTTCAGGCCAACACGTAATGCTGTTAGCAAGGGAGGCGAGACTGAAGTAGTTGCCTCTACACATTCTCACTGATCCACTTTTATGGAATTTTGTCAAATTCAACTTAGTGTGTACATATATGTTCAAAGTAAATGAACTTATATTTATATATTTTATTTTGTTGGGTTTTTTTTGTTTTTTTTTTTTGAGACGGAGTCTCACTCTGTCGCCCAGGCTGGAGTGCAGGGGCGCGATCTCTGCTCACTGCAAGCTCCGCCTCCCAGGTTCACGCCATTCTCCTGCCTCATACTCCCGAGTAGCTGGGACTACAGGCGCCCGCCACCACGCCCGGCTAATTTTTTTGTATTTTTAGTAGAGACGGGTTTCACCGTGTTAGCCAGGATGGTCTTGATCTCCTGACCTCGTGATCCACCCGCCTCGGCCTCCCAAAGTGCTGGGATTACAGGCTTGAGCCACCGCGCCTGGCCATTTTGTTGGTTTTTAAAAAGCTCTAATACCGAGACAAAAAAAAGAAATTCTGACCTATTTCAGAGAACCAGATATTATGCTATGTGCTGTCTCAGTTAAGGTTATTTTATTTCAAATGATAGAAACAAAGCAACAGGCATGTTAAATATTTACAACTAAAATGTGGTGCATAACTCCAAAATTGGAAAAAAAAAATGGTGCCTAACCAGTGCCTGGGAAATATAGGTGCTGTGACTGAGTAGGGGTTGTCAGTATTGCAAACTTATGGACCTTCTTTTGAATGTTCCATTAAATGACTCAATATGGAAGCTTTTGTCTCTGGAAATGTTTTGAATTCCCATAAGAGAGAATCTAATGGGCCCATATTGCATCAAACACTATCACCTTAGTCTAATCCTCATGACTCAGTTGATAGCAGGATCCATGATATTCAGGTTCATGGTATCAATCTTAAAGGAAGAAATTGAGGCAAAATTAACATAAGTAGAGAGTTTATTTGGGATAACTTGAAGATTGTCACCTGGGAGCATAGATTTAAATTGTCTGGAGTGTACATTTTGATGAGTAGCAATTACAAGTAGTTTTTTAAAGGGAAAGGAGGGCCAATTCTTGAGTTGTTTAACAAGAATTTACATTAAAATAACATAAGCTATCGATTGGCTATACACTGTTAAGCTGTAACATATGGGTTGTAGTGTCTGGTGTGGCATTACTGGGTTAACTTATAGTTACTTGTGTTAATATCAAGCAGTTTTAAGATGTGAATACATAACTCCAAAGGAGGAGAATAAGACATGAGTTTTTGTTTTGTTTTCTTAATGAGAATCACTAGAACGCAGGTAATGGAAAAGAGATACCTTCACAGGAGAGAAAGGGTGTTGAGTAGCCAAAACAATCAAACATTTATTACATTTCCACTCTTGTCTTCTCAGCACTGCACACATACCCGTATACTGGCATTTTAAGAATACTCTCCTTTAACAAAATGCAGTCATCTTCCATGTTACCCAAAACAAACTCTCCCTTTCCAAAACAGGCTAAGGTCATTCTTATTTAATATCCATATCACTTTCATGGGCCAGTGGTGTGCTTCTTCAAGTCCTGAATTATTCCACTACTTAATTTTTTTTTTTTTTGAGACGGAGTCTCACTCTGTTGCCCAGGCTGGAGGACAGTTGTGCGATCTCGTCTCACTGCAACCTCTGTCTCCTGGTTCAAGCAATTCGCCTGCCTCAGATTCCCAAGTAGCTGGGACTACAGGCACGTGCACCACGCCCAGCTAATTTTTTGTATTTTAGTAGAGACAGGGTTTCACCATACTGGCCAGGATGGTCTCGAACTCCTGACCTCATGATCCACCCGCCTTGACCTCCCAAGTGCTGGGATTACAGGCGTGAGCCACGCTACTTACGTTTTAATCTTACTGATATTAAGCAACTTATGAAGAATACTCCAAATGTTTAGGGAGGATTTTTTTCTTCTTTAATGTCCTTAGGTCTATGAAAGAAAGAGTGCGAATGTTTGGAAGTTTACTTCAATTGATGCTGGTACAAAACAGCTAACGCTGCTGTTAAACTCTGAGCTTCTTTCCATACCGTGGTGGCTTTTCACCTCCTCAACATCTTTGTAACTATTTCCTTCATTAAATTTCCTCTGTTACATTATCTTTCATGGCCTTTGTGATCCTGACTATACTCAGACTGATACAGTAGTGCACCAGTAATTTACTATGTTTGTAGATAATGTTTGGTATCAATGCAAATGTGCAGATTCTTTATAAATATTGTACAGCCTTCCAGAACTTTATGATTCACAGCCACAGCATCTCAGAAATGAGAAATTGAATCCAGGAAAATTTAAGAGAACCATCCAAGGTCAGATATTTGGGGAATAAGATGGGACTAGGAACCAGCTTTGCTGACTTCCAGTTTGGCATCTTTTAATTTCTACTTTGCCTTGTATTTATAAACATTGTATTTCTGCTTATGTTTACAATTCTCTACTTGATACAAATTCACCTATTTTTATAACCAAAAATAACAATCCCAAAGTGAATATGTAGGCAGAATTTTCAAGGTTGAACAATTTATAAATTTCAAGATGGATTGTCTGCAAGTCCCTGCTTCTGTGCAGTAAATAATACTCAAGTGACCTGTAAGAGTTAATACAGCTTGCAAAAGAGCTTAATTTATTCCCAGGATATAACCCATACATAGGGAGAATGTGGCTCATTAAATTCCTTTCAATGACTCCCAATAGAGCAGTTTGTTTTTGGATCAATATTATGCCCCTCTCGACTTAACTGAATCACAATTACTCTTGGGAACATGCTAGCTTTTCCTTTTGGGTGTGGGCCTCTTTGCAAAGATAGATATTGTTCCTATGGTTATTCATAATTCTGTTTTAAAAGCAAACTGACTTACTGTTAAAAACACTAAGGCAATTTAAAAACAAAACAGAGTGAAATGTTTGTTTTTTTAATTAAATACAAAATAAAAAGACCGACTTCTTTATTCAATAGTTTTTTTTCTTTCCAGCAGCTAATAAAAGAGGTTGTCCTTCTGTGAGTATCTTGTTTTATTGATACTTTTTGCGGCTGAAGAAAGATGCATCTTCAGAAAGTCAGATTTTTTAATAGAAACATTATCTTGTTTTTTCCTTTTTCTTTTTTATTTTTTTATTTTTTTGAGACGGAGTCTCTCTCTGTCGCCCAGGTTAGAATGCAGTGGCGTGATCTCAGCTCACTGCAATCTCCGCCTCCCGGGTTCAAGCAATTATCCTGCCTCAGCCTCCTAAGTTGCTGAGATTACAGGCACACACCACCATGTCTGGCTAATTTTTGTATTTGTAATAGCGACCAGGTTTCACCATGTTGGTCAGGCTGGTCTCAAACTCCTGACCTCGTTATCTGCCCGCCTCGGCCTCCCCAAGTGCTAGGATTACAGGCATGAGCCACTGCGCCCGGCCCTTTAATGACATATTCTTTTTTTTCTTTTTTTTTAAATTATACTTTAGGTTTTAGGGTACATGTGCACAATGTGCAGGTTTGTTACATATGTATCCATGTGCCATGTTGATTTCCTGCACCCATTAAGGCGTCATTTAGCATTAGGTATATCTCCTAATGCTGTGCCTCCCCCCTCCTCCCACCCCACAACAGTCCCCGGAGTGTGATGTTCCCCTTCCTGTGTCCATGAGTTCTCATTGTTCAGTTCCCACCTATGAGTGAGAACATGCGGTGTTTGGTTTTTTGTCCTTGCGATAGTTGACTGAGAATGATGATTTCCAGTTTCATCCATGTCCCTACAAAGGACAGGAACTCATCATTTTTATGGCTGCATAGTATTCCATGGTATATATGTGCCACATTTTCTTAATCCAGTCTATCATTGTTGGACATTTGGGTTGGTTCCAAGTCTTTGCTATTGTGAATAGTGCCGCAATAAACATACAGGTGCATGTGTCTTTGTAGCAGCATGATTTATAGTCCTTTGGGTATATACCCAGTAATGGGATGGCTGAGTCAAATGGTATTTCTAGTTCTAGATCCCTGAGGAATTGCCACACTGACTTCCACAATGGTTGAACTAGTTTACAGTCCCACCAACAGTGTAAAAGTGTTCCTATTTCTCCACATCCTCTCCAGCACCTGTTGTTTCCTGACTTTTTAATGATGGCCATTCTAACTGGTGTGAGATAGTATCTCACTGTGGTGTTGATTTGCATTTCTCTGATGGCAATCAGGCAGGAGAAGGAAATAAAGGGTATTCAATTAGGAAAAGAGGAAGTCAAATTGTCCCTGTTTGCAGATGACATGATTGTATATCTAGAAAACCCCACTGTCTCAGCCCAAAATCTCCATAAGCTGATTAGCAACTTCAGCAAAGTCTCAGGATACAAAATCAATGTACGAAAATCACAAGCATTCTTGTACACCAATCACAGACAAACAGAGAGCCAAATCATGAGTGAACTCCCATTCACAATTGCTTCAAACACAATAAAATACCTAGGAATCCAACTTACAAGGGATGTGAAGGACCTCTTCAAGGAGAACTACAAACCACTGCTCAATGAAATAAAAGAGGATACAAACAAACGGAAGAACATTCCATGCTCATGGGTTGGAAGAATCAATATCGTGAAAATGGCCATACTGCCCAAGGTCATTTATAGATTCAATGCCATCCCCATCAAGCTACCAATGACTTTCTTCACAGAATTGGAAAAAAAAACTACTTTAAAGTTCATATAGAACCAAAAAAGAGCCCGTATCGCCAAGTCAATCCTAAGCCAAAAGAACAAAGCTGGAGGCATCACGCTACCTGACTTCAAACTATACTACAAGGCTACAGTAACCAAAACAGCATGGTACTGGTACCACAACAGAGACATAGATCAATGGAACAGAACAGAGCCCTCAGAAATAATGCCACATATCTACAACTATCTGATCTTTGACAAACCTGACAAAAACAAGCAATGGGGAAAGGATTCCCCATTTAATAAATGGTGCTGGGAAAACTGGCTAGCCATATGTAGAAAGCTGAAACTGGATCCCTTCCTTACACCTTATACAAAAATCAATTCAAGATGGATTACAGACTTAAATGTTAGACCTAAAACCATTAAAATCCTACAAGAAAACCTAGGCAATACCATTCAGGACGTAGGCGTGGGCAAGGACTTCATGTCTAAAACACCAAAAGCAATGGCAACAAAAGCCAAAATTGACAAATGGGATCTCATTAAACTAAAGAGCTTCTGCACAGAACAAGAAACTACCATCAGAGTGAACAGGCAACCTACAGAATGGGAGAAAATTTTCGCAACCTACTCATCTGACAAAGGGCTAATATCCAGAATCTACAATGAACTCAAACAAATTTACAAGAAAAAAACAAACAACCCCATCCAAAAGTGGGCAGAGGACATGAACAGACACTTCTCAAAAGAAGACATTCATGCAGCCAAAAAGACATATTCTTAAGAAGTACTCTCAGAAATGATAGACTACAGTGCAGAAACAAGTGTGCTTCATTAGATGCTACTTTATCTTATTTCTCTTTCCTTCACATTAATCAGATGTTGTGGTAAGTACACACACACTCATTTATACATTATACATTTTATATATATACACATAATGTATACATTTGTATACACATAATATATAATGTGTACATTATACATTATATTTATATATAATGTTCCTCTGGACTTCACTGAATCACAATTTCTCTTGGGAACATGCTAGTTTTTTCTTCTGGGTGCAGACCTCTTTGCAAAGATGGGTATTGTTCTTATAGTTATTCATAATTCAGTATATATACACATACTGCAAAATAAAACTGTGTTTAATGATGTTGGACAGTTGAATGAAATCTCAGATATTGTGATAATTGCCCCCATATGTCATAATGAAGTGATTAAGAGTGAGGACCCTAAAGTCAGATTCCTGTGTTTAAATCCTGGATCGACCATTTGCTAGATGTGTGGCCTCAGGAAAGCTATTTTGAGTTTCCCAGTCTCAGTTTCCTCATCTATATACTGAGCTTAAAGATAGTATCTACTCCAGTAGAACATAGATGAGAGGACTAAATTAAGTGAAAGAGTATATGGAAAATGTCTCATATTCATAAGTATTCAATGGATAGTAACTATATTAATCATGCAGATCTTTGTAAACTCCGTTATTTTTAAATACACAAGTAGAAGATCATTCGTATAGTGTGTGTCAAAGAAAAGTTGCACCAGACCAGTAAAGCAGGCAAGTGTCTTGGTCAGCATGTATTTCTATAACAAAATACCACGTACTAGGTGGCTTAAACAATAGATATTTATTTCTCAGAGTCTGGAGGGTGGAAAGTCAAAGATCGAAGATTAGGAAGATGCAATTTCTGGTGAAGGCCCTCTTCAACTTGCAGAGGGCCACCTTCTTGCTGGGTCCTCACATGGCAGAGAGAGAGAAAAGGAGAGGGAAAGAGACAGAACACTCTGATCTTTCTTTCTTTTCTTTCTTTTTTTTTTTTAATAAGGACACTAATCTCGTGACGATGACCCAGCACTCATGACATCGTCTAAACCTAATTATCTCCTAAAGGTCCCACCCCCAAGTACCATCACACGGGGTGTGAGGACTTCAACATATGAATTTTGAGGGGACAAAAACATTCAGTTTATAAGGGCCAGGATGACTTTCTTCAAGACTATTGCAATAGGCAAAAGACTGTATTCAACTTTACTAAAACAAAAGGTAGGAGGATTGTTAAACACTTGCTGACATTAGCGAAAGCCTGGTCAGTGTGATTAGGCCACCTGTGTTTGCTAATTCCTGCATATTGAAGTTAGACTCCTACTCTCCCAGTGAAACAGAAAAACAGGGGCCCTATCTTGATAATATTTCAAAGGAATAGCTCCCAGGTCCTTCAAAAAGACATTTCTGGGTTGTGGGAGATTCACATCTCACAAGGTCCAGGAAAGGATTTACAATTACAGGTTTTCTAAAGTAAGTGCTCTAAGAAAATGGACATCAGGGGAATTAGTTAGAAGGAAGCCTTTCTACAGTGTAGTCAACTAAGGGAAACTTGAAGGGCATCTTGGTTCTAGGCAAATATTAATATCCCAACAATCCCATCTTTAAAAACAAACCTTGCAAATTTTACTGATTATGTAGTCCTCATGAATGAGAGACGCATAAAATTTCTCTGCTGGTATCTGTTGATTGCCTCTTCAAATTGCAGATATTATAAATACAAATAGTATCTATAGTTTATTAAGCACAATATCATTTGTGTCATTACCACATATCTGTCAAATATTTTGTTTCCATCATTGGCCACTGGGGATTTTTTGTTACAATTCTGACTGGTTTTAAATAGAGTAGACGGGTGACAAGATTTTATATTTGGAAAGTTTAATAAACAAAGAAAATATTTGAATCAAAGTTATAAAGTCGCCGGTTGTGGTGGCTCATGCCTGTAATCCCAGTGCTTTGGGACGCTGAGGTGGGTAGATCACCTGAGGTCAGGAGTTCAAAATCAGCCTGGCCAACATGATGAAACCTTATCTTTACTAAAAACACAAAAATTAGCCAGGTGTGTTGGCGTATGCCTGTAATCCCTGCTGCTCAGTAGAATGAGGCACGAGAATCTCTTGAACCCGTGAGGCGGAGGTTGCAGTGAGCCGAGATCATACCACTGCACTCCAGCCTGGGCTACAGAGTGAGACTGTTGCCAAATAAAAAAGTCCTGAAGTTGTCCTATGTCCTATACAGAATGAAGACAGAACTAATAGCATAGCTTTCTAGTATCTTCATAAATTAGAATGGTAAAATGTATCAAGCATTCTGCGATGATTACGAAATACAAGATATTGCCTGAAAACCTCAATGAGCTATAAAGAGTTGCCAGGGTTCAACTGCTGTTCATTTATGAGGTCATTGTTTCTTGATGGGATTAATTTTCTGTAGTGGGTATACAAATATATGCTTCCAGTATTTACCCACTGAGAAGATCCATAGCTTTTTTTTCTCCCTGTAGTTACAATACATCACATTTCACATTCCTCATGAAATATTTAAACTCCTGACCAAATGCCTCAGTCCAGTTCCCTCACTTGTAAAACCTACTGATATCCATGAGAGGCAAAAACTCAGACTACCTCATCCTGGAATACTAAGAACAAAAGAGAATATCATTGCAGAAATAAGGCATTGGGCTTCTTCGTGTTTTCTAATTTGTGCAGCTAAAATATTAAACTCCAAACAGCTTTCAAGGCTTATGGTACATTTAAAAGTCAGATCATCTTTGTCTATTAACAACAAATCATCCTTTTAAGCATACATGGATCGTAAGTCAATCTTTCTTGAATTTCATGTAGTTCATCTCTATATTTTGCTTACATCAGCATCTCAAGGGAAAAACATTTGCCTTATCTATTTTCCTCATGAGAAAATGTGTTAATATGCCATATACGTTCCTTCATTATACGCATTATGCACATTTTACATTAGTATGCCATTTAGATAGTTATTTACAAGTAAATACATGTCAAGTATTATTGAAATATAACAAATATGCTCTTCACAGTGAGTTCCTGATATTTGATGTAGTAACTGGTACACAGTAAATGTTAAGTATGTCTTTGCTACAGGAATGGAGGTTAGATGGGAAATAGAGAGGGAAAGGGAAAAAGAACGAGTAGATGAATAGTTGGATGGGTGGATACATTTTGAAGAAAGAAAGAATTTTGATAGAAGGAAGAAAGTTTGTGATGTTTCAGGGGGAAAAGCATAGACTTTGAATGAGAAACGTGTGTTTGAGCCTAGATTGCTTTTAGCTGTGTGACCTTAGCCTTAGTTTTACACCTGTAAAAAAATATAAATAGAGATGGTAATAACCATCTCATGTGTTTTCAGAATTAAATCAGAGAATGTGTGAAAAATACCCAGTCTTACAATACCTGAAATATAATAGGTACTCCATAAATGTCAGTTTCTCCTTTTTTGCATAGCTTGGCCTGATTTTACCTTACAGGCAGGTTTCTCAGTATTTTCAAGTTACAGTTGAACAGATGATTCGAAGGTGGGGAATGACACAATTCCAACTCTTAGCACATCTCCCTCCTGTGCTGCTTCTTTTGGGAGTTTGCCACTAAGCAGGCGCCTTTTTTAACCTCAGTGTTTGAATGAGCTCATCTTTAGAGAAAGTTTCCTTCTTGTACTCTACTTTATTCTGTTAGTAGGCAATATTGATTTGTAAAGGCAGGTGAAGCAGCCCATGAGGCATACGACGGTGCTATATGAAGATCAGATTACAATGTAAATAATAACAGTTCGGGACCAGCCTGGGCAACATGGTGAAAATCTGTCACTACAAAAAATAGAAAAATAGCTGAGCATGGTGGCACCTGCCTGTGGTCCCAGCTACTTGGAAGCCTGAGACTGGAGGTTTGCTTGAGCCCAGGAGGTCCAGACTGCAATGAGCTGTGATCACACCACTGCACTTTGGCCTGGGTAACAGAGCAAAACCTTGTCCCAAAAACAAAACCAAAAACAAAAAGAGAGGAGCCTAAATAATTAATTAAGTAAAACGCGGTTGCTGTGGTATATTTTTAACTAATATGTGAATTTGAAAATTTAATTTGTGTAGCATTTCTTATCTGAATAAAAAGAGAATTAAAACATAACCATATTTGAAAGAGAAGAGTAATTGTGTCCATTGAAGAAGATAATATTCTTTTTTGACTACAGAAAAGGGGTACAGGATGCCTGGCACAGAAGAAGAAATACACCATTCCTTGACATAAGAAAAGAAAGATTGTAATATCACAGATATCATGAAGGAAGAAAACTACAGGTGACTAACAGCAGGAGAAGATGAATTAAAATGTGCTAGCTGCAAGAGGGCTCACAGTAGGAGAAGAATGAGTACTGGTTACTATTTCTAATACTTTAAAAAATAGTATTAAGCAATAATTACCAAATGATAGCTAAGTCATGTTTTCCCGAAACAGAACTCTTTTCTTCAAAATTATGGATATTCTTTTCTTTTTCTTCTCTAACATACAAAATGAACTCTTTGCTTAAAAATAAAAATGACTTCATTCTATGCTTGTAGAAAGTAATATATTAGGTACCCAGAATTCAGTGGCTTCTGCATTTTTTTCTTTTTTATGTGGGTGTCAAATCTGTTGTGAGAATATAACAACTTTTATTATGCTTAAAGTACATTTAGCATAGCATGGGATAATATATATTTTACATTATTTAGGAAGTTTTAATATTTATGAAAAATAAGCATTACATATGCTTACCCTTTTCACAATGTTTAAACAGGAAAGTGAACCAACATTTGATTTTATGTAATTTTCTAATAGATAGTAAGATAGAGAATTTTTTGGAGTCCAGTATGTATGGAGACCCACAACTCACCCAAAACTGGACAGGAAATTTAGGGTTAAGAATGAAAGGTATGGTAAAATAAAATAAGGTAAGGATATACATTGGGGAGAGTTCCATGGATATTTGTCTTATTGTTGGTTTATTAGATAATCATTTACTGAAAATATAATTTTACATGTTTTAAACAGTTCCTTAAGGTTTGTTAGTTTTATTGTACCAAATCAAGTTAGTTTTCAAATTGACATAGAGTCTTTTTTTTTTTTTTTTTTTTTTTTTTTGAGATGGAATCTCTCTCTGTTGCCCAGGCTGGAGTGCAGTGGCACTATCTTGGCTCACTGCAACCTCCGCCTCCTGCGTTCAAGCAATTCTCCTGCCTCAGCCTCCCGAGTAGCTGGGACTACAGACATGCCCATCATGCCGGGCTAGTTTTTTTGTATTTTTAGTAGAGATGGAGTTTCACCATATTGGCCAGGCTGGTCTCCAACTCCTGACCTCGTGATCAGCCCACCTCAGCCTCCCAAAGTGCTGGGATTACAGGCGTGAGCCACCACGCCTGGCCAAGTCATAATTTCTTTAAGGTCATTGCAGCAGCCTGCAAGTATGGCCAAGCACATCCCCAGCTACTGACCCTGAAACGTAATTGCTTTGTCTTCCTCTTTTCTTTTCTTTTTTTTTTTTTTTGAGATGGAGTCTCTCTCTGTCGCCCAGGCTGGAGTGCAGTGGCGCAATCTCGGCTCACTGCAAGCTCCGCCTCCCGGGTTCACGCCATTCTCCTGCCTCAGCCTCTCCGAGTAGCTGGGACTACAGGCGCCCGCCACCACGCCCGGCTAATTTTTTTTTTTTTGTATTTTTAGTAGAGACGGGGTTTCACCGTGTTAGCCAGGATGGTGTCTTCCTCTTTTCTTATTCACCCTCATTCTTGGGGATCCACTCAGGCCCCATGCCGCAATCTTCTCAAATTCCCTTTGGTTCTTTAATTCGACAGATATTTATTTTGCACCTATTATTCCAGGTGCTAGTAATAAGGAATGGCACTAACAGATGAGATATCAGGCTTCACAGAACCTTCTTCCTGATGAAAAAGTAAATAAGCACACAAAAAAGTTTGTGACAAGTGCTATAATTAGATTGTGATAAGTGACAAAATAATTGACTGGATTCTGCATTGGTCCTTTAATTTGACAGGTATTTATTTTGAACCTATTATTCCAGGTGCTGGTAATAAGGAATGGCACTAACAGATGAGATCTCAGGCTTCACGGAACCTTCTTCCTGATGAAAAAGTAAATAAGCACATAAAAAAGTTTGTGATAAGTGCTATAATTACATTGTGATAAGTGACAAAATAATTGACTAGATTCTGAGACAGGTCATGCTACCCTAAAATGAAACGACTGACTCACACCAAAGTCCCTTGTCAGATGTAAATGTTTTGCTATTTTAGATAAGTACAAGGACTTGGCCTACAAGCATTTCTACTCATCAAGCATGAAGTTGTCACTAGAATATGTACAGGTAGCACTGCTATAAACGTTTTATTTCAAAATATTTGAAATAAAATCAGCCCTACTTGGTATGCACTGGTCTTTCTTAACTGAAGATTCTTATAAACTGCAGAATATTACTGTTGGAAAACTATTAATATCCCTCACATAGTATATATAGCAAATTAACTTTCTCTTCAAAAGATTCCCTTATAACTTTATTAACAATGACCTCAAATCTTTTGCAGCATTACATCACTGGATATAAAAAAGGGAACCTGACTTGAAGTGGAAAAAGGAGCAGATGGCAAAGTGTGTTCTACACACATATAGACGGGACTTTTTTCTTTTCTTTTCTTTTCTTTTTTTTTTTTTTTTAACCAGAGAAGCTGCTTCTCCTTTTAATCCAGTTCAGTATGTTCTAAAGAAGCTACTATTTCTGAAATTATTGAAGATGCAGGGCCAGTTTCTAAGTATGGACCCACAAGAAGCAGGAAAATAATGATGTATGTTAAATGTCTGTCCTGGAAAAATGAGGAGGCTGCACTAGATGATTGCAGGGATCCCTTCCAGCCTGAACACTCCATGCCTCCTTTTTCCGCAAACGCCACATTCAAGTGGTATCAGTGTCTCCTCTAGCTGCCAATTGACATCACTGCTTTTTTTCTCTAATGCTCTGCTTTTCTCATTTCTTTTATGCCACTTACATTTTAAACATCTCCATCTTTTTTCTCAAACCTCATCTTTATCCAGTTCAGGGACTGCAGCTCTCTTTTGCTCTTGAACTAACCGAGCGTCAGGGCTCCTCCCTAATCAGTCAAATACCTTATAAGTCCAGGCTTCCTAATCCTGTGTAATCATCCTACCACCACCTTTCTGCTCTTTCTGCTTGCTGAACTTGACTCTTAAAAATCAGATATTTTTGGGGAGTTTACCATTTAAGTTACTGTGAATTGTTAGCATTTTAGTGAAAGAAACACTTGATAATAGGATTTGTTTTGGGGAAGGGTGGGAGTTGATGGTCAACGTTGGTTTTCTGGGTTGATAAGGAGCTAAGAGGATTAAATATAAGAATGAAAAGTTATAGGAAACTACTTTCCTTGCCTTACATGCTAAGGTCATAAATCCTACCTCCTCGAAGATTTTTTTCCCCCAGCAGTTTCTAGAGTGGTTTTAGAGTATTAATGAAATTAGTAGTATAAAATATGGGAATCTATAATCCCTACTGGAGAGTAGGGATCAAAGATACGTAATAAAACTGGAAAGCAAAATGAATCAGTGAACATAAAGACAAGTAGACAGCTGGAGTGAATCCAGATAGCAATGGTCAGAAGCACAGGTCAAAGATTCTATAAGAAGCCAGTACCCGGGGTTTACACCGACGTTGAAGGTCACCAAGAAGTCATGGGTATAAACAATATAAGGGGTCAACAAGCAGACATGAAGTACTGGGGGCTAGTGAGTCTTGAGTACTTATTGACCAGAACTGAGACAGAGATTGGAAGTTAGAATTTAAGAAGAAAAGGTTAGCAAGGCAGAACAAGGTGTACAAAGGACATGAGGGCTGAGGTTAAGGCAAGCAGTAAAGCAATGAGAAGGTCAAGGAACTAGTCCCTGCTAGATGCTAGAAAACCAGGCAATAAAAATGTGGCAAATATCTGTCTCACGTAGGAAACCTTGTATATGTTTTCTGCTTTGTAGCAAGAAATAGATGGCTGGATTCAAGAGCAGAGCTAGCATACAACTCAGAGACAGCTAATGCTTAGTTAGGAAACTGGAAAGTTCACTCTTGTAATGGGAACTATGAGAAATGAGGATTATTTGGTAATCCTGTTGGAAAGACAGGAAAACAAATAGAATAAGGTGGGTAGTGAGAGGAGCTAATATTTCTGTGCTAGGCTTTTTACCTGTATTAGCCCATTTAACCACACTTGCACCAGTTTTAAGAAATTAGTAGTTGTCTTTGGTAGATGAAATAATTATGTGTGAGTCAAATTAAATGAATTGCCTATGGTCACCCACCTGATTTTTCAAGGGAGTAAACAAATTAACACTGTGAGAATAAAACTTAATTTCCCAGTGTTATCCTATTTACAATGATGTGCCATATGAAAAAATGAAATTTCAATGTTTTCATAGTTATAGAGTCAACACAAATTTTGGCAGGGATATAAATGTTGGAGCCATAGAGGTGGGAAAAAAAAAAGTATGTGGGCAGTGTTGAAACAAAAGTTGAGGGATGCTAAATTGCAAACACAAGGAAGATATTTTCCTTGGCTACATTTTGTAGAGCCTGATTTGCTCTTCAGAATTTTATTTATTCAAACTAATAAAATGAAATAAATAATTGTAACATATATCTAACAATCGTTGTGTGTTCAGCAAATGCCAGATATGCTAAAATATGTACAGGCATTATCTCTCACACACACACACACACACACACACACACACACACACGCACACACACATACACGGTTAGTTGATATTATTATCTTCATTTTACCGATGAGGAAACTCAAATACAGATAGATTAGGACACAATCCTAGATCAACATATTTATTAAAGGTTTGGAGCAGAGATTTGCATACCAGTGCCACTCCTTCATATTGTGTAGTCTTCAGACATTGTCATTTTATGTTCACAAAATAATAATTTTAACTTACATATGCTATAGGTGGAAATATTCAAACTATAGGTGGGCTGACTCTTAAAAATCATTCTTTGTCATACAAGATAGAAAAAGATATTTATGTAGTAAAACACCCATGGGAACAAAATGTCCTTAGCATTTAAAACTGAATATACAATTTCCATGCATGTTTGATCTACTTATTATCAATAAAATATTTCACTTTGGATGTCTGTAACTGTTGTTCACTGAGTGTGCAAACCACATTTTTATATGACAGGTATAGTGATGTTTTGAGACTAGCACAGTTTTCGTGGTATTTCCATTTTTAAACAAGGAAGGCATTTGGCTAAACTAGCTTGTCTTCACTATAGAAATATTATCCAGAATAACAGCATATACTTGTGAATCTTTATTAATTGAGTGAGGAATATTAATTGCTGTCTGAGAGCAATCATCCATCTTATCATTTCAAGTAAGTGGTCCATGTTTAATTGAATGTATTTTTCTCTAAAACAAACCATTGCATAGTTGCAAGTAAATAACATCTGTATTTAGATATGCCTTGTTTTCTGAGAAACATTGAAGCGTCCGAGGCTACTTCTGATATACTTTCATATTTTTCATTCTGTTTTTCAGACTGTCATGCGCCTAGAAAAATCAATGTAGGGAATTTTGAAAAATAGTTTTTTAAAGGTAAAAAAAGATTACAGGTTTACTTTTGGTTTTAAACGCCCATATTTTTCTAAATCCCTGAAACAACTTTGAATATTGTGGCTATAATTTAAGTTTCTCAAATTCCTCAGTGAACTATAAGAAATTTTTCTAAGATAAAAGGTTAGAAGTTCAAAGATGCCGTTGTGTTTTACCCAGGGAAATCTTAACAATTTTATGGATAACTGAGAAAATAATGAGATAAAACAGAATATAATATTGAAATTATCTCTAATGCTTTGTAGTTTTGTGTGTTTATCTATTGTTACTAATGAAGTCATCTGGAAAAGCCACTTGATGATTTGTTAGTAATGTGTGCAAATTAGTTGATCATTAGCAAAATACAGCTGCTAGAATATTTTTGTATATCAAATTAAAGGAAGGTATTATTTTGTAGCTTATCATGCCTCATATTTTCTAGTTTAACAGTGAGTATTAAAAATGCCATCTTTCTTGGATTTAGAAACAAAAAGGACCATTGATAGGTTTATATTTTGTTTTAATTGACGATTTTCCCCAATATTATAGAAAATCGAAAACATCATGAGGTATCATACAATTGTGATTCTTAACACAGAATAAGTGCAGCTAGCTCCTTTTAAAAAATCATTTGATGACAATAAATGTTTCTGATACAACAGCACAGACTAGTGGCAAAGCATTTGTAGCAAATGTTTGCTTTGTTATGAGATATGTTGTCTGAGGTAGTCATCTTTAAATATTATGAAATTGTATCAAATAAGCTATATATTTAAATAGGAATGATTATCATACAATATAGTTTTGTGGATCTTAAGAGTATATTAGCTAAATGTATTTTATTCATTCCATTGTACATTTATTCCAAATAACCTAGAAATTATTCTCAAAATGATAGCTGAAAAATACACACCTAAAGGCAGATAGTGAATATAAAAAATATCTTATTGTTTAGATAGATACTTCTGAGGTCACATTTGTTGTTTTAAAGTTGCAATATAAACAATCCTTGGTAAACCAGGCTATTTTTCATTCAGATTAAGTACAGATGTAGAAAATACTGTAGCCACTTTATACAGGTGCTAATTTCCTTGTCCCAAGATTTTCAATTTATATGAATTCAATTCTGTGATGCTCTTCTAATATTTAAACATTATTTTCCCATTTTAAGTGCTTTGCTAATTGTTAAAATGTTTTTCCAAAAAAAATACTTTTTTTATTTAAGAAACTTCTGAACAAATTTGCCTGTTAATAAAGGGATACTACTTTGGCAGAAGAAAAGTTAAAATAGATATTTTCTGAACTGTCTCCTAATAATTCAAATTTAAAAACAGGGTGAGCAAATTAGTTCGTAGATGATTACCAGACCTCCTTTTGACCTCTGAATCTTGAATAAATGTCCTTTCCCAAAATACATAGCAATTTCTGCATTGATTATGCATACCATCTGGAACTGCAGAGAGAGTAGCCTCTATATTCTGCAATATGCCAGAGATTCTGGAACTGTAATTATTAGTTGACTCTCACTGAAATGACTCATAAACTGATAGTAAAAGGGAGAGATAATACTGAATGGTCCCAAAATGTCAGTGGAATGGATACTAAGCCCATGATAACTAAAATCATGTCTATTCCGATGAAGTTGCAAAATCTATCCTATAGCCTCTGAAGGTTTGTGTTGCTCTATGATTATAATAATAATAATTTTAATTTCAGTTCTAGTCTCAGCTCTATTACTTACTCTCTCTGAAAACTTCAGAAAATTTCCCAGCCTCCTGAAGCTTTAATTTCTTAGTGTGCATATTGTGTATGATATTAATGATCTAATACGGTTCTAGTGACAGTTAAGTGAGGTAATGTTTGAGAACACTGAGAAATGAAAAGTGAGAGCAAATTATTTGATAATTTCAAATCTAGATTCTCTGTGTTTGTGGCTATTTTGTTTGTACACTTGTTCGGATAGCAATGATTTTAACACCTCTGTTTGTTCTCTTTTTATGAGGAAATACAACTATCAACTAAGTCTGATCCCAATTTTACATCTGAAAACATACTATCCTGGGGTATAGAGCCAGCACTATAAATTAGAATAAAGACTTCACCGCCGAACAATTTTTAAATTTAAAGAAAAATTTAGTAGCATAATTTATATCCTCTAAAATTTGATGATAATTTATTATGTCCTCTGTATTATTCAATCACAAAGTATTATTTTAGAGAAAAACTCATAGACCTTATTTTCTTACTCCTGTTAAAAATACTCACAAACACAATTATAGGGAGAATATCCATTCCACACATTCACGGTTCCAGCGAATTATGTATGTCTTCAACAGTGGATGGCCAGGGTGGTTGAACAAGAAACAAGTTCCCCTGGTATCTTTCATGACATTCCTGAGATGGACCTCCTCTCTCTCATGTTAGACCCTCTACAAAGGGAACTTGAGGGGTCTAAAAATTTGTTACAAATTCTGAGCTTTTGTCTCTGTGTTACAAATAATAAAAAATAGCCGGTAATCAAAATAGAAGAGTTAATATAAATCACAATTGTCACAGCTTATGATCAAAATGCTTTTGGAACTGCAAGTCATTGTGTACACTCATTAATTTGGATATTTATCTTACTAGAGATAAAATAGGCTTTGGAATTTTGCAGCTGTGTGCAGGTAGATCCTACATGAAATAATCAACAGATGATTCTGCAGCACCAGTGGCTTCATCCTTACCTAGAATGTCTCCTTGGAAACATCATATTTCTTCTTGTTTCTTTATATCGTTTTGATCTTTAGGTGTGAACCATCATCTCACCTTTTTTGCATCATAAACCACTCTGAATTGTGGACCTAAACTATAAAACATCTTAGAAAAATGTACATACGCACCTCACACAAAATTTTACAGACTTTTTTTAGAAGGCTCATAGGAACTCTAAATTAACCTCTGAATTCCATAGAGTTTCACTGAGAGAAGGCAAAGATCTCTAAGCTATAGGATTTTACTCCTTTACCAGGAGTAATAGCCAGCCTTTGTTTTCTGCAATACTCCCCATGGATAAATCATCACATTGAAAGAGAGGGCTTCATGGTTGGAATATCAAAATGACTTTCTTTCTCAAGCCTCATTCTGATCTCTAAGTAAAGCAATGGATGCGCTACCTTTCAAACCCACGTGATTTTATTCATTTTGATTATTTAACTAATATACCAGTTTTACATACAAATAGCAAGTTTTATAAAAACTGATGCCTACGTGTATCAGAGAGGCAATATCAAATTTGTATTTTTAATTCACAACCAGAAAATATTTTATTTTCTATAGCTTTGTGTCTTTAGAGCTTTATTATGTCCTAGAGATTACCTGCTCTTACTGTCCTCTGTTTGTGTAGATGAGAACTTTAATTCAGAAATATCCAATGAATGACCACATTTGATTTGTGTTAGAACTCAGATTAGAATTAAAATATTCTCAGTTAAAATTCAGTGTTCTTTCTTTACTGATCTCTTAGATTAAACTCTTCAACTGTTTACATGTTATAGGGATTCAAAGACTTTTTCACAAATACATTCATATTAGGTAAAGAAATAATCTCCTGGAAATTTTCTTTCCGTTTGCAATAAATTATTGTCAGGATTTTTTAAATTCTGGATAATTATTTGTCATTTAGATGTATTTTAATGAGGTCTGGTGGGGAGAAGGACAGTGTATGCTAGAGTTGGTGCTAAGCTACACCTACCAATGTAGCCTTCAGTCTTTCAGTTTGCATCTCCCTCATCTGGTGGTCCTCCAATTTTCTCAGTTCTTTGTGTTTTACCTTCCACAATCAGCATCATCTCTGTCAGTTTCTTCACCAACACAAATGTGTTAGTAGTCCTGCTAGTAGCTCTGCTTGTCACCTTTCCTGAGGGTAACTGCATCTTAATAAGGATCCCAGCATATAGCAATAGTCTAAAAGTGCTGAGGGTGGAATTCTACCCTAGAGCAGGGCTAGCAGCATTCTGGGTTCTCAGGAAACGGTCCAGACAGATAGGTTTCTTTTCTGCAGCTCTATTGAGCTACCTTTGTGTAAGTTGGCAATCTATGGTGCTTTAATAGATTGCATTTAATAGATTAATCTACTTTAAGGATTCATCTCTGAGTCTTCTATCTCCTCATGCCTCTTCATGCTGATTCCTCAGAACTGCATAATAGTACGGCAGAAATGGAACAAATTTTAAATTACACATAGAGAAATGTCCCCTGTGGCAGCTGAACAGGTGAAAAGGGGGTTAAATTTGTTCTTATCTTTTATATGCCTACAGGGCCTTATTTGCTGGTGTTTAAATCTCTGGAGAAAAGCAGTCGAAAGTTTTAGCATTTTGCTACCTCTGCCACTGTGTTCCCACAGGGGCAGTGCCCTATTTCTTAACATTATTCATTGTCGTTCTGATTCCAAACAGCAATACTTTTGAGGATGATTGTGTAGTACTGCAGATGCTGCTTTACTTCAGCTAGGAATACATTCCAGAAATTCTGTCACTGAAGATGTGCTTCTAAGGAGGATGTTATTTTGCGATGAGCAGATGAGATCATATGTTATATTTAGGATTCACAGGGAAGGCAACTCCTAATGAGTTACAGCATAGATCTAAAGTTCATATCTTATTTAAGTTACATTAACTTTAAGAAATGAATTGTTTCTTTGTCCAAAGTAATACAATTTTGTAAAAGTGCTTAATCATTTTCTGTATATGATTGTGCAAAGAAAATTATAATTTAAGTAAAATAATAAGTTAGTGACATTTTCATAACATTGATACCTAGACTCATGAGATTTTTTTGTTTCTTGCTCATATTACACTTTTTTAATGAATCTAGTAAAGCCTCTAATATAACAAGGCAATTGAAGGATTTTGCACTTTCTCCACTCCTTGATTTTATACAGTAGATAATAAAAATAATTTGAAATAGTTGCTCTAAAACATAATATGCTTATTTCAGTAGTCTTATCTTATTTTAGGTCCTTAAAAAGTGGGTTATTGGCCTACTCAGAAAACTACTTTCTGTAAATAAGATCTAAAAGTCAGTTTCTTTTTAGGCCTCATTTTCCTAGAAATCAGTTCCACTGAATTTCACATTTCTATTTATTTTCTTTCTAGCACATTCAAAATAAAAATTGAAACTTCTTCAAGGATATAGTCAGTCTTTCACATAATTTCAAACTACCTCAAGATACAACTACACATGTCTCAAATGACAAATTTTTGTGTGGGCATGAAAAAATAAAATATCATTTACAATAGTTATATTTAAAAGCTGTTTTCTTTCACTACTGCATAATGTGCTTTTGGGAGTTGTTTAAATATATTTTTCTTTTAGAGAAAGCATGTGCTTTTATGAAAACTTATGTTTTTACATTCTTGTTTTTCAAAAACAGTGAAATACATTTACTTTAAGCAAATGAAAAACATTTAAAAATGTATCACTCTTCAAAACAACAAATAGAAATTGTGAAAGAAAAACAATCTCGCCCACATTACAGTAAATTTGGTTAGCAAGAGGGTGGAGTTTCCCAATAATAGCTCTTAAGCAGATTATCTAATTTTCAAATAGCACATATTGCACTTTGTGTGAAACTGAGATGGAAGAACACATTTCGATTTGATTAAGTACCTTTAAAAGTGAGGTTTATCAGTGCTCAATTTAATTTTGCATTTAATATATTTTTACTAGATTCTTTCATTTTTTCTCTCTCATTTTTAAAAGAATCTTTTCTTGCTAGTGAAGAAAACGTTTAAGCCATTTTAGCCTATGACCACTGATTTAGGAAGAAGTTAACTATCTGAGTTTCATAAACAAGTCTGCAGAAACCAAATTTAGCCTCTGGTTGCTAAGTAGCTTGCTGCTGATTCTCCCTACATAGCTGGATAGTCTGTTGAGAGGATCACTAATGTTTATTTGGAAAAACAAGGGTGAGTAAGCAGTGATTGCATCCCACACTCAGGGTAGTGGCAATTAGGTTATAGTAATTTGGCTACCTGTATAATTGGAATTCTCAGTGTGTAGTTTGGGCAGAAGCACATCTGCTCCTCCGACCCCTTATTAGGTGTATCTAAAATGTTTTGACCAATTGTTGAATATGCTGGATGGCTATCCATTTATTCAAAGCTACATCCAGCATGCATGAAAACTGTCTGGGTTGCTAATTCAATGACATCAAATGACAACAAAATGGGAGGACTTTTGGGTTCTTTGGTCAACAGCGCATTCATTTTTATGAATCCATTTAACCAAAAAAAGCTTGCTTATCTCACTTCTTTCTCTAATTTGAGCTTATTTTTCTAGATAGAGTTTTACCTACCAAACACTGATTTTGCTGCTGTCTTTCACTATTTTCATTCCAGTCCTATCCTCACTTTGCAGCGAAGCCATGCATTACTGAAAACAACGTGCATGCCTTTGAAATTCTGACTGCTATGCACTTGAACTAAAGGCAATTTAGGAGAATGGCATTTAAGCTTCTGAATACTTTCCTTAGAAATTAGAATAATTAAAATTTTGAAGCTCAAATTTTAAATCACAGATGTCTCATATTCTTTGTTTGCCAAACAGACATAATATTGTTTTATTGATTGTTTTCGTCTTTAAATTTTGTCCTCTCTATGATTCACATGATAATACCGAAGCAGTCGTATCCAATTTGATAAATATATCTCAATCAGAAGGGGTTAAAGCAGAATAAAAAAAAGAGTCTTAGAATTCATGTAGCACAATCATACCGCTTTGTTTTTTTTTTCCCCCAGAAAAGAAAACTGAGGGCCGTACTTAGTGACTTTCCTTAGAACACAGATAGATAGGACATTTTAACCCAGGAGTTTTAGTTCATAAACTAAGTGTTCTTTATATAAGGAAAATGTTTTTCAGGTGGAAATTAAAATGTGTTTGAATACATAATAGTAATCTAGCTTACTTGCGTAACTTTCCCCATTTTAATTGCAACTTCTATTGTATATATGTAAACATACACAGATAATAGAGATTTATATACCTTGCATTTTGGTCAAGAAAACTCGTAGAGGTCCTTTTTTCTCAAAATTTTATTTTGACATAGCATTCAAATAATTGGCTATAGGGACATGGACAACTGGGATTTTTTAGTCTTTACCTGACAAATAAATTATGGTCTTTCTTTGTATTCATTTTCTATTGATTCAAATAAAAGTTTTAAATTGTCACAGTAGAAATAGGATGATCACTTTTATAATTTTTGTAGATGATTTCAAGTTTTTCAGAAATTCAATTATAATTTTGATGATTTGAATTTAATTCTATAGGAACCTTGAGTTATAGGGATAGGAAGAGTTTGGTGAACAACAAATCTACGTACATGTCTATACACCTTTTTTATGTAGCCAATTGAAAACTAAGATGGCATTTAGGGTAACTTTTTTCATAGTCATACATTTTTGTACCTAGACTCATTGTAAGCAACGAAAGAATAAATTGTTTGGAATCAAGGTCAGAGATTAAAGTTTATCATCAGTGTTAGAAGCTAGTGTAAAGGGCAATAATTGTTAAAACAATCTGGTAGAGAAGTGAAGATCTAAACCAAGGTCAGGGCCATAGGGATTGAGGGGAGGGAATAGATATAATAATAATACAACATTTTATACCCATAATCTAGAGAAGTAAGTGATTACAGTTCTCTGAGAATAGATGAATAAAAGACAAATATGAAGTGAGACCAAATTATCTGATCTGGGCAACTGGGCGAATATTTTCAAGGTGTAATGTTGAAGTGTGCAGGCAGTCTGTTCAGGTCCCAACTCTAATAATTATTAGCTGTGTGAATTCAGGCTCCTCTTTGAGGATCAGTTCTGTGGTTTTCAAAATGGTGATAATATTAGTATCTCCAATATGAGGTTGTGGAGTAACTACATAAGATATCAGAAGTGTGAGATACATTATAAGTGCTTAATCAATGTTATCTATTGTTATTGTTCACTGAGATAGAGAACACAAAATCAGATGAATAGAATAAAGGTAATTGGATGTTTTCACAAGTTGAATCAAAGGTGTCTTTGGGATATTCATGTAAAAATGTCCAATTCGGGGGCTATATATTTGGGATTTATCAGTAATAGGTTATTATTCAAGCCATGGCTTTGTATTAGGCCATCATGAGAGATGTTATAGAATGATAAGGGCAAAATGTTAAAGATGAAGTCCTGAGAAGAAATATCATGAGATATACATGATCAATAATTAAGAAGGAATAAATAGAGTTACAGGAAGAAAACAAGAGAAAAGTAGCATCATGGAAATCAGGAGATAAGTTGTAAAATGGTACTCATGTTCAGTAGAACCAAGTATTAGATGTGACAGATAAAATAAATTCAAGTCTGCATTTGGAATTATCAATGGGAAGGTTAATGGCAATTTCAGACCTATCAATACCTGTAGATAGACTCTCATATACAAGGTGTGATGAAAGGTTTGGAAATAGAGGTAGTGAAATTAAACTAATTTTGAGAGAACATGACTGAAAAGAAAATGAAGAACATAATAACTATGTAGGATGCAAAGCCTATAAGAGCTTTGTTTGTTTCATTTTTCTTTCTCATTTAAGGTGAGATATTTGAGCTCTCTTTAAAGCTACCTTCAATGGAATTATTTTCTAGATATTAAAGTTGCAGGTTAACAAAACACCTTTTTGCACGTAAGATAAATGACATCTTTTCCAAGAAAACGAAGATTGATCCTCTCTCAAATATTGGTAGTCAATTTCCATGGAGAACTTGTCTTGCTTAAACCACCCCTTAAATGTAAAGTGAATGTGTCAGTTTCTGAGTTAGCTTGTTTTTTTTTCACTGCTATAAAGAAATACTCAAGGCTGGGTAATTTATAAATAAAAGAGGTTTAATAAGTTTACATTTCCACAATATACAGAAGCATGGCTGGGGAGTCCTCAGGGAGCTTTTACTCATGGCAGAAGGTGAAGCTGGATCAGGCATCTTCATATGGCCGGAACAGGAGGAAGGGTGCGGAGAGGTGCTGCACACTTTTAAACAACCAGATCTCATTGTTACTCACTCATGCTACAACACCACCGAGCGGGATGGTGTTAAAACATTAGAAACTGCCCCCATGATACAATCACCTCCTACCAGGCCCCACCTCCAACATTGAGGATTATGATTTGATATGAGATTTGGATGGGGACAAAGATCCAAGCCATATCAGTTTTCTATTTTAAGTATTATTTTGTGGTGCATGGTGCTGTAATCCCAGCACTTTGGGAGGCTGAGGCAGAAGGACTGCGTGAGTCCAGGAGTTCAAGACCATTCTGGGCAACATAGTGAATCCCTGTCTCTTCAAAACAAAGCATTAAAAAAGTAGCTAGGCATGGTGGCACATACCTTTAGTCCCAGCTACTTCAAGGAGACGGGGGTGGTAGGATCACTTAAGCCTGGGAGATTGAAGCTGCAGTAAACCACGATCGTGCCACTGCACTCAGCTTGAGCAACAGAGTGAGGTCCTATCTAAATAAATAAATAATAAAAATTTGGCTCGGGGCTGTAATCTCAGCACTTTGGGAGGCCGAGGTGGGCAGATCACAAGGTCAAGAGATCGAGACCATCCTGGACAACATGATGAAACCCTGTCTCTACTAAAAATACAAAAATTAGTGGGGTGTGGTGGCACGTGCCTGTAATCCCAGCTTCTTGGGAGGCTGATGTAGGAGAATCACTTGAACCCAGGAGGCGGAGGTTGTAGCGAGCCGAGATTGCACCACTACACTCCAGCCTGGTGACAGAACCAGACTCCGTTTCAAAAATGTAATGAAACGAAATAAAATAAAATAAAAATTATTTGTGCTGTTTGTGGAATCCTGGAAAAATGGGTGTGTGTGTGTGTGCGCGCGCGTGCATGATGTATGTGTGTGTGTGTGCCCTGCTGCTATTTGATTTGATATCTAAGTGATCAGTTTTCATTTTATGGTGGGCTGTGATCTGAGTATGATGCTTAAATGCTGATAAACTTGATGCTTAATAAGCAAATGGGCTTTAGAATGTTTATCCAGCCTTAACAGGGAAATACATCAGAGAATTAAGCATATGGGTAACACACTGATGATAATTTACCTGTCAACAATCTACCATTTGTATGTCTTAGATGTCCAGGAGAAAGGGATTAAAATAAGCCTGAGAAAGCAGAGATTCCACTAGTGTATGTAGACTGTCAGTCCTAACCCGTTCTGACTTTTATTAAAATAATTATTAAATTTGTATCTTTCTATCTACTGCATTTATTTTGGAGATATGCAGTATAAGTATCAGTGGGTGTACTGCCAGATACCAATGTTGAGTATCCAAGAGTGAAGTTTATTTTAGACCTACAGACCAGTGGGAATCTGAAAGGATCGTTGGTCAGGTATATTCCACCACATGATATAGACACTCACTTATGGCCTCCTAAGTTTTAAACACAAACAAATGAAAATATAGGTTTTCCGCTTCTGAACAAGAGCCAAAGTTAGTTGTCAGAAGCATGCTGTCTCGCTGGTATTTACTCACTTATGTTTTCATGCTATTTTTTTAATGAAGTAAACTTTTATTATTAAGCAGGAAACCACTAATCAGGAATTTCATAAATAAGGAACTCAAGCTATCATATTTGGGCACCATAACATTTGGGATGGGGGAAATGGACTGTAAGATTGGTCTGGAGTTGTTAATTAGCAGGGTGGTGCTACTGAAGGAAGGCTGAAATGATGAGGGTGTGCAGAGGTAGACCAAGGGTCAACCTAGATAGGGAAGTAAGAAAAGCCAGAAATTAAAGACTTAAGTGTAAAACCTAAAACTATAAAAAACCCTGGAAGATAACCTAGGCAATATCATTCAGGACATAGGTGTGGGTAAAGATTTCATGACGAAGATGCCAAAAGCAATTGCAACAGAAGTAAAAATCAACAAATGAGATCAAATTAAACTAAAGAGCTTCTGCACAGCAAAAGAAATTATCAACGGATAGACGACTTACAGAATGGGAGAAAATTTTTGCAAACTATTCCTATGACAAAGGTCTAATATCCAGTATGTATAAGGAACATAAACAAATTTCCAAGAAAAAAAAATACCCCATTAAAAAGTGGGCAAAGGGCACTTCTCAAAAGAAGACCTACATGCGGCCAACAAACATATTGAAGAAAAGCTCACCATTGATCATTAGAGAAATGCAAATTAAAGCCACAATGAGGTACTATCTCACACTAGTCAAAATGGCTATTATTAAAAAGTCAAAAATAATACATGCTGGCAAGGTTGTGGAGAAAAAGGAATGCTTATACACTGTTGGTAGTAGTGTAAATTAGTTCAACCACAGTGGAAGACAGTGTGGAGACTACTCAAAGACCTTAAGACAAAAATAAAATCGACTCAGCAATCCTATTACTAGCAATCTTGTTACTATATACTCAAAGGAATATGAATTGTTCTATTATAAAGACACATGCACGTGTATGTTCATTATAGCACTATTCACAATAGCAAAAACATGTAATCAACCTAAATGACCATCAATAATAGGCTGCATAAGGAAAATGTGCTACATATATATCATGGAATACTATGCAGCCATAAAAAAGAACAAAATCATTTCCCGTGCAGGAACTTGGATGCAGCCAGAGACCATTATCGTTAGAAAACTAAAGCAGGAACAGAAAGCCAGAAACTGCATGTTCTCACTTATAAGTGGGAGCTAAATGATGAGAACACATGGACACACAGTTGGTAATAACATACACTGGGGCCTAATGGAGGGTAGAGGTTGAGAGGAGGGAGAGGATCAGGAAAAATAACTAATGGGTATTAGGCTTAATACCCCAGTGATGAACTAATATGCACAACAAACGCCTATGACACGTTTCCTGATGTAACGAAACTGCACGTGTACCCCTGAACTTAAAAGTTCTTAAAAAAAAAAAAAAAGTAGATCCAGGAGCTGAGACAGAATGCGAGAAGAAGAAAGAGTAAAAGGCAGGAATTTAGGTGGAAGAAATAATTTAGCAGAAGGAATAGAGGTTAAATAATCAGAGATGATTGTAAGAAAGAATTTCGGTATGATAAATTTAGTTTTAACTTTATTTGTGAATTGAAGACAATGGTTTGACGTTAAAAAAGTGGGTTCGTGGTTACTCAACAAATTAGTATCCTACAGCATGAACTTTTATATCAGAGCAAGATTTTTTTCCGTATGAATTTTAGAATAGTTTTTTCTTTTTCTGTGAAGAATGACATTAGTAGTGAAATAGGAATAGCATTTAATCTGTAGATTGCTTTGGGCAGTATAGCCATTTTAATGACATTGATTCTTCTAAAAGATTCTGTATATTCTTTAAATATTATAGGCTACAATACTTTACGTCAAAGAAATAATATAGACTCTCATTTTAAGGTATCATTTCTTAGCACTAATTTGTTAATTTCATTTATCTACAAGGCAGTTTTTCCTGTTCTTTTTTATCTGACCAATTGACTTACATGTGACATAATACAACTGCCAGAGAATGTGAATTAAAGCTATCTCTCACTTTTCCTTTCAGGGAAATCTTGAGGAGTTTGATACTTTTCATCCTCCAGCTATAAAATCATCTTGTTGGGGGGAGGCTGTACATTGGTAAGTCTCACTCATTCTAATTTTTCTTTTTAATGCTCAATTTAATACAGTCTTTGACTTGGCCGTAAGGTACAACTAGCATGATTCAAAAGATGTCAACATCATTGCTTGACTAATTACAGAATAATTCTTTTTTTAAAAAAATTATAATATGATTTTACTTTTGTTTTTAATTACTCTAGTAATAGGAGTGATATTAAAACTTACAGATATAAAATGAAAATTGTGTGCTGGAATGGAAGGTAGTATTTTTAATTTTAAAGTTGTGCTAGTATTACTTATAGCTAATTTTTAGAATATTATATATATTGACGCCTTGGCTCACAAACAATAGTTGAGTGAAGGTCCACGAAGAGATCCGAAGCTATGATTTTTAAAAAGCTAATACACTGTATTTATTATATATAAATTTTATGCCATAAAGGCAAATATGTAGCTATTATGTTTTAATGCATTGTTTCTCTCTTACCAGTATATAGCATTAATATTTCTTGGTATCATGTTTCTCAGCAACACTCCTCCCCATTTGCCAACTCTCCCTCTTTCTCTCTCATAAATATTTTAAGGAGCATGTAAGTGTGTGTGTGTATGAGTGTGTTTCTGTAGGTACACGTACAGAAACACCCTCATACACACACACACTTACATGCTCCTTAAAATATTTATCGCATCCAGGTCGCCATTAGTTAATTTCAACTTTCCCAATTCATGTAAACTACAGACTCAACAGCACTTCTCATGCCCTCACTTTCTGATTAGTGGAGGTTTCGGTGGAATACTTCATCAGTTAAAAATGCTCAATCTGCACTCAAGTTCATATACATTGCTATAAAATCATGTACATTTACTGCTATCTTTTTAGATAAATAATAGTAAAAAAATATAAATTGCATACAGTTGAAATGTAAAAAGATATAACAAAAAAGTCATGTATGGAAATTAATTAGAATAAAATTTTGGGAATCCCAATCAATCCTAAAAATCCTCTGCTTCTCCTGATTTTTATCAACTTCCAGAAGTTCTATTTGACACTAAATGATTCTTCAAAAATACTAATTCTAAGCATTAGATTGAATAGATATACTGAATGTTGCAAGGTAGCAAGTGTGTTTTTACATTTATACATACAAATAAGCTTGTACACGTGGCTGATGTGGAAAAAATTCACTGTATCAAGAGTTTGAGGAGACATAGAAGAGTCCCCAGGGATCTTATCTGAATATTCCTGTTCTGGAAAGTTTAGGGAATGAAAGAATTTCAGGGAGGTAGTTATAGAGAATCAAAGAGCCAAATATAATAGGGAAGGATAACTCGTGTCCCATAGAATATCTCCAAAGAAACCTTGGCAAGTTGCCATCTGTTGGCACACATCATTTATGATCACTGTATTGTAGAATCCTTTAGTCACGGATAAGCTTACTACTTTTTTTCTTAGTAATGTGTTTAGTTTTGGGCTACCAGATGTTATACTATGAAGAGAATAGAGGAAAATTAAATGGCTATAGTAAGAAACCATTTAACCCAAGTTGTTTCTGCATGTGTGAACCACAATAAAACAGTTGTTTTTCACAGTGTATCAGATAACTTCCTTTGACTGTTGAGTATTAATCGAGATCTTCTCATTCCTACTCCTTCCAATAGTAGCTCACATTTAATCAACCCTCAGTTCAAATCCAAAACCAGGCAGGTAGGATGTTAAGTGACAAATTCAAGACATTCCAGACTAGGCAGCCTTCGTTAAATCTTTAATATGAAAGCATTCCTAATTCCTGATTCCACTTATTTGGGACTTCTCGTTCAAAACCTAATACTGCTGAACCAATTTAAAATCCTTTTAAATTTTCTGTTATCCAGGAGTCAATTCACCATCTCTTGTCTTCAAAAAATGCATATACCTTTCTGAAATACAGATATATTGTGTCTACATAATTCCTTGATCTACGAATCTAGTAAACTCTATAAAAAAAATAGGCTCTGCTGGCACAACTCTGTGAATCCTTAAAGATGTATTTGTAGTAGGGACAGAACTAATAGGATATATGTGTATATATATATATATGGAGTTTATTAAGTATTAATATACATGGTCACAAGGTCCCACAATAGGCTGTCTGCAAGCTTGAGGAGGAGGAGAGCCAGTCCAAGTCTCACAACTGAAGAACTTGGAGTCCAGTGTTCCAGGGCGAGAAGCATCCAGCACTGGAGAAAGATGTAGGCTGGGAGGCTAGGACAGTCTCGCCTTTTCACATTTTTCTGCATGGTTTATATTCACTGGCAGCTAATTAGATGGTGCCTGCCAGATTAAGGGTGGGTCTGCCTTCCCCAGCCCACTGACTCAAATGTTAATCTCCTTTGACAACACCCACACAGACACACTCAGGATCAATACTTGCATCCTTCAATCCAATCGAGTTGACAGTATTAACCAGTAAAGTATTGATTATGGCATTTTTCACAGGTCACCCAGCTGTTAGATAATTCATTTAAATTCAACTATATTTTGGGGATCAATTTCTGCCTAACCAAGTCATGGTGCATATTATTTAGCTTGTCTTAAAAAAAAATTACTACCTGGCACTACATTATCTACACTTGGACCCTGGAATTTGTCCATATTTTTCGTCTACAGACAGACAAGCACAGATAGATTAATCAATTTTGCTCCTGCATTTTGCATTGGTTTTTTTCTGAGTAGTCATTCACTTCACAAAGGTATCTGTGTTATACCTTTGGTATAGTATCTACCAAACACTTAAATAGGGAAAAGTTAGTTTGCTACTTTCCCAGAACACAATGAAAATTCAAGCAGCTTTGTACTCAAAGTTCAAGGTTGCCTGTGAATAAAATGACAAACCATAGAGTCCGAAGGTGAAGATGAAGCGGGATGTGAGTATGACAAATTACTTGGTTTGTATCTTCACTTAATAATCCATGGGCAGCGTTCAGGACACAGGACACCATTGATCAAAACCAAGATTTTCTCAACTGGAATTTTTCTGTGGGATAGATTCTCCATGTGGAATCCAGTCTTTTTTTCACCCATCACCAGGCCCCTCATATATTTGACCCTTCTTCTTTCCCTGAGCCTCTCCTTCTCCGAGGTATCCCTCCTAGGAGTTAACATTAGTCTAGTCACTCATGTTTCTTCTCTTTTCAGTCTATAGCTTTCATGATAGAACTCATCTACTCTTGTAGCTTCAAGGGTCATTTCTATCTCATGACACTGAAATCAATATGTACTCCTAAGGCCTCATTTCTGAGAAACAAATCAACATATCAATTTGATAGCACATTAGCTTCTTACCTTACAGTATGTGAAAATTGAATTCATATTATCACAAACCTGTTTTCTTTTGTTTTCTCATTTCTGTGAATTAAAGGGTCATCTTCCCAGTTTCCCCAAAAGAAACCTAGAAATATATTTGACTCCTTTCTCACCTTCTCACCTATCTTATCACTTCACTCACAAAATCTTTCAAACCCATTGTGTTAGTCCATTTTCATGCTGCTGATAAAGACATACCTGAGACTGGGGCAATTTATGAAAGAAAGAGGTTTAAGAGACCTACAGTGCCACATGTCTGGGGAGGCCTCACAATCATGGCAGAAGGTGAAAGGCACATCTTATATGGCGACAGACAGGAGAAGAAAGCTTTTTGAGGGAAATTCCATTTTTAAAAAAACCATCAGATCTTGTGAGACTTATTTACTATCAGGAAAACAGCACAGAAAAGACCCGCCACCACGATTAATTACCTCCCACCTGGTCCCTCCCACAACACTTGAAAATTCAAGATGAAATTTGAGTGGGGACACAGCCAAGCCACATCTTTCTGTCCCTGGCGCCTCCCAAATCTTATGTTCTCATATTTCAAAACCAATCATGTCTTCCTAACAGACCCTCAAAGTCTTAACTCATTTTAGCATTAACTCAAAAGTCCACAGTCTAAAGTCTCATCTGAGACAAGGCAAGTTCCTTCTGCCTATGAGCCTGTAAAATCAAAAGCAAATTAGTTAGTTCCTAGATACAATAGGGATACAGGCATTGGGGAAATACAGCCGTTCCAAATGGGAGACATTGACCAAAACAAAGGGGCTACAGGCCTCATACAAATCCAAAATCCAGCAGGGCAGTCAAATCTTACAGCTCCAAAATGATCTCATTTGACTCCATGTCTCACGTCCTGGTCATGCTGATGGAAAAGATGGGTTCCCATGGTCTTAAGCAGCTTTGCCCCTGTGGTTTTGCAGGATATAGTCTCCCTCCCAGCTGCTTGCACAAGCTGGCATTGAGTGTCTCTGGCTTTTCCAAGTGCACAGTATAAGGTGTCAGTGGATCTACCATTCTGGGGTCTGGAGGATGGTGGCTGTCTTCTCACAGCTCCACTAGGCAGTGCCCCAGTGGGGACTCTGTGTGGGGGCTCCAACCCCATGTTTCCCTTCCATACTGCCCTAGGAGAGGTTCTCCATGAGCACCCTACCCCTGCAGCAAACTTCTTTCTGGACATCCAGGTATTTCTATACATCCTCTGAAATCTAGGCAGAGGTTCCCAAACTCCAGTTCTTCTGTGTAGTCACAGGCTCAACACCACATGGGAGCTGCCAAGACTTGTGGCTTGCACCCTCTGAAGCCATGGCCGGAGCGCTATGTTGGCCCCTTTCAGCCACAATTGGAGCAGCTCAGACACAGGGCACCAAGTCCCTAGGCTGCACACAGCCCAGGGACCCAGGGCCCCACCCTACCATCTCCTAGGCTTCTGGGCCTGTGATGGCCGGGGTTGCTGTGAAGACCTCTGACATGCCCTGGAGACATTTTCCTCATTGTCTTGGTGATTAGAATTTGAATCCTCATTACTTATGCAAATGTCTGCAGCCAACTTGAATTTCTCTTCAGAAAATGGGATTTTCTTTTATGCTTTGCTTTCCTTATAAAACTGAATGCCTTTAACAGGACCCAAGTCACCTCTTGAATGCTTTACTGCTTAGAAATTTCTTCCACCAGATATCCTAAATTATCCCCCTCAAGTTCAAAGTTCCATAAATATCTAGGGCATGGACAAAATGCCACCAGTCTCTTTGGTAAGAAATAGCAAAAGTCACCTTTGCACCAGTTCCCAACAAGTCCCTCATCTCCATCTGAGACCACCTCAGTCTGGATTTCATTATCCATATCATTATCAGCATTTTGGTCAAAGCCATGCAACAAGTCTCTAGGGAGTTCCAAACTTTTCTACATTTTCTTGTCTTCTTCTGAGCCCTCCAGAATGTTGCAACCTCTGCCTGTTACACAGCTCTAAAGTCAGTTCCACATTTTTGGGTATCTTTTCAGCAGCGCCCCACTCTACTGGTACCAATTTACTCTATTAGTCCATTTTCACACTGGAGATAAAGACATCCCCAAGACTGAGCAATTTACAAAAGAAAAAGATTTAATAGACTTACAGTTACACATGGCTGGGGAGGCCTCACAATCATGACAGAAGGTGAAATGCATGTCTCACATGGCAGCAGACAAGAGAAGAGCGCTTGTGAAGGAAAACTTCATTTTTTAAAAACCGTCAGATCTTGTGAGACTTATTCACTATCATAAGAACAGCACGAGAAAGACCCGCCCTCATGATTCATTTACCTCCCACCAGGTCCCTCCCACAACACATGGCAATTCAAGATGAGATTTGCATGGGGACAAAGTCAAACCATATGACCCATTAATGGACAGGTGGGAAATATTACAGGAATAAGAAAAATTTAATCCAATATATTTTTAAGCCATGTTTAAAATTCATCAGTGGAAACAAAATCCATTAGGAAAAACAAAATAATCACCCTCATCTACAGGAGAAAAAGGCAATTCATATCAAAGTAAGAGGTAATGCTGTTATATTTTACCATTTAGTTCAATGCCTTTTACTGGAAACTTCAATCTGTATGATTTTATTTCATTAATACTTTAGTAGTTTCTATTACATATGTGTGCATATATATTTGTATGAATATTTCTAGAAAAAATGTATTTTTCGCCATAACCATGACAAGTTCAATGCTCAAAAGTTTTCAATAGGCACTATCGAGGAGAATAACCTTATGTGCCATACATTATTATAACAAATGCTTCCACATATATTGACTGAACATGTATATTCTTCTCTTATCCTTTTATATTTTATAATACACGTGACATGCTTTCACTTGACCAAATATTAATCATATTTTCGTACTTTTGTACAGAAACTTAGCAAACCCAAAATACTATTGGAAGGAGGTACCCATGTATCTCTCCATGATAGTGGGCCATGTTTGTGAACTAGGGAATCTTTGTTTCCCTGACAGCTTGGAAAAGGTCAAATTCTATCTACCTCTCTTTCCCCCCAGCTTTATTGCCTGTGCTTTTATCTCAAACAATTATTTTTAACAACATGATGAAAAGTTCCCATTCATTCACTAAACATATATTTTAATTACTGGAAGAGGAAATTTTGGTTACCTACAGATATATGATATAATATAATCATTCACATTGTATTTCACTTTCTATTTATTTATAGCAGACATTTCCCCCAAGTGTAAGATTTTCAGGAATCTGACTCCAATTCCTATCAATGGCCAGAGTGAACTGAATTAATAGAAGGAATTACCCCTTTTTATTTATTTTACCAAGGCCAAGTCTCTAGAGAAATGCTTTATTATTGCAGACAATACATTCTCTGGTTTGCTGGCTGGCTTTAATGGGATGTTAAAATCGATTGGAGCTATTTCTCTGTCACCTGAGAAGCACTGTAGGTTTAGTGGTGTGTTGCAATTTTATATCCTTCTCACATCTTTTTTTTTTTTTTTAAGACACTCACTAAACCAAGTGTCTTACTTGCTTGTGAGACCGCAGCTTCCTTTTTCTGAGGAAATAATTCTTGTAAATGTATAACGTACATGGAATCCAGTCCCCACCGTGATGGTTGTGTCAAAGTCATGATACATAATATTGTCTACTGTGAAAACTACACTGAAATTGTGGGGAGGTTCAGATTTTGCTGTTTACAATTACTGACAGTGCTCCTCTATTGAAAACAATGCCCCCTTGTGATGGCAGGTTTATTATTGTAACTGTACTGTGACTGCTCCAAAGGATGAGCACAGACTGTGGGCTAAGATAAACAAAAATGATTTTTTGTCTATCATTGTCTTTTTTGATTCACTCTATTAAAACAGTTTTTTCCATGACTCTTGAGAAACTTAGGCAGGCAACTTGACTTTTCTAGTAATTTTTAGATGCTAAAAAAATATGTTCACAATCATTTCAGATCTTTTAAACAATGTCAGTTTATTTCCAGTCCCATGGTTATTTAATGTTGAGACTTCTCTTCTCTGCCAAGTTTGCGCCATTTGTAGGCTAGTAGTCTAAGAAAGATGGAGTCATCAGCTTCTTTCCATCTCCTTGTTCAATCTTTGTACTATTTCTCCTCCTCCAGCTAGCCAAAGGCAGTTTTAGAATATTTGGCTTTGGGACATGGTGAAAGAAATGTATGAGGAGCAGTAAAATTTTTAGTTAACTGACATTGGCTTGGACTGGTCGTTACTTAAAGCTGGCACTTTCTCATCAGTACATTTGTAGTTTCTCAAGAAACACCATCAATTGCAAGAGACATATTAAAGCAGCACTGGTTATGCAAGTGGTGAACTCTACTGAGATCCATTGCTTAACCCTTCCTTAGCCCTGAGGTATCCTGAGTTAATCTCTAGTTTCTCTTTCTTGAGATCTGTTCATGCCTGCCTGGTCTTCCTTTTGTTAGGGTCTTTTCTTACCCTTTATATTTCTGAAGTGGTGAGGTTGAAATGTTCCGTGAACTGTAGCACAGGTGTTTATTTAATCATCCACATGGTTTCCTCAGAGTCTTTCAATCTTGACTTGGGATGAATAGGTGACACCTCAAATTTCTTTAAAGTCAGTGGAGGCGGCACAGCTCTCTCCAAGGAAATCGTCTTCAAATACCATCCAATTTCTTATTTTCTAAAAGTGGGTGAGTGATTTAAAGGTTATCTAATTTTCTAAAAAGTTTCTCAGATTTCTCTAAAATTTGCTTCATATTTGAAATGTGCTCAGCCAAACACCCATTCTAAATCTCTTTTATATGCACCAAGAGAGTCTGAAAGAAATGTGAATTCTCATATGATGAAAGTTGGCAAAATCTGGTAAAACCAGCTTAAATCTGGCTGTCTAATGGTTTGTATTATGATTATGTACATCTATACGTATTTTTATAATTATCGTTCTTAGGCAAAATTGCTTAAGAATCATAAAATTTCTAAATTTCTTGAAGGACTTGGGCAAAACTGGAAATTGGAAATGTGTAAGCAATTCAGATGCCATCTCACACCAGTTAGAATGACGATCATTAAAAAGTCAGGAAACAACAGGTGCTGGAGAGGATGTGGAGAAATTGGAACACTTTTACACTGTTGGTGGGACTGTAAACTAGTTCAACCATTGTGGAAGTCAGTGTGGCGATTCCTCAGGGATCTAGAACTAGAAATACCATTTGATCCAGCCATCCCATTACTGAGTATATACCCAAAGGACTATAAATCATGCTGCTATAAAGACACGTGCACACGTATGTTTATTGCAGCACTATTGACAATAGCAAAGTCTTGGAACCAAGCCAAATGTCCAACAATGATAGACTGGATTAAGAAAATGTGGCACATATACACCATGGAATACTATGCAGCTATAAAAAAGGATGAGTTCATGTCCTTTGTAGGGACATGGATGAAGCTGGAAACCATCATTCTCAGCAAACTATCGCAAGGACAAAAAAACAAACACCGCATGTTCTCACTCATTAGTGGGAATTGAACAATGGGAACACATGGACACAGGAAGGGGAACATCACACACCAGGGACGGTTGTGGGGTGGGGGGAGTGGGGAGGGACAGCATTAGGAGATATACCTAATGCTAAATGACGAGTTAATGGGTACAGCACACCAACATGGCACATGTATACATATGTAACTAACCTGCACATTGTGCACATGTACCCTAAAACTTAAAGTATAATAATAATAAAATTTAAAAAAAGAATCATAAAATTTCTAAATTTCTTGAAGGGTTTGGACAAAATTGGAAATGTGTAAGCAGTTCAGAAATGAAACACTTGAGACTAGTGAATTAGGACATCTGACTACGGTGCTGAATATAACACAGCATGTCATATTTTCCCTTAAAGTATCACATTATGAGAGGTAATTATACAATTACTATAAAAGTGTTGAGTCTGTCACAAAAGACTTATATAATAAGGGCTTCCATTTTCTCAAGACACTAGGCATTCACACTGAGCAATAAAATAAAATAAACAATAAATAAAAATTCCTTTCAGGAGAAAATTGCCTTCCTGGTTCAGAAGCAGCTAGAATTTATAAGTCTCTGTTTATATAATAATGTGCAAACTTACTCTAGAATAAATTAAATGCATTACTTAAATAAAATACTAATACTGTAACCAACAAGGATAAAAATGCTTATCATAACTAAATTATACATTACTGAAACATTTGTTATTCCACACTAAAAATACATCTTATGACACTGACAAAGCAAATATTACTTTCACATGATATTTGGAAATATATCTAAAAATGATTGAAAATATATCGTGTTAATATAAAAATATAGAACGTACTAACGATTGGAAATAATAAGCTATTTAGTTTAAACTAAAATAATTACAGCATATTAATTAAAGCTGTCATTGTGAAAAATATGTACTTGAAGTAATTCATAATCATTATATTGCAAACCACTGAAGTCATTTTGAAGCATAGGAGCAAAGCAGTATTTTTGAGAAGAAACACTGCCATATCTGTCATGAATGTGAAGAATGTTAACCTTTATTAAATGAAGTTTTTTTTTTTTCCCAAAGCTTTTTTTGAGGGGGACTTAACACTTCTGTAGCGTTTGTACTTAGGCCCTAAATTGCAATTCAATATCTAATTGAATGTCTGAGGCTAAGAAGAAATAAAATTTCCCATAATTCTGTAGGAACTCTCACACTTTATTAGAAAAAAAAAATAGTTCCATTTGAGGTCTGGCAAATAAAATGCATGAGAGATCATGATCATGTGAAGAAAATAAAAGAAAAAAACAGAAGTGAATATAAAGATTTGTGAAATATTTGATGGTACAAACACAGAAGTTAACTTTATATAGAGAAAAGATGTAGAACTTTACTTTCTCAAGTGCATGGAAGAAATTATGTGCAGAATTGATTTTTGTTTTCACAAAAGGACAGACAGGAATCCTTGCTTTTCAGTTTATAATACCCCATTGTTCAGGCACACACGTCTGTGGCATGGCTGGAGAGGCCCAGGTTCCTTTCCCAATGGAAGCCCTGAATTCTCCATTATTAGAAAAATTTGAAGATAAATTGTTGTCTGTTAAGTTATAATGATTGGTTATACACTTAAAATGATTAATTCTAATTTGATTAGTCATAACAGTGATACATTTATGTATATACACATGTATACATAGAAACATATTTAATGATTTACAGAAATCTAAATAAATTTTGCTTATAATCAATGTGTCAAAAATCTTTCATTTGAGAATTTGTAGTATATATATATAAAAATAGATAAAATATTATTTTAATTTTAACACTTGGACAAAGAATATATGCGTCTAGTACAATATTTTCAGAGGCAAAATACAATTCCGTTTAAAGACAGCTTTATATAAAGCCAGTATAAGATATTTTTGGAAGCATACAAATACTGAGGCATAAAACATGCTAAAGGAACGACCTAATTACAACCGTATAATTCAGTGGGCTATCTGCTCTGCAATGTTCAATTATTGAGAACAGGAAAACAATTAATGGAAGAAATCATTTTTAAAATGGGAATTCAGCGTTTTGGCTCCCCTTTATAGCATTTTATTCTAGTGGCTAAAATAAAACTTAGTCAATGTAAATCTTAACAGCTACCCAATCTACATAAACCACAATAAATTAATTTTATGATTTTTTTTCCTATAGCTTAGAATGAAATACCCACTGTGTAAAAGTTGTGTAGGTTGTTTTTTATTCTCTGCACTACAAGTGACTTTTGGCCTTATTTTCTTTCCAGTTACTTGCTGAAATGTAATGCCATTACTTTCAAAGGCAAAAAACCGTGATTACTTTTGCATCAACCTAATACTAATAATCTTGTTAGGTAGCACCTGAATATGAAAGGGAAAGTGATTCTCTGTTGCTTTCATTCAGCAAACATTTATTCATTGCTTACTGTGTGTGCCAATAAATTAGAATGGTATGTATGAGAGCAGTGTATCAGAAATAAGTAACAGATATGAGACCCAAACTGCCTTATGTTAAAGGGGTTTATCATCAAACATAACAAGGAAGGAAGTTCAAATTTCCAGGTTTGGTTATTCCTGTGACACATATGTCATGCAGGATTCAGGAAAAGTCCTTCTTGTATGTAACTCTGCTTTCCTCGGATTTCCGTTCTTGGGTTTATTTACCCACAGTCACAAGGTGACTGCAAGATGACTGCTACAAAGGCACTGATTTTCTCATGCCTGAACACCTTCTTCAGAAATGTCCAGGAAGGCTCTCTGAAGTGCCACTGACCACATTTGGAAAGCAGCATCACAAGATCAAGCATCTCACGTTTTCATATTCTATGATGGAAGGCAGATCTATTAGAAGGGAAAGCAAGTGTATGTATGTGGGAATGGGTTGGTTGTTGATGAGCAAACAGAAATGTTTAACGTAAGTGATCTACACAATTGTGTTTTTACAGAGTTTAGAACAACCATACTGGTGGGTATAAGTCTAGCAAATCTTCACAGAGAAGGCGATGCTTGCCATACAGAGGATGAGTAACAGTTTTCAGATAAAGCAAGGGATTCATAAGTAGGCAGGGATGATGAGAATTACAGGATTTTCCAGTCACATTGATATTAAGTGGCTAGCATGTATTTCTAAGAATATTCTAGTGGTGTAATAAACGTGAAAAAGGATCATGAAGTCAAGAGATCGAGACCATCCTGGGCAACATGGTGAAACCCCATCTCTACTAAAAAAAACAAAAATTAGCTGGGCGTGGTGGCGACGCACCTGTAGTCCCAGCTACTCGGGAGGCTGAGGCAGGAGAATCGCTTGAACCCGAGAGGCAGAGGTTGCAGTTAGCCAAGATCGTGCCACTGCACTCCAGCCTTGAGACAGAGCAAGACTCCGTCAAAAATAAATAAATAAATAAATAAATAAATAAATAAATAATGATATTGTATTGATATGCATCTAAGCTAGAGGATAGTATTGTGTCATGCCAAATTGTTGTTTCATTTTAAGCACAGAGAAAACAATGTCCAAATAAAATAGTAACTTTTTTAATACTGTTTGATTATAAAATGGTTCCTGTTTCAAAGTAGAAGATAGTATTCTTATTAATAATAAATATTTAAATTCTTCAAATGACAAAAGTAAGATTCTTAATAACTTCAATCTTTCTTCGACATCTGAAACTGAGTTATATAAAACAAGAGTAAAATTATTGTTCCAAACATTGTAATAAACCATTTATATACATTAACCTGTATATGAATTAACTCACAATGCCACTAAGAAAGCACTATAATTTTTTTTTATTATTGTTATGCTTTAAGTTTTAGGGTACATGTGCACAACGTGCAGGTTAGTTACATGTGTATACATGTGCCATGTTGGTGTGCTGCGCCCAGTAACTCGTCATTTAACATTAGGTATACCTCCTAATGCTATCCCTCCCCCATCCCCCACCCCACAATAGTCCCTGGTGTGTGATGTTCCCCTTCCTGTGTCCATGTGTTCTCATTGTTCAATTCCCACCTATGAATGATAACATGCAGTGTTTGGTTTTTTGTCCTTGCGATAGTTTGCTGAGAATAATGGTTTCCAGCTTCATCCATGTCCCTACAGAGGACATGACGTCATCCTTTTTTATGGCTACATAGTATTCCATGGTGTATATGTGCTACATTTTCTTAATCCAGTCTATCATTGTTGGACATTTGGTTTGGTTCCAAGTCTTTGCTATTGTGAATAGTGCTACAATAAACATACGTGTTCATGTGTCTTTATAGCAGCATGATTTATAATCCTTTGGGTATATACCCAGTAATGGGATGGCATCTAGATCCCTGAGGAACCCACACTGACTTCACAAGGTTAAATATTACATCCCACCAAATGAAAATGTTCTATTCTCACATCCTCTCACACCTGTTGTTTCTTGACTTTTAAGATCACCATTCTAAATGGGATGGTACTCATTGTGGTTTTGATTGCTTGGAGCGATATATTGTACTTTTTCATGTTGTCTTTTGGCTGCATAAATGTCTTCTTTGAGAATGTCTGTTCACTCTTCCCCACTTTTGATGGGGTTGTTTGTTTCTTTCTTGTAAATTGTTTTGATTCATTGTAGATTCTGGATATTACCCTTTGTCAGATGATAGATTGCAAAAAATTTTCTTTCACTCTGATGGTAGTTTCTTGTTCTGTGCAGAAGCTCTTTAGTTTAATTAGATCCCATTTGTAAATATTTTTGTAGAAACATACCCTTAAATATTGTTCATATTAACAATGTATCTATTAGAAATGTAATTCTGAAATAAATCATTTTAGCAGAGTAATGGTATATTTGAGAATAAATATTTTTAAAAGCTTAAAAAATAAAAATTTTATCTGCTATTTATATCACATGATAAACATGAAATTTGTAAGGGGACATAGATCTAGACACTTAAGAAAGCTCTGAAACTGACAGATACACTGAGAAAATCTGCCTGTATCTGATGACTTATTGCTTCTGATTTATTGGAATATACAAAAGAGATAGAAGGGGAAAAATCCCAATCAAAATCTCTAAATTCCAAGATTTTTTTTCCTTTCCTTTGCTTTTGTCTTCCTCCCCTTCCTCCTACTCCTACTCTCTCTCTCCTCCTCTTTCCCTCCCTCCCTCACATTCTTCCTCTTTCTCATCAGATCCTCGTTCTTTATTTTTGTATATTTGTGGATGAGAGGGGATTTCATAACTTAACAATCTAGTAGTGAAATTACTAATCAAAAGTAAAGAGTCAGAAAAAGACATAAATAAAACTAACTTATGCTGTAAAAACTAAAAATAATAACTCCACTTGGGTAGAAGCTAAGTGCTAGAATGTACCATGGGGGAGGCCTCTGGGGAGCCCTGCTGTTCTGGGACTTCATTCAAGTGTTGTTTTAAGTGAGAGTATTCAAATGTAATCTTCACTTGAGTGTTGGTTACAATTGTACATGAGGGCATTCAATTGGGGAAAATTTCATCAAGACATTCTTGAAAAATTAATTCTCCCAAATATCAAAATATTAAATAGATATAAGAAGAAAATGTGTTATTGGTTTAGTAGTACACAAATAAGTAAAGAACAGAATACAGATTCCAGAAAGAGATGTGATTGGCAGAGAAAAGATGGGTTATTTAATATATGTAGTGAGATAATTGACTTTTCATATGGAAAAATTAAAATTGGCCTCCTACTTCACAGCATTCAGTCTAAATGAACTAAAGATTTAAACCTGAAAGCCAGGCTTCCAGACTTGAGGAACATGAAAAATAAAATATCTATATAATTAAGATGTAGAAGATTCTAAGACAAACTTTGTTTAAATAAGGTATAATCCATGAAGGAAAAGATTAATAAATTTTATACCAATAAAAATAAGAACTGTTTATAAAACATCTTTATAGTCCATAAAGAAAATTAGTAAAGCCAAAAAATTAAATATATGCAACACATATAACTTAACAAACAATAAAACCTACAAAAAGGACTCCTGAACATTGATTAAAAAAAAAAAAAGATAAAATAAATGGACAAAGAAATGGACAAAGTTTACAAGTTAATAGCTTATACCTTTATGAAAATATGCTATCAATAAGATAAATGCAAATTAAACACAATAATTAATATTCGATGGCCACCAGACTGTCAAAACTAAAAACATTGGGCATATTACTACTTGTTAGTAAACATGTGTATGATTGGGAACTTTATTCACATTACTGGTGGGAAAGTAGATTGGAATGGTTTGGAAAACAATTTGATATTTTCTTATGAGACTAAAGGTGTTTCAACCATGACACAAACTTCTCATTACTATCCTAAAGAAATGCTTACAAATGTACAATAGGAGGGCACAATGGCTCACTCCTGTAATCCCAGCACCTTGGGAGGCCAAAGCAGGAGAGTCTCTTGAGCTCAGGATTTTGAGACCAGCTTGGGAAACATAGCGAGACCCTGTCTCTACAAAAAATCAAAAGATTAGCCAGACGTGATGGTGCATGCAAGTAGTCCGTGCTACTTTGGAGGCCAAGGCAGGAAGCTGGCTTGAGCCCAAGAGATAGAGGATGCAGTGAGCCATCATTGTGCCACTGCACTCCAGCCTGGGTGACAGAACAAAATTCTGTGGAAAAAAAAAAAAATCCATAGGAGTCATTTTCAGTAGTATTTCCAGTAGCATTATTTTCACTAGAAATACCCAGACAAACCTGGAAACAATCTCCAAATTTCTCCACTTTAAAATTCCAATTTTCCTTTAATAATTAATAAGTACCCTATAGAGACATGTTTTGAGACTAAATACTCTGTTCTTTCTCTAACTTTCACCCATGGTTTTAGCTTTCTTTGATGATTTACAGACACCATCATTCTATCTCTCTTTCTCGGCATACTGAAATAAGAAAGAATTTCTCTATCATCTATCCATCTATCTATCTATCTATCTATCTATCTATCTATCTATCTATCTAATCTATCTGTCTGTCTGTCTGTCTGTCTTTCTCTCATCTATCTCATTTCCCTGGACACATGGATGGCTACTTTATTCAAATAGTTATAACTCACTACTGTAAATGGGTTACTATAAACAAGTGTATTTTAAAAGAAAACAATGTCATTAGCAAATTTTTAAAAACAAGCAATTTTCTAATACTTGCTGAAAAGAAAAAATAACAAATGTACGTATACAAACCTCCCAAAATTGTATACATATTTAGGGAGATCACATTAGGCCTTTACCAACTACATATGATTTAATTCAGATTGATAGCCAGTATATTTCCAGGTTCTGAGGGACAAAGAGCAATAGGGGTCGTTGAAGGTGATTGTAGCCTGGTGCCTGCCTCAGGAGAAGTCAATTCAAGTGTATTGTCTTGTAGACAGAGTGTGGTGTCAGTCAACTGGTAATTAGAAAGAGAGGTTTATGGGACACACAGTACAAAGTCTTAAGATCAGGAGAGCAGTGCTTCTCAATGTGGTCCTGAAATGAAATGTTTCAGAATGACCTTGTAGTATCTTACATTATAAAACCTGCTTAGTTTCTAGATCCTAGCAGAGGAGAAATAAATTTCTTAAGATACTATGATAATGGTGGCAGCTGCTGGCTGCTGTTGTGGTTCCCCCACCTCTTTCTCTTCTTTCTGCTACTCCTCTTCCTTCTCGTTCTTTTTCTTTTAGTAATATGTCAGAATTACCTGGCTTTGTGTTAAAGGCTTTGCAAGTACACAATTTAAATCTCACAGTGATCCCCATTTTAAAGTTGAGTCTGGGATTGACTTCTACTTCTTCAGTATCCTGTAAAAAGCTAACTGCCTGTATATTTCTACTATGTCCTATACAGCCTCAGAGCTCAATTGTCAGTTGATTGCAATTTCATCTTTAATTGTTCCCAAAGGGTTTCTTTCAAAAGAGGCATGATTAATTTGAGGGTAAAGTGTTTTCACATAGACACATTGACTTTGTGCTACTGTGGATAATCTTGTCCTACCGCCATGATTTTCTTAACTACTTAAATGTTTATCTAGTGTAATAACAATAATTATAAAATGTAAGTCAGCAGCTGTTAGTGCACATATTTTTGTTGCTGAAAAATTCAATTAGCAGCATTGTTAGCTAAACCAATGAAAAAGCAGGTAACTCTGAAAAGGTCAATTCTGGGTTATTGTTGCCCATAATCATTTCCCAAGCCATTAAGCCTATAAAATCCAATTGAAACTGAAAGCCATAAAAGTAAATTATAGAAAAGCTGCCCAGGTAGGTGGTGAGAGTTCCATACCTGTGAGTAAGACACTTGTCTACAGAAATTACTTCAAGTGGATTACCCGTAATAGAACTACTCTAGTGGATGCCATGTGGCTGTTACCATTTACAGATCCCATACTTGAAGACATTTTAATTACTCAATCCCACACAATTCAATGAGGTGAAGTGCTAACCGAAGCGGTTTTTAAATGCCCCATAAAGTGGGGCAGCAAGTCTCTTCAATTTAAGGATAGAAGAAAAAACACAGTTAAATACAGACATAACCATGCACTCAGTCACATCAAAGTCTTTTGTTGCAATACAGATTTATGCCAAAATAGGTCTATATCACATAATTTTAATGGATAATTAAAAATATGCATTTGTTCCAAATCAAAGTGTTTCTATCCTTTCCTTGTTCCGTTCTTATTTCACATTTCATTTCTCATCTGTAAAGGCAGCTTCCTCTTGTCATTTATGACTTGTTGAGGCTGTGTCTTTTCAATAAAGTAAAATATACTGAAAGTGTTAATGACATGTAAATAAAATATAATTTTGTAAGGAAATGCATTATTTCTAGAGTTTGTACAATTGTCTTTCATGTTCCCAAGTCGTTAGAAAACAACCATTTGAATACAACAATAACTCTCAGAGTCAAAATGCACCTAGAATGCTTCATGGTCACTGGATTTTTATATGTGCAATTAACAGTCTACATAATAAAATGTGAAAAGTAAATGTAACGTTCCTTCTTGGAAGACAATGGAGAAGTGGAAAGAATATGGGCTTTGCAACCTAATTACCTGAATGGGAATTGCAGCTCAAATTACTTAGCCTCACTGAGTCTTAGTTTCCTCATCTGTGAAGTGAGAAAAACATTATTTTCCTGCTTTAAGGGACATTTCATCATCATTACTGATTGATGTCAGTAAATTGGTTTGTATTATATTCACGACTGAAATGTTATGTAACTTTAAGCAAATGACTCTCTAGTCTTTTAAGATACCATTTTTCTAGTTGGCAACTGAAAATGGATGATAGGAGCTGACATGTGAAGATTTATTTATTCAGAAACTCTAATAACCTTGGAGATAACTTTAGGGAATAAAATAAAGAACACATGTTTAGAATTACAGATTTGTCCTTTGTTTCATTCAATGCTATTAAGCAGAAAGGTACAAAACCTAAATTTTGAGAGCTATACACAAGGAAGAAACAAACAAAAAAAACCTATGAGATGACTGCATATTAAACAAGCATATCAAATTCTAGAACATTATAATGTGAACCAAAATATAAAATAGCTAGCAGAAATTTAAAACATAAAAGTTGAATATATCTTTCATTGAAACAGCATGTTGAAAAACAATTCTGAAGTTATCAGCATACCTACATCTATTTTTATTAAAAATTCAATGAAGTATTTCATCCATGTGTACTAGAGTCTTTGTAAAATTTATTACACTTGTAGTAATTGCAATCAATTACTTGTCTGTGTCGAAAATTTTTTTTTTTCAGCTACTACGTTTTATCGGAAGTAGATGATCTTCTGCTTTGTACACTGACTTTACCTCTGAAATTAATTGGTAAAAAATTCTGAGGTGAATCTCTCTTTCCTGCACTTTTGGTATGGCTTGTTATAAGAGGAAATAAGGAGTACCTATATAGTCTTAAGGGTTTAAAAAATACGCAAATAACATAAATCAGGATTGATTATTTATTTACAAATGGAATATTCATTTACTTAAATTTACACTTTAATGCAAATTTAATTTTATTCTTTGATTTCTGTGATAATTGTCTTTCGCCAGCATTAGCACAGTAAAATTCTCTAACTAGAGGTCAGGGACCTGAGGTCTCCTCCAGTGTCCATCTGTGGCCTTGGAAAAGTCACTGAAAAATTTGTGAAGGCTTTTATTCTTTTACAAAATTATGGCAATAAAGACTTATTTTAGGTATACTCGTTATACTCACAACATTACATGGTAGAAATAATACTGGCTTTGAATTTATGTAATTGAAATTCAAATCATTTATTTGCCACTTCTCATTTCCTGTGTTTATTCTGTTCTCTAGCGGATATGCTTTTCTAACAGATCATGGAAATGATTATTAAAATATTGGAGTATTTTATTTACCTAGTCATGATCTTGAAAATTACAAAGATCACTTCCAGGTAATAATTTAATCTCATGCTCATTGATTTGACTGTGTTTGCTGGGTTGTATGTCTTCTGTTATTTTGTGCTTTGGAGTTTACCCTCTAAGCAGCTATCCCAATTACTTATGATTCAATACCTATGCAAGCAGTTTGGTCCTCGCAAATCTTTCTGTCAAGAACACTCTTGGGGTTTTCCTTTTTTCTATATTTAACACATGACCCAAATATTGAGCATTGCAGTATTCTTATGATAGGTTTAAAACCTTACACTGAGGAATTACCATGTTCCAATAACAGTGCTAGGCTTGGGTGATGAAATAGTGGGTAAAATCTGACATTTTCCTATCACATTCTTGTCTACTAGACTTCTCTCTTATAGTTTAGTAATCTAATCTATGTGATTATTTGCTTTTTAAAAATAAATGCCTTCTTAGTTATAAGGTGTGGTGAAAGGATTGTGGAGAACGACTTTTTTGAGATGGGAATTGCTAAAACTTTAAAAAATCATCTCACGCGTAAGTGAAAAGTTGCAACTGTGATAGTACTCAAAGGAACAGTGGAAAACACGATTTTATTTTCCATCTGCTTTTCCATTTTTTTAACTAAATTTTTTTTCTTCTTGTCTGAATCTTCCACCAACCCTGCCCCCTTTTTATTATCTCTTGCTTCATCTTGTGATTAAAACCACATTTTAATTTGGTCCTATAGATGACTATCCCTTTAATATTCTATGAAGTACTTTTTTACAGTTCTTCAACATTCTTGCAAATTCCATTTGTATACGTCTTACAATGTTAAACAACTTTCAATAATTAAATAAATATTAAAAATCATTTGATGAAGGGAATTCTTACGTGTTTGTACTTTTCACAAATAGTTATACCTACATGTTACCTGTCAATATCGATATTTGTAATTGAAAAGGAAGGATTTAATGTGATAAAAAGTTAATTAGCAAAATAAAAGTGAGTTTCGGGAACATGCAAAGACCAAAAAATACCACTGGCCAGACAGAATGGAAGGGACTCTATGAAGGTTTATCCCCACTGTCTCTGCATCCTTACCTCCAAAACTGGGGGTACTGATTACTGATTAAATACAATCCATTTTAGGAGGTGACTGATAAGATATAAGAAATGCTTCTCTAAATTCAAATTAATGTTTTAATAGAAAACTAAGGGACTGAACAACTCTGAAATTCTTCTCAAACTTGTAATCACAAATTACTATTTCAAATCCACAAATGCCCAGAGTTCAACATGTTACAATGTATATTTTTTGAGGAATAAGCGTATACCCATTTTTAAGTAAACCCAAAACACAAATATTATCTAAGCCAATCTTGCACTGGGTATTTATCAGCAGTGAAGGCATTATGTTTTAATGCTAGTCTATTTATTATTGTGCCTTGATTTTTGTTAAATAGAGGAATCAATGAAAACTAATTTAAGATATTTATGCATTAGACAGCTAAAAGTGAATAATGAGTTAGAATAAGTTCTTCTTTTATTTGCTTTGTTAAATTTTAAGTTCCAAATTGCTGGGAAATGCCGGCTTCTTGGTATCTCTTTAGATATGTAGTGACTTAACTACCAAGGAAAATAAAATTGGAAATAAGTTAACTAAATTCAATCCAACCCACCAATGTTTTACAATTAAATGCTTTTCTAATGATCAGATCTTCAGTTTTTAGTATTTCAAATAAAATTTAACAACTTGGAACACTGTCAAGGTTCTGCCGAACCTTCCAATCAAGAAAAATAGCCTAATCTGTGTGATTTTATACTTTTTAAAATAATTGCCTTCTATAGGTATAAGGTGTGGTGAAGGGATTGTGGAGAATGACTTTCTTCTTAAAGCAATTATTTATGCATTCATTTAATATTTGTATGAAATGAACAACTTTGTAGGATTTGCAGTATATCCATGTCCTAACCAGATGAAATACTTTTGTATTGGCTTCTTGTCCATAATTATTTTATGATCTAATTTTCCTGATAAAACTAGAATATTTAAAATGTTACCTAGATTTTTTTTCTTTTGACTAGAACAATTATTGACTTGGTTTGAATGCAAAGACATATGTAATAATTGGGAATGTGAAAAATGTTATTAGTGTTAAGTTACTTTTAACGCAGAAGTTTCATAGCATTCTTTTGGTCTCCCCATAACCATAAGGATCTAATTAAATTGTTTTCAAACCTCAATTTTTTATTCCATTGATTTCTCAAAATGTCTCTATTTATGTGCATTTGTGTGAAAGAGTAGAAGTTCGGACCTAACGGTTACCTCTGGCTTGGAAGTCCAGCCACCATTAAATGAGTTGAGTATACAACTTGCCTGAGTGCTATGCATGGCCACTTGAAGGTACACTACACTGACCCAGGTGTCGAACTCATCCTATGGAATGCATCAATACCTGAATAAGTCCTCCCTCATTTTCCTCATTTTTCAACAATCCCCTCCCTCATTTTCCTCATTTTTCACCAATCCCCTCCCTCATTTTTCACCAAAAATTAAATTTAGTAAAATTAAATTTAAAAATTAACACAAGCAGACATTACTGAAAATCTGAGAGGCAAACAGGGAATTATATAAACGAACATGTTAGAACAATTGTAGACATCTTGCTTATGCATTTTGAGAAAATTACTATGTAAATGAATTACATTTTAAAATAATTTAAAATCTATACTCAGTCTCTTTGCCCTGAGTTCATGGTGTTTGGAGACATGCGGATTGCAGTTTCTTTTCCAATTTCTAGTTGGGTGAACATGGACAAGTAAGTTAATTTCCTAAATTTGATTTCTCAACTTACAATGAAGATAATAATACCAACCCATTAGATTGTTCTAAAGATTAAATGTGTAAATCAAAAATAAAATTCCAAGCCTCTCGACCAACTGAATGGACCCCTCCTCTTGGCCACAGGGATTTCAAAGTAATCCTGAAAAACTAATTCAGGCCATGATGGGCAGGGAAAATTGGATATGCTTCATTATACTCTCCTCCCTTTGGAATTCAGGCACAACTGACCAGCATTACCATTAAAACAGAGATCTTAAGACTGAGAGAACAGACAGTAGCAAAAATATACCAAATTCCAAGCAGACTGTAGTATAGCATTACACGAGAGCTTTATAGGCCCTGAAAGAAATTAAAATGTTTTATCCCAAAATATACTTTGACATATTTTGAAACAGCCCTGCAAAGCTGTCCTTGGCGGGAGAAACTTTCATTCCGTAGAGAATCCTCTTCCCTTTCCAGATCTTTTTCTGATCTTGAAGAGACTAGCTGACAGTCTAGCACCTTTTAAAGATCTGAACAGGAAATATTTACAATCTGTTGCCTTGAAGGGTAGGCACCTATGAAACTTCATCTACATAATTAGAACCTTGGTCTCCACAACTCCTTATCTTAAACCAGACACTCCTTTCTATTGCTTCTAGGTGTATAATTACTTAACTCTTTCAACCAATTGCTAATGAAAAAATCTTTGAATACACCTATGACCTGGAAACCCCTGCTTTGAGTTGTCCTGCCTTTCTGGACCGAACCTATGCACACCCTACAGGTATTGACTGATATCTGCCTGTCTCCCTAAAATGTATAAAATCAAGCTGTAACCCAACCACCTTGGACACATGTTTTCAGAACCTCTTGAGACTGTGCTTTGAGCCTTGGTCACTCAGATTTGGCTCAGAATAAACCTTTTTAAATATATCACAGAGTTTGACTCTTTATTGTTGACAAATGTATAGCATACATCAAGCGCCAGGCAAAAGCTTTAAGACTCTAAAGACTTTCCTTATTGTCAACAAAATTGCATTAATTTAACTTTCTATGACATTAGGTAATTGATTTTTTCAAAGCAAATTTTCATTAAATAACTTTAAAACCTGTTTCCATGCTTCAATATTAGAGAACAAGTTTTATTTGTCAATAAGCAATCAGAGAAAAAAAACAAAAAAAAATCCAATCATTTGTTATTTTCCATTAAGTAATATTGATTGTTAATTATTATTTATATTATTGTTAGTCAATTTATTTACTCATTTTTAACCATTTTCTGATTTTTCACCAGAGGCAAGAGTGATTTCTTTATTTTGGTCTTTCTTGAATTTGTCATAGAGAATTACTGGTTGACTAGAAATTAACCTTTGTCAATTGAAGTATCATGATGTTTTTAAATTTGTAGGGAAAGCTTTATTCCTATGCTGTCCATCCTGCAGACTGGGAAGCTTAGCTTCTGGCAAAAACCAGAAGCAGACACTTGAAATAAGGAAGGATGAGACAGGAATTTATGCTGAATGGATTGGCTGAGTATATATGTGCTCAACAAGATATGGGAGGAGCTATGAATATGCATGAAATGGGACACACATATGCATGCTAAGCAAACATGCATGTTACATATATCCCATGTTCACTTTGGGGTGGAGACTTAACATTTACATGCATTAAAATTAGGCTGTATATGTCAAAATGTGAAACAAAGGCCACACAGGCTTCCTATATTCAGACTCTTAAGTCAGACACAACTAGTTCAGAGTTGGTGGTCTCTCATCAGGAAGGAATGCTGGTTGGTTACTAGGTTGAAATCACAAAAAGGGAGGGGAATTCAGCAAATCTTTTGAGAGGGCTGGTTTTGGTTTAACTTTTAGGAATGAAAGTCTACTAACAGGGAGGGAGGGGATATGGTGAGGTATGTGTGACCTCCCATCCCAACTGGTGGGAACTCAGTTTTCAAGGTTTCTCTGAGGTTCTCTGGGCCAACAGGGAATTTGCTAAGCTGGTTGAGGTGCTTAAGATTTTATTGTTATTTCTCACCTTTTATCAAATTGGAAATGCCAACTCGCCCAGATTTGAGGATTGCCTTATGAATGTTTCCTCAAAATATAGCTGGTTTATTACTTTATAAACTTACTAAGATCTATAAATGTTAATTAGAACTAAGAACATAATGGTTCTTAAGTATAGAAATATGATGAGAAAATAAATATACTTTTATTTTACATGGCATTGACCTTAATAGAATAACCTAAATTTTACTAAAGTAACTATTGGCCGATAAATAAAATTTGATTTTTATGCATCAATTGTAACAGATAATTTATTTCTAACAAGTTCTGATTTTGGACAAGCAGTTAGTGTTTTAAATATATATATTTTTAAGTGCTGAAGCTATTCACAATTTTATTTAACATTTCAGCCAAAACATTCCTCATGTGCATGGGGTTGTAGGTGGCTTATGAACAAAATCTTTGCCCCTGTCATATTTCTCTCAAAAGAACAATTTTGATGTGGAAGAGATAAACACTGTTGAAATGGAACCATATGACCAGAAGGCATTCATGAGATCATATGGTTCAGCTCTTTAATGCCTTGCAATTTAGTTCCCAAACCATCCAAACAGATGGCCTTCTGTCTTATTTAACTGGCCCCCAAGGACAAGTAATTCAGAACGCCTCTTGGCATCCTATTCTCATTGTTACAATAAGAAAATTCTTTATTCTTCCTCGGTATTGCTTTTGGTCAAATTAAAGCACTTTACTGTTTATTAGATCATCTTCTACAGAGTTAAATAAAATTGCCATTTTTAATGAATTTGAAAACTCTACTTATGTCCTTTATTTTCCCTCTGATCTATTTTTCCAACATGATAAAGTAAAAGTAATAAAAATGAAGCAAAATGATGTGCTTGACAGTGCATTAAAGGTTTATATTGTTTGGTGCAGAGATACAAACCTACATTTGAATCCTGGACCATATCATTTCGGACTTATGTCCTTAAATAAGTTAAACTCTTTGATCTTTAATGTTTTCTTTTTAAAAACAGAGGCAAACACTTCTGCCTTAGAGTGGTGTTGAGGAGATCAAAGACTATAATGTTATCATTAAGATAGTTGGTATATCATGGGGATTTGTTACATTAAAATTATTGCTATTATACCAATAGTGATAATACCAGCAATAATATTATTATTATTGGAAAATAATTTTAAAAGAAATTTTGACTATTGAAAGTCCAAATGAAAAATGTCAGAATAGCCTTGTTCCATATTTTCATAAGGTTATTACACCAGTAGATAGAATGGAATGGAAGAAAGTTGTCAATAGAATATATCTAGATTGTAGTAAGTCTTTGACCAGCATTCTTTGGTGTTTCATTGATGGGCTGGAGCAATACTGGATGAATGGTGAGAAACATAGAAGAAATCCTACCTAATCAAGTAAAAATATTGGCTCTGATTATTCGTCCAATGTAAAGGGAACTAAATAATACCTGACATAGGGATACACCCTGCTCAGTTATTTGCAGAAACAATATTAATTATATTCTGATTATATTCATGCATATTCTGTCAACTCTGCAGAAATGCTAATACCCTGAATTCTGTAAAACAGGAATGTGATCCAAATATAGCTTATTCTAACATTGGGAGAATGTATGGACTAGATCATAAAGAATAAGTAAGGGTTTGCCAATATAAAATCATTAGAAAGCTATAAAGGAAAAGTAAATTTTAAGTAAGTGGGATCAGCATATAGCATAATTTTCAAAGTGGCTATATACATTAAATCAATTAAAAAATTATAATGATGGGACTAGAGCTGCACTGACTAGTCACATTGTCAAGGGCTTGTATCAAATGCTAAGTAGTTGAGTTACCCTATAACTAGCAGGGAACCGATGTAAATCATCAATGTATTAAAATGATTAAACTCTATGATTATTTTCTCAGGTTTTACTCTTATTTACATTTTTAGTGTTTCTCTTAAAAACTTTGAAATCTAAAAACAAAAAGCAATAGGAAATCATTAACTGCAATATTTCGTTATTGATTCTCATCTCATTTTTTGTATAATATCATCATATATTTACATATGTACATATATGTGTATATGTTTATAATTGCATGCCCTGCCTTGTTCTTATGTCATAAGCATTTTTGAAATTCAGTTTAGATTTTAGAATTTTAATTTTATTGCCCTATAATAGTTCCTCGTTTGACTGATTATTTAATTATGCATTTACTATAATTTTTTATATTTTAGTACAATTTTGTTCTTTTATAACTAATACTATAATGAAATATCTTTATGAATTTGTGTGCATTTCAGATTGTTAAATGAGGAAAGGGTCTCTCTAAGGGCAATAACTAGGTTAATGACTGTATATTTTCATTTTGTCAATATATATTACGAGGTACCTTTCCGGAAAGTTTTATAGTGTCATGCCAGAGGGACCAGATAGGAGAGGGAAAAGCTGCATTTGATTAATGAAGGCACATACCCATCTGCTTATGCATTTCTGCCCCAGACATTTCTACTATTTCTTTAGGAAGAATTAGGAAAGGAGATAAAGACACACTCTTAAATTCTCGACTTTCTTATAACCATTTTTGAGCTATCTGAAAAAGAAAGAAAAAACGGAAACAATAATAATTTTGACAACGTTTTGCTACTTGTCCGGAGTTCCTGTCAAGGAGAGAGGGAGCTGCAACTTAGCCAAGCAGCAGTCCCCAGGAACTGAGCACAGTAGAACCTACAACTGCTTTTTGATAATCTTGGTCTTATCTGCTGGCCTCGAAAAGAAATAGCCATCATGATACAGAAATAAAGCCTAGTAACAGAATCATCAAGTAGTATCATGTTTTAGGGTCTCTTTTACTTTAAAAAGCTGTTGGTTGTGTGCTTTAGAAACACCAAAGTTAGCTTGGCGCCTTATCTGCTGCCCTAGGACAGTAATAGTTATTACAATCGTACAAAGGTTATACAATGACCTTTAAATGGGCTGAAAAATAAAAGGAAAAAAAAAGTCTTATAGGAAATAGTGTCCACGTCTTAAACTTAGGTATATTTTTTCATTGCAAAGAAATACGATCAAGCTAAGAAAAGTAAAGTTTTTCCATTAGTATTAAGCATGGCATCATATTAGCACTTACAGTTGAACTGCTTTTGAGTTACTCAATTTTAAGACCCTCTGCTAGAAAATACTAACTTGGAAAAATTTGCTAGAGTCAGTCCTTAGAGGGAATGAATGAATAGCAAACACTGATCTGCTTTTAAATAGAACTAAATCTCAGTGTGACAACTTTCAGTTGCTGAGTTCCGTTATTTATTGAATATACTCCTGTAAACTTAGTTTGCTTACTGAAAGGTTGTACTTAGGAACCATTGATTTTATAAAGTTTGGTGTTTATAAAATTGCTGACACTAGTTGGTATTTTAAAAATAGAATTATCTAAAAACGTTATGTTTACACTGTGTGTGTGTGTGTGTGTGTGTGTGTGTGTGTGTTAAAATGTAAAACTTATCAGAGAGCTAAATGGCACCTTAAAGTTATTTAATTATTTATTGAATAATATGTGGCTTAAAAATATTTTGTTTCCTGCTTATATACCTATTCTCTTGACTGGTGGGTAATGAATGATTGCATATTTTTATGTGAAAAGAAAAGAAAAGGATGTGAATAATCTGCCGTACACATATACATTTTGGGGATTGGGGTCCTGCAAATATTATTTAAATATAAAATGTATTAATTTGCTTAATTACTCAATAAATAGTTTTTTGAAATGACTTTCTCCTTTGTTTCCACATGATAAATTCCCTCTTATTGGTGGCTTTAATATAGCCTAATGATTGCTTTTATTCTCCAGGTATACTTAACAATTTTATCTTCTGGAAAAACAGCATCCAATATATACAACCTAAATATTTTTTTAATGTATTTAGACACGTTTTCTCCATCAAACTTAAAACCTTTTTATGTCAGGGGCTATATATTTCTTTTCCTTTTTGTAGCCACATGCTGAGTGTAATATTTGATGAGTATTAGTTCCCATAAATACCCATTAAATTATTTTTTGAAGACTATTAGTGCACCAGGGTTAGATAAAATAAACTTTGAAGTTTCTCAGTTCCAATCTTCTTTTCGTTTTATTTGTAGAGAACTTAATCTTCAAGGCAATATTTATTTCAAAATTAATTTTGAATAATTTATATTAGGGTCTGTAAGCAAACAAATCAGGTATGTCGGCTTTTTTTAATTTGGCCATTGTGGTGTTAAAAAAATTTACAATTTGAAATTGAATTCAAATTGGGGAAAAATAATAGTACCTATTTTATAAGCCTGTTGTGAGGACCACATGAGTTGTTATATGTAAAGTATTTAAAATAGTATTCACAAATGGCTATATTATCATTAAATTGTTTTATTGTTGTCATATGTTTTATCAGCCTTATTGGGTTAATCTTATTGGGTTATTAATATTAACCCAATATTAATCTTATTGGGTTATTAATATTAACCCGATATTAATTTTATTGGGTTATTTTAGTATTAACTTTATCTCTTATAAAAAGATTTATCATTGGAATAAGTTGAGATTCTATCTTTTAATAATAGCACTTTCTCTTCTTTAGTTTCACTATCTCTTATATCATCTCGGCCCTTTTTAATCTAATTCAGAACACACAATTGTTCTGATAACTGGATTCATATATATTCAATCTTAATTTATCTCCAACGCATTTTTCTTAATATCCCCCAACTTCAAATTATCTTCTAAAATGTAATTTTGAGTCTATGGTTAAATTGCTTAAAAATTATTTAGTGGTCCTGCATCATCTATTTATAAAATCTAAGTATCTTAGTAGTTGGTCTTCCTTTCTAACCTTTATCTCTCTTCCTCATTCCTCATCATCTCCATAGATCCAGTATTCTAGGCACATAACTACATGTAATTCTGTGGATGTGTCATATCCTTTCAATTCCATAATTTGGCATTATTCTTCCTACTGCCTGGAACTCATTTCTTATGTCCCTTGACTAACGGAAGACTATCTTTCCTTTAAGACACACTTGATATGTCGTTTCTTTCATAGTGTCTTTATTTTATTTCCACATAATTATTAATTATTAACTGTTTCTCTTATGATTGATTTGTAATTTTATTTCATTTTAGTTGGCGGTCTTTCATTTAAATTTAAATTTTTAATCCTTTTAAATATGTTGAGGCCTACTATATGATATAATTAATAATGATACATCCTGAAGAATGTTCCATGTGCACTTGAGAAGATTGTGTATTCAGCTATTGCAAGAAGTATCTTCTACAGATTTTCATTAGGTCTATTTCGTAGTGTTATTGAAGTCTGTTTTTTTGATCATCTGCTTTTTCATTTTATCTATTATTGAAAGTGAAGTATGACAGTACCTACATATTGTTAAATTTTCTATTTCTCTGTTTCTGTAAGTTTTTTTTTTTTCCAAGTATTTTGAGACTCTGTCATTAGGTACATAAGTGTTTACAGTTCTTGTGTCTTCCTTAAAGAGTGACCATTTTATTATTATAAAATATTCTTTTGTGCTAGTCAAATTTTGTAGGTTTAAGTCTATTTTGTCTGATAGCAGCTATAGACACTTTAGTTTTTTTTGGTAACAGTTTTCATGACATATATCTTATCATCCTTTTATTTTCAACTGATTTGTTTCTTTGAATTTAGTGTTTCTTTTTTAGACAACATATAGGTAGATTACGTGTTGATTTTTAAAAACTAATCTAGTCTCCCAACCTCAGCATTTAAATTGGAATTCTTAGTCTATTTATATTTAAAGACAAATTATAAAGTAGCATTTATGCATGCCATCTTACTTTTTTTGTATGTCTTGTGTCTTTTTTTGTTCCTATGTTTCTTTAATATTGCTCTTTTTTGTGATAAACATTTTTAGTATACCAGCTTAATTCCTATGTTATTTATTCTATTTTTTTAATCTTATTTTCTTAGTCATTGTGCTTGGGATTACAACTCACTGCTTAATTTAAAACAATCTACTTCAGATTAATACAACTTAATTTCAATAGTTTACAAAAACATTGCTCCACTGTACCTCCTTTCTTTTTTTTTTTTGAGATGGAGTCTCGCTCTGTTGCCCAGGCTGGAGTGCAGTGGCGCGATCTCGGCTCACTGCGAGCTCTGCCTCCCGGGTTCACGCCACTCTCCCGCCTCAGCCTCCCGAGTAGCTGGGACTACAGGCGCCCGCCACCACGCCCGGCTAATTTTTTGTATTTTTAGTAGAGACGGGGTTTCACCGTGGTCTCGATCTCCTGACCTCGTGATCCGCCCGCCTCGGCCTCCCAAAGTGCTGGGATTACAGGCGTGAGCCACCGCACCCGGCCCAGCTCCTTTCTTTAGCTTCCCTTTTGTATTAACATTGCTATAAAAATTACATCTTTATATTTTTAAACCTATTGATAATTTTATAGCTGTTGCTTCATGCAGTTATCTCTTAAATCAGGTAGGAGTATAAAAGCGTTTTAAACAAAAATATATTCACATTATCTTGTATATTTCCCTATATCGTTTGCTTGTCTGTACTCTTTATTCCTCCATGTGGACTCAAGTTACTGTCTAGAGACTTTTCATTTCAGCCTGAAGGACTCTCCAGTTAGTAGTTCTCATAGGACAGCTGTACTAGTGATGAATTCCTTTAGTTTTTCTCTTAATTCGTATGGTAAGTTACATTAATTAATTTTTATATGTTAAACCATTTATTTTATTATTTCTCCTATGTTTTACAAAGTAATTTTGTTAGGTAGAGAATTCTTATGTGATAGTCTTTTTCTTCAGTGCTTTGAATACGTTATTCCATTGCCTCTGGCTTCGGTGATTTCTGAAGAGAAGTCAACTTTTAATCTTATTGACAGTGACAAGTATGTGATAAGTCCCTTATCGTTATGCTTTTAAGATTATCTTTGTCTACTGATAATTTGACTATGATGTTTCTACCTGTGGATCTCTTTCAGTTTATCCTTAGGATTTATTAACTTTCTTGGATCTGCAGATGGTCTTCTTACCAAATTTGGGAAACTTTTGACTATTATTTCTTCAAATATTCTTTTGGACCCCTTTTTCTCTCCTCTTCAAGGAGTTTCATTTTATATATGCTGATATACTTTATCCCACAGGTTTTGGGGGCTCCGTTCATTTTTCTTTATTCTTTATCTTTCTGCTCTTCAGAATGGATGATGTCAAATTGATACAGCTCCGATGACTGGAGGAACACCAGGGTCATTGGTCTCACGCCAATGTGGATAAATGACACAGACACACGTGGAGTGGTTTTAAGGGGTGGAGAATGTAATAGTCAAGAAAGATGAAAAAAAGCTCCCCACTACAGAGATAGAGGGAGCAGGGTTCCCAAGAGAGAAACCCTGTGTGCTGCTGCAGAAAAGTGGTCAGTAATATTGGGAGGCTGGAGGAGGCAGTGTCTGATTTGCATATGGCCCAGTGGATTGGTTGACCAGGTGCGTTATTCACATAGCCCAGAAAAACCTGACCCTCCCACCTCAGGCTTTTAATATGCAAATGCAGGCCACCAGATGTCCTGCATACGTGGAGATATCTAGGGGTGGCCATGATGCCTGGCACACGTGCTGATAAGAAGAGGGTGAGAATCACCATGTTGGCCATGTTGGGTAGACCTAGTTTCTAATCACCAGCGTTAGCATGTTAATACTTGCCAGCCTGGCTTTCCAAGCCACTTTTCTGTTAGAAAAGAAATGTTTCCGGAGCTGTTTCTATTAAAAGAAAAAGCCTTATCAAGAACTTTTACCCTATCTGCCTAGAATTATTTCTTAATAACTCCTGTATTATTCCCCCCTCAAGAGAAGTAAACCTAACTGTTGTTAGTGGGTGTTGGACGACAATTCTTTCTGGCTACTTCCTGATGAAAAGGGGCATCCTGTGGGGGAACAGCAGTTGGGTCTTCTCCTGAGGTGGATTTAAGGGTAATTGGAAGAACGGCTTGCCCATGGGTGGCTCTGTTTGCAGCACCATTTTGAGTTTGATCATTTCTAGGTGAAAAGAGATCAATTTTACAAGAAGGTTAAAAATACAGGGTTGGATTATGAGTATTAAAATTATCCCTGTTAGTGGGGGTCCTATAGACTATAACTAACGGTGTAATTTGACTCCTGTTAGTTACACCCATGTATTGCAATACCAGTTTGCCTCCACTAGATGTTTATGTACATTACCAGAAACATTAATATAAAAGCAACATTTTCCTTGAGAAGAGCATACATTTCCCCCTTGACTTGCCATTGGAGAATAACTTTAGGCTTAGGCAATTTTTATAACTTGCAGTATGATTGGGAGAGATACATTATTCGGTGGCTAAATAACTTTAGTATTAACCTTAACAATTCCTTTCCTTTAATTAAATTTTTTCATGACTTTCACAGACCCTCTTACAACAGACTTAAACTTTCTGACTTGTCCTAAACATTCTTTCTCTAAACAACCAGTCATTTCCGTTTAGGACAAGAATTTACCATACAAGATCCTTCCGTATCTAAAATCTCTTTCTCTATAACCTTTTCATAGCTTAGAGTGCATCACATTAGCAACCTTCAGTAAAAAGTCCCATCAAACTTAATGAAAGTAAAAACTATTAGTCCTGGTATAAGCAAAACAACCTTGACGAAATCTTTCCTGTAATTACTTATCCTGCTCTGAGTATAATTAGGCAAAATATTACAGCAATTAGAATTTTACAACCAGAATTCCACATTGTGGGTGTCATAGCGTATAGTTCTATTGCAAATAGTAGCGTGACCGTAACAATTGCCATGAGAGTGGCGTAGTAAATAATTTCCATTTAAAACTTTACTTGCCAAGAAAACATTTCCCTTTGGGAAGCTACAAAGTTACAAATGCAATCCCGTGTATAATCAAATTCTCCCTGCAAATAGGTGTTTAAAATAAGTTCTAATATTTGGTGGCAAATTTTGAGAGGAAAGGGCAGAAATAATAAAAAGTCTCTGGTGAGGTAGCAGTGGGACGGAGGAAGATGAGCAGCCCTTCCTCAGTTATTTGTCTTTCATGATTTTCAGCCTGAGGTCTTCTGTTTCTCCACATTGAGATTCAGGACGTTCCTCTTGGCTTTCAGGGGTTGCTCCCTTAGATTTTTAGGCTTTGACTTGAGTGCGGTGCATCCAGGAGTTGATTCCTGTAACTGTCAAAAGCAGAAGTGTCGGGCCTTTCCCAGCTTGGCTTAGGGAAGAAAGCAGAAATGAGAGTTTTCACTAATACCAAATTTCCTGAGTTAAATAAACGTGGTTTTATTTCCTGGGGTTGGTCATTTGCTAGTTGTGCTAATGCCTTGAGGCTTCCTCGCTGCTGACTTAGCTGCCTGATTAGCTAATCTATTTCCTTTGGCTACCTCGTCTGTTTCCTTTTGATGTCCCCTACAATGCATCCCTGCTATTTCTTGCGGAAGGAAAAATACTGAGGATAATAACCTGTTAATTTCTTGGTGATATTTTATGGGAGATCCATTGATGGTAAGAAAATGTCTTTTCTTCCAAATGGCAGCATGAGCGTGGAGAATTAGGAAAGAGTACTTGGAGTCAGTATAAATGTTAGCTACCTTTCCCTTGCTTATCTCAAGTGCTCTTGTTAGAGCTATTAGCACAGCTAATTGAGCACTTGTGCCTGGAGAGAGACGTTATTTAGAGCAACTACTGCTTATCCTGCCTTGTGTACTTCTTGCTTTACTGGCTATTTGTTAGCTTAGAGCTCCCCTAGAGGACGGTGATCCTGCCACATTATGTTGAGTGTAAACAGCTGAATTATGTCCTAGGGTTAATTTGGAGGGATTTTTTTTTGACTAGTAGAGCTGTCATGATAATGTCTTGGAAGTATGTGTCAACAAAGGTTGAGAAAAATATTGGATTAGAGTTTTTCTTGAGATGCCCCTTAAGGTCATGCTATGGGAAGAGGAGAGGCCTGGATTAGAGAGGAGAAAAGAGAGACTGGCCGTAGTGTTTAGAAGGAGGTCTACTTTCTTTCCTTCAATTTCCAGAATCACTTGGGGCTCCTGTGCTATAATGGCAGTTGGAGCTGCTGGAGCCACGGTTTGAGCCCCGGGACCCATCAATCCTGCTGGACCATCTGTGAGACTGGTCCTGAACCCAGTGACCTCCACCTCCAGGGGCAGTTCTGTCTCCAGTGGTCTTCACCACAGGCTGGACAGGGTCGAGGTGGCTTCATCTTGCCTCCTGGGCATTCCTTCTTCTTCTTCTTCTTCTTTTTAATATGTATATATATTTTTATTATACTTTAAGTTCTAGGGTACATGTGCACAACGTGCAGGTTTGTGCTCCAAGAAGGAAACTCTGTGTGGGGCAGAAAAGTGGTTGGTAATATTGAGAGGCTGGAGGAGACAGTGTCTGATTTGCATATGGCCCAGGCAATTGGTTTTACCAGGTGTGTCATTCATGTAGCCTGCAAAAAACCTGGCCCTCCCATCCTAGCCTTTTAAATATGCAAATTATAGCTGCCATGTAGTCCTGCACATGCGGAGATATCTGGGGGTGGCCATGATGCCTGGCACATGTGGTGACAAGGAGAAGAGGGTGGGAATTGCCATGTTGGCCATGTTGGGTGGACCTAGTTTCTAATCACCCATATTAGCATATCAATACTTGCCAGCCTGGCTTTTCAAGCTGCCTTTCTGCTAGAAAAAAAAGTTTCAGGAACTGTTTCTATTAAAAGAAAAAGCCTTACCAAGAACTCCTTTTACTCTATCTGCCTAAAATTATTTCTTAATAATTCCTTTATTAAAATTGCATGTTGGCTAGGCATGGTGGCTCGTGCCTGTAATCACAGCACTTTGGGAGGCTGAGGCGGGCAGATCACCTGAGGTTGGGAGTTCAAGACCAGCCTGACCAACATGGAGAAACCCCATCTCTACTAAAAATACAAAATTAGCTTGGCATCGTGGCACATGCCTGTCTGTAATCCCAGCTACTCGGGAGGTTGAGGCAGGAGAATTGCTTGAACCCAGGAGGCAGAGGTTGCGGTGAGCTGGGATTGCGTCATTGCACTCCAGCCTGGGTAACAAGAGTGAAACTCTGTCTCAAAAAAAAAAAAAAAAAAAAAAAATTACTTATCTTCAAGTTTGCTGATTCTTTCTTCTGCCATTTCAAATGTTAAGTCTCCCTAGTGAATATCTTTTTAATTTCAGTTATTTTGCTTTCAGTTTTACTTAGAACAGCTACTTGGCTCACTTTTATAATTTCTAACCTTTTATTGAGATTCTCCATTTGGCAAGATATTATTCTTAGGTTTTCCTCAATTATTTGGACATTGTTTTCTTTAGGTCTTGGATTATGTTTACAATAGCTAATTTGAAGTGTTTGTCTAGTAAATCCAATGCCTGGGCTTCTTCTACTGACTGCGCTTTTTCCTGCATACAGGCCATACTTCCGGATTTGTTAAATGTTTCCAAATATATGTTTTTGATAACTGGTTATTTAATCTAATATAATACGCCAACTTTGGAAATCAGCTCTTCTTTCTCTCAGGGTTTGTTGTTGATGGTTGTCTTGCTGTTCTCGTTACTGTTATTTTCTTTAGTAACCTTCCTGGATGAATTCTGTAAAGTCTGTATTCCTTGCCATATGAAGCCACTGAAATCACTTCTGAGGACCTTATAGTGGTCAGCTAATAATTAGACAATAATTACCTTAAATGCTTTGAATGAATAGGTCTCCCAACCTTTGCAGAAGGCCTCTGTGTTTTAATACAGCACAACTTCAGTACTTAGCTAGGCAGTTTACATATTTTCCTCAGCTTCACTTTCTGCTTGCACAAAGGCTCAAGGTCAGCTAGAAGTAACAGATTAGGGACTCCTCAGGTCAGTCCTGGGCATTCACACCACCTTGCCCAGGCGTAAGTCTTCCTGATTCCAGGCACATTTACATTCTCTCAAAGCTCTCTATGGACGTCTCATTTGCCAGTGTTTTGTTTTCTTTTATCTTTATCAGCCTCTCCCATACTGAGAGCTTATCTTATTTATTTAATATCCCAATTCACTATGGTAATATTGTGTAACAAATTAATATTTTGTCTTCTGAGAGGCTTTTGAATCAATTTAATTAATAATTATTAGATATGAAAACTCTCTTCATTTACTGGAGTAACTCCCAACTTAAATTATGAACTAACACCATGGTAGGATATCAGACCAATATAAGGATATCAGTCCTTCATTTATTTCTGGGCAATGCATTCTATGACATATAATCACAGTAGAAAGATAATATTTTTAAATGATTTAATACATGTGTCATGAATTTCAAATGAAGGAAATGGAAATATCTGGAAACAATGAGACTCGAGCTGGAAATGTAGGTAAAAATGAAATGGCAAAATATTACGGTACAGTCGAATAAAAGAAAAAAGAAATTTATACAATTAAGATCTGGTAGAAATAAATGGATTGTTTTGGGAAGGGGAAGTAGTGAGCTCCCAGTCACTGATAATGTTCAGGTGGAATCTAAATTAACAGTAACTGAGTAACAGGGGATTGAATTGTGGATTTACAGAGCATTTTAGGACCTAAAAATATAAGAATATAATCTGGGGGCAGAAAAGTATCAAATAAAGTAGCAACAATAAACATGTCTGTCAGGGTCCCGACAAGAAACACAATACACCGTAACTGGGTAATATGAAGTACGTAGAGTAAAAGGGAATCATTCAGACCTGGAAACAGCAGGGAGTTACTTCTAAGGCCTAACAGGAAACAGGAGGAAACAGCTCCTTGAACCAGGCGGTGTAGGAAAAGGCCGTCTGATTAAAGTGGCCACTGCCAAGCTACTGCCCAGCAATCTCAGGATACAGAGTGGGATGGAGAAAGGGAGAATGGATCTGAAGAGGCAAGCAAAAGTAGCACATATGTCCGTGAGGGAGATTTATAAACTTTTATCTCTTAGACCATTTTTAATATCTCCACAGGACATGTACACCTCATGAATTAGCATTGTCCACCTAACAACTTTGTAATCTATAGCTTACCTTTACAACTGTTGGGGGCCTTGTTATCGTTTGATCTCTTTTTAGTTTCACCATCTGCAAATATTGGGAAGACAGAATATCTTAGAGAATGCTATAAAAGCCCCATTTCACCTAAAGAAAAGTGAAGTAAGCTGCCAAACCAATAGTTCCATGGTCTTTAAATTTCTCTAGCGGTTTTAGCTTTCGGTATTAGAAAATAGAATGATAGCCTTAGGCAAAAAGTAGCCAGAATAATATTTTTTCCCTTTAATTATATGTTTCTACATAGTAAAGAGATTAGATTAATTCATAAAAATCTATATTCAGTTTACAAAAATAAGCTTAAACTTAATAAATTTATTTTGCTTATATTTATATATGTGAATGTACCTGTTTTTAACTTTTAAATTTTAAATGTAGTAAAGGAATATTAATTTAAAAATACTAGTGAATATAGTTTTATTTTAAAAACATGGATGCAACATCAAATATTAACATTATATATAATATGCTATTTGGAGACTTAACTTTGCTCACCTAAAAATATTTTGGACAAACAAGAAGTTTTCATCGTTAGTAAAACAAAAAGTTATTGTTTGCCTTCTAAAATTAAAATATAATACAATTGATAAATATTTTAGCTAAATGTTTGTTCACTTGTAAATACGTTTTGTGATTTTTTAAGATGTACATGGTCTTTATTGAGTATAAACTGGACATTTCATATATATCCCCACTTTCTCTCTTTTACTTTTATAATTTTCTGTTTGTTTTTTCTTTTATGCTTTTAGGTTTTGTTCTTTTTGACAAAGAACACTGTTCTTTGTGCATAGATTGTGTTATAACAGCTGAGTTCAAAACAGTCATTTATTGGGCATCTATGATGTACCAGACAATATCCTAGGGAGGGAGATAAACAAACAGATAAGACGTCAGTTCTGAATTTTAATATACAGTATGGGAGAAGAGATAAACATAAATTATTCTGGAGAGGTAAGTGAAGTTTAAGTAATAAAGTACATTGGTGCTGAATGTTATCTTTTTTAAAGAAACTATCTTACAAATTTAATAGCCATAAGATAAAAGTAATTTCAAAAGATGGAACAAATGAGGAAAAGGGGAGGATATAGAAAAGAAGCATCCGAGAGGGTGAGCTCTCAAAATGTGTGTAATAAAATCCCAAATACCTGCTAGAGCAACAGATTAGGCCCGTGGTTATGGACAGACTTTAGACCCAGACTTCCCGGTTTCAAACTCTGACTTTACTTACTAGCTATCATCTGAGGCAGTTAAATTAATCTCTCTGTATCTCAGTTTTCTTATTTGTACAAGGGGGATAAATTGTCCCCCACTCAAAAAACTGTTGCATTAAATGAGTACACATGATTTAGAATCATGTCTAGTATGTATAATACATATGTACAAGTAGCAGTAGTAGTACTCTAAAAGGTGGTTTATACATCTAGCTCTAAGTATTCTTTGCCGTGATCACCATGATCAGTTACATGATTCACTGTGTCTGTATCATTTTTAAAAATCTCATCAGTGGAGAAAAGCAGATTCTGTTTTATTTCTTAATTCAAATGTAGCAGAAAAAGTTGCAAAAAATCACAGATGTTCAACTCATTAAATTTTCACAAAAGTGACCAGACGCATGTAATTAGCATTTCAGTCAAGGAGTTAAATATCAGTCTTGTTATATTAGCCCGTGATACCTCTGCTAATCACAAACCCCTGCTTCCTCTCCAAAGCTAGTCTAAATTCCAGCGTCACAGAACAATTTTTTGTTTCTAAATTATATATGAAATGAATCACATAAAATGTATTTTTCCTACCTTGACATCGTCAACTTTATATTAGAGAATGTATCCGTATTGTTATACATGGTTGTAGCACATCTATTTTCATTGCTGCTTAATATTTTATTATAAGATCATCTCACCACTACTTATCCCTTTAACTACTAATGACTGTTTGTTTTGTTTCCAGTTTGTGCCTATTACAAAAAAAAAAAATACGACCTGGAACATTCTTGTACGTACTTTGATGCACATGTTTATTGTTTGCTCTTTGGAGGGAGAGGATAATATATGTACCTAAGAATGAAATTGCTAGGCCATTGTTTATGCATATGTCCACGTTTAATAGATATAGCCAAATGATGTCTAAAGTAATTAGACCAATTTATACTCCCACCAGGAGTATATGAGAATTCCAGTTACTCCACATCTTTGCCAACTCATACTCATACATGGGAATGTAAAGGCTGTGTCAGAAGGAAAGGCTTTTCAGCTTTAGTTGATACTTTCAAATTTTCTAAAGTGTGTATTTAACCACCAACTGTGTAGGAAAGTTCACATTGGCATCTAACCGTTTTTAACATTTAAATTCTTTTTATTTTATTTTATTTTATTTTTTATTGTTATTTTACTTTAAGTTCTAGGGTACATGTGCACAACGTGCAGGTTTGTAACATATGTATACATGTGCCGTGTTGGTGTGCTGCACCCATTAACTCGTCGTTTACATTGGGTATATCTCCTAATGCTATCCCTCCCCCCTCCCCCCTCCCCCCTCCCCCCACCCCGCAGCAGGCCCCGGTGTGTGATGTTCCCCACCCTGTGTCCATGTGTTCTCATTGTTCAGTTCCTACCTATGAGTGAGAACATGCAGTGTTTGGTTTTCTGTCCTTGCGATAGTTTGCTCAGAATGATGGTTTCCAGCTTCCTCCATGTCCCTACAAAGGACATGAACTCATCCTTTTTTATGGCTACATAGTATTCCATGGTGTATATGTGCCACATTTTCTTAATCCAGTCTACCATTGATGGACATTTGGCTTGGTTCCAAGTCTTTGCTATTGTGAATAGTGCTGTTATAAACATATGTGTGCATGTGTCTTCATAGCAGCATGATGTATAATCCTCTGGGTATGTGCCCAGTAATGGGATGGCTGGGTCAAATGGTATTTCTAGTTCTAGATCCTTGAGGAATCGCCACACTGTCTTCCACAATGGTTGAACTAGTTTACAATGATGACTGATAAGCTAGAATACGTGATTTTTCTTTACCATGAATTTGTATTATTATAACTTTTTATTTTCATTCCATCTAACTTTTAGTAGCTTTATTGAGATATAATTTAAATCACATAAAGTTCAATCATTTAAAACATACAATTCAGTGGTTTTCAGTATATTCATAGTCATGCAACCATTGTCACTATCTCATTCCATAATATCACTCCAAGAAAGAAACTTTTACCCATTAGCAGTCTTGTCCATTCTACTGCCCACGCCCTCCAGGTCTGGACAATCACGAATCTACTTTCTAACTCATGGGTTTGCCTATGTTGGGCATTTCATGTAATTGAGACGACAAAATATGTGGTCTTTTATAACTGACTTCTTTCATTTAGCATAATGCTTTTGAGGTTCATTATGTTGTGGCATGTGTCAGTACTTCGCTTCTTTTTACTGCTGATTATTACTCCATTGAATGTGTACACTACCTTTTCTTTACGTTAATGGCCATTTGGAATTCGTGTATGTGTGTGTGTGTGTGTGTGTGTGTGTGTGTGTGTATGAGGTGCTGTTGAAGTCCTTTGCACATTTGTTATTGGAATTGCCTGGTTTTTGACAATGATTTGTGGATGTTCTATTCATCTTGTGAATATGAGACCTTTGTTATAGTCATCATCCCTATCTTTTCTTTCTCTATGACTTGACTGTGCACTGTTTTAAAAGTGTATTTTGGGCTGGGCCAGGCACAGTGGCTCTTGCCTGTAGTCCCAACACTTTGGGAGGCCAAGGCAGGTGGATCACCTGAGGTCGGGTGTTCGAGACCAGCCTGACCAACATGGAGAAACCCCGTCTCTACTAAAAATACAAAATTAGCCAGGTGTGGTGGCACATGCCTGTAATCCCAGCTACTCGGGAGGCTGAGGCAGGAGAATTGCTTGAACCTGGGAGGCGGAGGTTGCAGTGAGCCGAGATCGCACCATTGCACCACAGCCTGGGAAACAAGAGCAAAACTACATCTCAAAAAAAAAAAAAAAAAAGTATATTTTGATAAAGAGAATCTCTGAATTTTAATGTTTGTTTTTTCAGTCTCTGTTTGAGTTAGTGCTATTTGTGTTCTGTATAAGATATTTTTCCATTCTCCAAATTTATGAGAATATTCTACTCAGCCGGGCACGGTGGCTCATGCCTGTAATACCAGCACTTTGGGAGGCTGAAGCAGACAGATCACATGAGGTCAGGAGTTCAGGACCAGCCTGACCAACATGGTGAAACCCCGTTTCTACTAAAAGTACAAAATTAGCTGAGTGTGGTGGTGGGTGCCTGTAATCTCAGCTACTCAGGAGGCTGAGGCAGGAGAATTGCTTGAACCTGGGAGGCAGATTGCAGTGAGCCAAGATCACGCCACTGCACTCCAGCCTCGGCAGCAAAGTGAAATTGTGTTTTTAAAAAAAAAAAAAAAAAAGAGAGAGAGAGAGAGAATATTTTACTCATCTTCCCTAGAAGATTTTACATTTTGATTTTACAAAACTGTTTTGACACTGAGACAATATATCTCTCCTGAGGACCCTCATAAAGCGGACAGTATCTAATGTGGTGAGCACATCCTCTCTAATGTATTTAGGCTAACACGACAATAAGTTTAATGGAGATATTTGTAATAACGCCCAATGTAAGCAAATGCCATTTTGCCATAGTAAACTTTAAGAAAATCAATGCAACAGGGCTGAGTTGGTGGGCAGTTCACCCCTCACAGTCATCCCAGCCCAGGGCTAAACTACTTTCTACTTTCTAAGAAGAAGCTACGTTTCCAGCTGACTGTGTAGGGGCCTGGGCCTCTGAGATTTCCCCAGGACCTGGGCAGTGTGCACAGCTTATTCCCGCTCTGCCTGGCCACTGGGCACAGTCATTCCTGGAGTGGGCACACCCAGGTGCTAAAGCCGGGAGGGGAGGGGGTAAGGAGGGGAGCCACCATGCCCCTCACTGACTTGCAGCTGTTGGGGTGAAAATGACACCTCTATAAACAATCACATTGTTCTGAACTGCACATCTGATGGCTGGGCCAAACGTACATTGTACTTAGTTACATTTCAGTAGTTTGCAGCAAAACCCTTAACATTATGAAAGAAGAGATAGGAGCCATTTCAAACCGTGAGAGAAGGAAGGAAAGATACCATAGGAAAACCTGAGGACCTTGGCCAACACCTTCAGTTGCCCCAGGACCTTGTCCTGGTCCCACGTGGTGGCTAAACCTCTGTGAAAGGAAACTGAACCAACATCCTTTCATCCATAGAAAGAGAGAGATGGTGAATCCTGTCCCCTGTAAGTGGCATAGCTCAGAGGAAAGTCTGAGGACAAAGAGAGACAGATCCCCATGTTACTCACACATCTGATGAATCCTGGGAGGGCCCCCAGTTGAGATGGGATAGTCCCCTTGACCCCTTTGCGGGACCTGTGAAGGGGTGGCTTGCTTTCTCAGCCCACAGCGCTCAAACCCTTTGCGTGGTGGAGGTAGGGGGGAGGGTGCAGGGAGCTTGCAGATGAGCAGGTGCAGGAGCTGGGGCAAGAAAACTCTGGGCACCAGCAAGAACGAACCCCACAGGGGCTCATAGCAGTGCCTAGGCATTGCCCATGACCCCTGGAGCCTCAACGGGTGTGTGTCACAGTGCACTCTTTTAGCTTTGCCATCCATGGATCACTTAAATGTTAAACAGTTTAGTGGAGAGTCAATGCGACAGCCTCTTGCACCCACACCTGGGCCCTCTTCCAGTGTCCAGGAGGAATGAGGTTATGTGAAAAAATTGGAGGGTGGTGAATATGGAGGATTTTATTGAACAGAGGAAGTGGCTCTCCGCAAGAAGGGGAGCTAGAAGGGGGATAGAATGGGAAGATAATGGAGTTTGGCTGTCCCAGGCTGAACTCTTCTCCAAAGTCCTGCCATCAAGCCCCCCTCTGAAGTCAGGCTGCTTCCCTCCAACATCCAGCTGCTTCTTCTCTTCCTTTCTTCTCTGCCGCTCTGCTCCTCTACCAGTGGAGCTTGGGGTTTTTATGGGTACAGAATGTGGGGGCACAGAAGGCTAGGGTGGTTTTGGAAAAGGCAACATTCAAGTGGGAAAACAGGAATGCATGCTCTCATTTAAGGCCATGGGTCCAGACTTGAGGATGGACCCTCGCTAGGGACCCGCATCCACTTCTACCCAGTATTTCCCTGCTTCCTGTCTGTATCAACACCTTTCTATGTTGATACATGTAAGAAATATGAAAAAAATATAGAATCTACAAATGAACTTCTTAATTTTGGCAGAGGACATAACTCCTCCCCAGAGCAACTCTATGGGTGCAGCTGTGTAAAGTCTGTTTTTTTTTGTTTGTTTGTTTTTTGGTCAGTGAAACTAAGGGCTCTTCTGATGTTTGGGAGAGAGAGACACTGACAGTACATATTTTGTACAGTCATTGGTCCTGAAGGTAATTGGTCTCATTTTGGTTTTCTCTTTATTTCTCTAGATTTCAAAGGTCAATTGTTTATTTTTCCAGATGGAAGTAGATTAAAAGATATCCCTTATATAATGTGTGTCCATAAAAAGAAAATAAAAGCCTTCCTTTTAGAACTAAGAAAATAAATGTATGTATCTTAAAGATTACTTAATATACTTTTTAGAGTTTTTATATACTGAGCTCTACTATACCTAGATATGTAACAGCACTTGTTATTAAAAATTACTCTGGAGTTTTTTAATAAAATAAAAAGAACTGACATAATTTGGGCTATTTTACTTTACTAGACAGAAAAAAAGATTTAAAATTCAGCACTAATGATACATTTGTGGCTGACAGATTTAGGTCTGGCACTTTATCTTTGAGACTTATGTTCTACGTTTTCTTAAAATGTAAACCTAAAAATACAGATACCAAATCTAATTTAATAGATAATAACATCAGTTGTCTTCAAGGAAATCAGTTTGAGCTGCATGCTTGGAGGTCAAGGAACTCTTGAACTGATCAGTTTAATAAAGACTGGAAAGTTGGCATTCATAAACAGTTTTCAAGTCTGAGCTTCTGATAGAGAAAACAAAACATTAAATAACAGACAAGAATAAATTAAAAATAACTAACATAATTTCATAAAATATGTTTTGAAAACTGATCAATATGTGCAATCTATTTTTGAAAAGTTTTGCTTTATCATATTGATGTTCAATAAATGATCAAGTCTGTTTTGTAGCAGAATTTAATCATTATGTTTGTGTAATCAATACAAGAAATTTACTCTTGAAATAAGAGTTACGATAAATTTAGCTATCAAACACTCCCAAATAAATATTCTTGTATTTTCAGACACCTGTTTAAAAGCTGACAAGTGCATAAGTTCTTTGTTATTGATATCTCTTAGAAGAAATGTTTTGACTCGATTATAATGAAACTGCTATTACTGCAAATATGTCAGCTTAATATTACCCTAAACCTGCCTGATAGTATTTTATTACTTGTAATAGTAAATAACATTCCTTCTGCAAAACTGTAAAAAAACAACGAGTTTAAATGAACTTGTTATCTTCATCCAATTTGCAACTAGCATACTGAAAAAAATCATATAAGAAAGAATTTATTCCACACATTACTATGCTGCTAGTTAAACTGAGTGTGAACAGTTAAGTACTATTTTGAGATACATATTAAATCTTTAAGGTAAACCAAAGATGCATAACTGAAGGAATTACTTTTGGTAATGAATCTTTATTAAGAAGTGATAGGTATATTGACTTTGGCATTAGATATGGTTTGGCTAACATCCCCACCCAAATCTCATCTCGTAGCTCCCATAATTCCCACATGTTGTCGGGGCGGGTCTTTCCCATGCTGTTCTTATGATAGTGAATGGGTCTCATGAGATCAGATGGTTTTAGAAACAGGGGTTCCTCTGCATAAGCTTTCTCTTTGCCTGCTCCCTTCCATGTTAGACATGACTTGCTCCTGCATGCCTTCTACCCTGATTACGGAGTCTCCCCAGCCATGTGGAACTGTAAGTGCATTAAACCTCTTTCTTCTGTAAATTGCCCAGTCTCTGGCATGTCTTAGCAGCAGCGTGAAAATGGACTAATACAGCATCACAGATTCTAATCTATGAAATTATGATTTGATTTTAATATATAAGTACTAATCATGTATGTGAAAACTGGGTTGGAGATTCACTACCCATGTTTATTATTTCTATTAATAGTCAGCCTACCCAGAGAAAAGGTTGTTGGTTGGAGTTCAAAAAACATGACTCTATTGAGTTACAGTCTAATCTCTGCTTGATTATTGCTATATAACTTCCTCCCCAGTCAAGCTCTCTCGATTTCCCTTTTTTCATCATCTCTATTATACACTAGCTACTTTCCTGAATTACTCTCACATCTCTGAGACTGAATTCAGTTAAAAGTTATTCCTGTTCAGGAAATAGGGGCCAGTTTAAATATTTAGAATTCTAGAGAGTTTCTTTTCATTACAGTAAAAAATATGAAATCTACACTATTAACATATTTTAAGTGTACAGTACAGTTAAGTCTATTCCCATTATACAGTAGATCTCACAACTTGTTCATCTTGTATTACTGAAACTCTATATCCATTGTACAGTAACTCTAGAAAGTATTTCAATCACAAAAGAGAATTATTTTCTAAGTGATAAATTTTAAAAATTAAATGTGTTAACCCAGTTGAATGCCCTCTTCCTTAACATAAATTTGCCTTTTGTTTATTATAAAAGTAACTTATATTCAACCTAAAAATTTAGGTAATATATGCACATATTAAGAAAACAATAAAAGCCTCTCATTGCCCCACCTGTGGGAGATAACTATTGTTAATCATTTAGAGATTATGCTTTGAGGCTTTTGGGTTTACACATGCATACATTTTACTTACAGCAGTGATGTTACTTTATAATTATAGTTCCTAATCTCATGTCATATCACACTAAAAATATTCTACAATATTACTTCAATAGATACATAGTATTCTGTTATATCAATAACCTATAATTTATTTAATTTCCTGTTGATAGACACTTAGTCTATCTCACTTTATCACTATTAGACTAATACTACAATGCAAAAGGTGACGTTTACACCTTTTACTATTGTCCAGTTATTTCCTAGATGTGGAATTTTTGGGTCAGAAGAAATACAACATTTTAAAACTTTCGACGTTCTGCAGCGTTCTACAGAATTTTGTACCAATATGTATGTCTCAGCAGTGTAAAAGAAGGCTTGTTCTCCCCAACCAGCTAACAGTTAACAATCATTCTTTGTAAATTTTGCCTAATGAATACAGTTTTAATTAATGAAAAGTTTAGAAGAGAGATCTTTGAATTACAAAATTCCTGGGTACCTGTAGCTGTCCTCACTATTCCCCAAACCAAATTAAGTAGTCTTCCAATGAGTAAAATGAATTTTCTTTAGTTATTTTCAGAGTTTTCAACTCTACCTATGCATTAGTTTTCATGGTTAGAAACAATTATTTCCTTGTTCTGACCCAGTGTTTAGGAGAGGGAGAATAAAGTTTGAATTGTACAATAGTGTTCTTTCAAATATGATGACTCATTAACTAATAACATAAAATATTATTTATAAATGTTTTTCATAATCAAAAACTGTTATAAATAATAATATCTTATCTTTTTTCTAATATAACTTATTATATTTATGCCATGTGGACATAATATTTTAAAAATATAATTGTTTCATAAAATAATGAATGATGGTGTATCTATAGAATCTCCAATACAATAAGTATTTAAAGTTCCTTTTATTATAAATCAGTTGTTTGGATTATGAGTAAGTCTTTAGGTGTAGACATCATGTTGACTATCATCTGTATCACTAGCACAACATTTGTTTAAATATTTGAATACGTTCCATAAAAGAACCTTTCCCAAAGATTATATGGCATGGCCTCAGCATGTTGTAAATAAAAGAGTTTGAAACAGCATATCTAGTAGAGTAGTGATGGCTACAGTTCAAAGAATGGAGAGGTCTAAAAAAAACCTAACTGTATTGTGTATTGTTAATTATTAAGGATTGCAAGTACAAAAATTATTAAATCATGAAAAAAGAGTGATTATAGAATGTAAGAAAACTTTTCTATCTCTGGTACTCTAGGACTGGGGAAAAGTATGCACAAGAGGACAAATTTGGAAAGAGACGCCCTTCTCAAGGCTGGGGTTCAGACCTTATTGGAGAAGATGTAGTTGTAACCCACTGGTTGTAACCCACAGAATTGAAGTAGAGAAAGCATAAGTGTTATTTCATGATATTTAACTTTTCAATTTGTATTTGCATGTGGGTGTATGTTTTGGTTGCCATGTGAAACATATTTAAACCCTTAATATATGCTGTGTGATAATGAAATTCCTTTAAGCATCTCTCCTTTATAGTGAGCATGATGTTAAGCTTCCTCAGTATCCAGCTGTAGGGAACATTGCAGGAGGAAGGGGCTCTCCTTTGGTTTTTGGGTGTGCATGGTTTGTCAGGAGTGTGAGAGTGAGGACACTGATGATGCTTGCCCAGCCATGCCCCCAGAATGCACTGTCCTCCTGACATGGACACTGGGTACTCCAGGCCTCCGAGAGACAGCAGCAGCAGCACCCTAATTCTCTCTGCTGCCCCGGGTTTGTGTCCCAAGGTCTTCAGGACACTGTGGTCCTCCCAGCAGGGATATTGTATCAATTCACCTGCTGTACCTGTTCCCCCACTCCCATTAAGTGTAAATGCCCATGTGCCCCTCCACTAGCTATAGCTTGCCTGACATCACTTGTATTCCAGAAGGTAGCCACGGGGCCCAAAGTCACTCTGTGTAGCTACACACCCACCGACCAGTTGTGGCTCACCTGCGTCCGATCTGCCCTGTGAGTGTTGCTTACTGCTTGTCTGATGACTACAGACCATATCCAGTCTGGCACACCAATAAATTTCTCTGTGATCCAGTGGGTTACAACTGCATCTTCTCCAATAAGGTCTGAACCCCAGCCTTGAGAAGGGAGTCTCTTTCCAAATTTGTCCTTCTGTGGGTACTTTTTCCCAGTCCTAGAGTACCAGAGATAGAAAAGTTTTCTTATATTCTATACTCACTCTTTTTTCATGATTTAATAATTTTTGTATTAAATGTCCCCTAACAAAATCACTGTGTGGTTTCTTTCTCATGATCAGACTCAGACTACTGCATGTAATAATCTTTACTTTGCAGTTTATTAATAAATGCTATTTTATTATTTTTTTCACATATTTAAAATTTTTTGTAATAATCATGATTTCTTAAAATGAGAAAAAACAGTATGAATAAAACAATTAAAAAGTCACTTTTTCAATCACTGCTTCTGCTTCTCATTTTTTTTTTTTGTTTTACTTGGATATCTGAGCTTCAATTACAGGTTGACTCCATGGAAACAAAGTAATAGGCATACTAAATCAAGGCTTAGTTATGTCTCTAAGAGCGCACTAGAGAGTAATTGGTGGGAAGAGAATGATACTATAAATTAATGAATAAATGAGTGAAACTGTGTCATTACCCTCCAAAGATTAGAGTTGTTGCTTAAATATCCTAGTTCTCGTAAAGCTCAATTAGGCATCAATTAAGAAATTGAAATTATGCATGGACATTCTATGACAGTATTTTTCAAATTGTCGATCACATCAAGTAGTTTTGAAATCAACTAAGTATGTTGCAGTTATTTATTTTTTAACTTAAACAGAATTGAAGTAGAGAGAGTGTAAGTGTTATTCATGATATTCAATTTGTATTTGTATGTGAGTGTATGTTTTGGTTCCCATGTGAAACGTATTTAAAGAAATAGGTGCCTAATGGCTCCGTACATAGGGCTTACTGTGTAGCTGGTACTAAGTGCTTTGCCTGTATTTTATTGTTGGTTGTAATAAAGGACTTTACAAAATACTTGCCACCTTTTGGTGTTTGACTTTGCATACTTTTACATGCAGAATGTTTGTTCTGTTTTTCCCATCTTTTGGAATGAGATTTTACTACAGTGTATTTATTCCATAGCTTAGAGATTCTTTGAAAAGGTAGCAGTGTTGACTCTGCACTGAGATTCCAAGAGCTCTGGCAGAAATGCTGTGGAACTATTCTAAGTCCTCTTAGCAAGGAGGCTGCTACTGCCACCATGAATTCTACCCAGAATGGGGCCACCTCTGCTGCTACCAGCACTAGCAAAATCAAGGTCATCTTTCCCAGTGTAACCCATTCTGAATCAAAGTCTAGCATCGGTACATTTGATTTGCATCCAAATCACCTGTCTGTACCCTAGCAACAAATGAGACCCAGTAATAAAGTGGTTTTTTTTTTTTGGTATAACATATTTAAAGTATTTGATTTACACTAAAGGGAATCTATTAAAGTATAGAATATTCCATTGATTTTAGGCAGGCATGTATTCCAGATGTCCATCACATCACCTTGATTTTCTATACAGAAAACTTTAAAACTATACAGAAATCATCTTTGTTAAAACAATGTTTAGCACATGAATCATTACCAGGCTTGATTTGTGAGGAAGCTGAATGTAAAACAGAAAAGCATTATAAATAGAAAGCTATAATCAAGAAGTGAAATATTGTCCTCCTTGCCTCATTAAGCTTTTATTTTATTTTATTTTTTTTAATTTTTAGGACCTTTTGCTCTGAGACCTTAACAGATAGCATCAAACACAAAACAAAAACTAATCATAGAAAAGCCTTGATCTGACTTCTGGATTCTTGCATAACCTCTAATAATACACAATGCAACTGGAAGTGTTGATTCTTACCCTGAAGGAAGAAAGAAACTTACCTAAAAAGTCACTTATTCTCTTATTTATGTGATCATAAATAAGAGAATTGCAATTAGTTTGTGCCTACACACACACACACACACACCCCAACAACAAAAATATATGTATCTATGTACCTGTATTTGAATATATAAGAGATTTTTGACACCGACAAATAATTTGTATAGCATCCATAACTAGCACCTAAATAATTGTGGCCTAAAAACGCTATTTTAGCTTAAAGACAATGTGTTGCAATATTACATCCATATGGAAAATATGGGTGTTGTTTGGTCCTTGTGGATCTGTTCAGTGACAAAGATGAATATAAAGATGACTGGCTAAGTGCCTCAAAAAGCCTTGTCAAGGTTAGGAAGCCAGAGGTTTCTTGGCCCAGCTCTGTATTTTGGCAACCCTTTCTGAATTACAGGAAGCATAGAAGCCGTGCTTCACCATATGTTCGGCTCAAGAAGCTGTCCACCAAGGAGAGGCATACTGTTTCCACTGAGCCAACCTAGGGGAAGCAATCTGGTAAAGCAAATTATCGTAAATTATCATCGCTCATTTACTGATATTTAATGAAGTAATTTTTATCACCTAATAGTGCGTCGTGCCCTGTGGTAATGTAAAATATATTTGTGTTTGAGACACCTTGAACAACAGAAAATTGCCCTGTCTTTATAGATCTTACGTTCTAAAAGAAAGAGACAAATATTAAATAATAAACAAGTAAAATAAATATGATTTTAGGTGATAGTTGCTATGGAAATAAAGAAAATAGAGTAGGATATGGGTCAAAAAACGCCTTTTAAATTTTATCTCCACATTCCTGATCATTACTTCTATTTCTTTTTCCCCATTGGCACCCAATTTAATGTGCTTGCACCCATATTAAGAACGTGGAATTGTTGGCCAGGCGTGGTGGCTCACGCCTGTAATCCCAGCACTTTGGGAGGCCAAGGCAGGCAGATCATGAGGTCGGGAGATCGAGACCATCCTGGCTAACACGGTGGAACTCCATCTCTACTAAAAAAAAAATACAAAAAAATTAGCCAGGTGTGGTGGTGGGTGCCTGTAGTCCCAGCTACTTGGGAGGCTGAGGCAGGAGAACGGCTTGAACCCAGGAGGTGGAGCTTGCAGTGAGCCGAGATCGTGCCACTGCACTCCAGCCTGGGCGACAGAGTGAGACTCTGTCTTAAAAAAAAAAAAAAAAAAATAGAATTGTTTAATGTGAGTATATGTTTTAAATTTACCTAAATATTATTGGCTATACATGTTGTTGAGCATCTTATAATTTTAAAGTTAACACTGTGTTTGAAACTTATGTTCTGACTGTGTATGTTCATTTCATTGACTTGCTTCTACCTGCTGCCTATATTTCCATAGTATACATCCACTGCATTTTATTTATGTTGATAAGTAAAATTGTATTAGATGTTTAGTTTGCTACCAATTCCTCCATTAAAAGATAATAATGTGATGTAGTCTCTGTGGAGGTGCATTCATCAGCTTTTGGAGAACTTTGTTAGGAAATAGATCTTGGAATGGAAATCCTGGACCTAAACATATTCAACTTAAATGAACAGTGTGAGACTCTTCTGCAGAATGACTGTACAGATGGATATTCTTACCAGGAGTATAATGAATTCCCTTTGCTCTCAATAGCTTGCCTTTCTAATGAATGTAACATGGTTAAATTAGCATTTTTTATTGCAAACAAGCTTGAACATTTAAACTCCTTTTCTGTGAACTACCTATAAATACGCTTTGCCTAATTATCTATTAATTTTCCGGCTTTTTTGTGACCTTGTTGATATATGAGAATTCTTTGTATGTTCTATAATCCAGCGTTAATATTTTTTTTTCTGTATCACCCTTTCTGTGAAGCTTTTAGAGACATTTTTTTCCTAAGAATTTTGATCCATAAAGGGTTTTGTTTTTTTTTTTTGACAAGGTGTCTCACTCTGTTACCCAAGCTGGAGTGCAGTGGCGCGAACTCCGCTCAGTGCAACCTTCGCCCCCTGGGTTCAAGCGAATCTCCGGCCTCAGCTTCCCAAGTAGCTGAGACTACAGGCATGTACCACTATGCCTGGCTAATTTTTGTATTTTTAGTAGAGACAGGGTTTCACCAAGTTGGCCAGGATCATCTTGAACTCCTGACCTCCGGTGATCCGCCCGCCTCGGCCTCCCAAATTCTTGGGATTACAGGCATGAGCCACCATAACCGGCCCATCCACGAAGTTTTAATACCACAGATATGTGTTATATGTTTATGTATTAGAAGTATATCTATGATTTATATATTAAAAATCACTTATTGGTTTTAATATTTTAAAATAACTTTCTATTACTGTAATCTGTTAATTTTTGTTTATCAAAGTAGCTAGTATTTTCATATCTGTTAAATTTTGTTGAAAAGAATGCTTAACTTTGAAATACTGATTTTTTCCAATCTTATGAGTTATCTCTTTTAGTTCTTGTTTAGTAAATATTTTCCCAATTGTGGTTTACAAAGTATTTTCCTATTTGCCCTTTTATTCAATTTATAATTCTCCTTTCACATGTAGATTATTAATACAACAAGAGTCTATGATCAGATCGAATTTTACTTTTCTCAGTGTCATAACTGAATTTTTTCAATACAATTTATCAAGCATCCCATGTTTTGCCCATTGCTGTGCCCAATCTCTGATATGTATCTAATTTTCATCTATATAAGGACCTATGTCTGAGTTAGCTGGCTTTCCCCCTCACTCATCATTCTATACTCTTTAATACTGTGTGTTTGAAGTATGTCTTAAAATCTGTTTGGTAAATTCCCACTCGTTGCACTCTTTAGTCGGAATTTACTTAATTATTCACAATCTATAAATTATTCTCTGTTAATATTCTATAGTTTGTTGAGTTCTCCATAAAATTTCAGGTAAAATTCTTATGGCTATTGCTTTGAATTTGCCAACTGAGATCATTGTTCTACTTATATGTTACGATTCTATCTTTAAATTGCATATATCACTTTATTTAATTTTTTAATTAAGCTTTGATTTTTTATTTTAATATCAAAAAAATAAAAAAATAAGGGTATATTTATAAAATGTCTCCCTCTCATTCTCTCTCCCCCTCCTTACAGATAACTACCACTATTGAATTTTTGTATATTTTTCCAGAAGATACACACGTAATTGTTAAATTTTAAAAACATTCCTGAAATTATTATTGGGTTTATGAAAATTATTCATCTGGAAAGGCAAAATATCTGAAATTTTATTTTAAAATATTGCCATAATCATTCATAATTTTTAGAACGATGAAAAATAATGTTAAAAGGCTTTTATATTCATACTCATTTTTACCATTTTTGACATTCTTTATTTCTTTGTATAAATCTATGTCCCATATCATATTCCTTCTGCCTGAAGGACATCCTCTGACATTTCTCATAGTACAAGTGTGCTAGCAATAAATCAGCTTTAGTTTTGTCTGAAAACTATTTTATCCTTATTTAAAAAATAATATTTTCACTGAGAATATAATTATTGGTGGGTAGTTTTTGCTTTCTTTTAGTACTTGAAAGATGTGACTGAATGTTCTGGCTTGTATGGTTTCTGATTAGAATTTTGCTGTAATTCTTTTGTTGTTGTTGTTTTCATTCTTGTATAATGTGTCGGCTTTTCTTTTTTCTCTGGCTACCTGAAGGATTTTCTCTTTTGGTTTTCATCAATGTGACTGAGATGTATCTCAGTGTGTACCTGTAGTCTTTCATCCGTGTTTATTTTGTTATTTATTCTGCTTATTGGTTTTCCGAGCTTCTTGGATCTATAGTGTGCTTTCTTTCCTTAATTTTCTAAAATTCTCAATCATTATATCTATCTTTTTGTGCATATATTATATCCGTATATACATGCATGCACACATTTCTTCAGTTCTCCGTCAGTTCTTTCTGTGGGACTGAAGGACATTCATGATATATCATTTGATGGTGTCCCATGCCTCTTAATGCTCTGCTTTTTAATTTATTTTTTAAATTTTACCTCCATTTATTTCTGTGTTTCAGTTTCAGTCATTTTTACAAACAAATTTTTTTTTCCTTAGCTAGATGAAGTCTGAGTACTTATGTATCCATTGAAGGAATTCTTCAATTCTTGCATTATGTTTTCACTTTTAGCATTTCCATTTTAATTTTTCTTACAGATTTTATCTCTCTGCTAAAGTTCCCTATCTGTTGATGTATGTTCTCCACCTTTTTTACTAGATTGTCAACAGGTTTCACATAGTTATTTTAAAGCTGCTACCCAGTAAATCTAACATTTAGGTGATCTGTGAGTCCAGTCCTATTGATTATCTTATTTTCTTTTCACTCTTTTTTGTTGGTTTTCTGATTTTGATTGAATCATTCTTACACACTTATATGTTACCAATCACTTTCTCCTGTGTGTGTGTGTGTGTGTGTGTGTGTGTTTTAATTTTGGCTAAGTGGTTGCTCTACAATATCAGCTATCTGATGGACTGAAGAAAAGTTATACTTCGATGGTTCTCTTTGACTTTTTCTCATTGTTGGATTGGAAGTAACAGGTTTTCCCACTTTCCATGTGCTAGATGAAAGCAAAAGCACATAACTTTTTTTTTTTTTTCTGGAAAGGTAGGTTAAATGTATTTTTTCAAATGCTTTATTAGGTCTGAAGAAATATTAATTCATTTCAAACTTAGATAGACCTTTAAATGTCTTATTTTTCTATTGTCTCTTCAAACCAGCTTTGGTTGAATTATAACCACAATCAAATAAACCCTAAATTTCCTTCTTTCCCGCTTTTATCTTTAAATAACTCAAAGCAAAATAGCAATGAATTCTATTCATGCTGGATAATTATTAAACATAATAAGAATCATCAAATGCGAATTGATATTTCCACGTCAGTCATATTCATGGCTATTTTTATTGCATTCATTTATCATTTTTAAGCCAAGTTGTTGTATCTTAGTATTTTTGAACAAAGGCTTGGAAACCTCTTAAAAATCACTAACCTCCTTGTTTCATAGTGTTAATGTCTAATTACATGCTACTTATGATATGTTTATGAATTTATTTTTTCAACGTTAAAAACTTAAACATAGATCTGAGAGTATAAAACTCTGTGCTTTGTACATGCATCTAGGCTCTTTTCCTTCAGAAGTATTTTTGAAATCTGACCTTATATTTATAAATGTATTAGGGTGTCAATAGGGCCTTGAGGTTAAAGATATATGCCAAAAACTGTTTTACTTTCTCTTTTTATTAAGCCAAGGATGCACTTTTGAGCTTCAAATTGGTAAGTACTACTTTAGACTTCCCAGGGTCTTACAGTACGTTATAAATAGTAGCAGGGCTGGGAGTCCACCTATCAAGGTCCTGAGCTGACATCACCAAAGTGCAATCTGCAAGCTTCAGAGATTTTGTAAAACTTCACATAATGCTCTTACATTTTTAGGTTGACATCTGAATTTTATATATTGTTTGTTTAGTAGTCATAAATATTCCATTTTGCCAGTGCTATATATTTTTATGTGGTTAAAATATATCTGCAAAAACCTCGTATCTTCAGCATTAGCTATTCAATTTATGGAAAAGTATCCTAATTGAACAGCAAAGTTAATCCTTATTGCCAAACCAATCGCCAAATCAAATTTATTGTGAGTAAAGAGTTATTTCATTTTTTAAAAAATTTAACTTCTTATTATTCATCACTCCTACAGACATCTAGGGAGTGAACTGTTTGTCTAAGTAGCCAGAGAGCTAGCTAGAGAATAAGGACACAGACTTGCCATTAATGGTTAGTCACCTAGTGACTAACTATTTAGACATAAAAAAAGTAACTTTTTTTTTTTTTTTTTTTTTTGGTGGCAGGGTGTAGTGGCTCACACCTGTAATCTCAGCACTTTGGTAGGTCAAGGCGGGGGATCACCTGAGGTTAGGACTTCGAGACCAGCCTGGCTAACATGGTGAAACCCCATCTCTACTAAAAATACAAAAAATTAGCCAGGTGTGGTGGCGCATACCTGTAATCCCAGCTACTTGGAAAGTTAAGGTGTAAGAATCTCTTGAACTCAGGAGGCAAAGGTTGCAGTGAGCCGAGATCATGCCACTGCACTCCTGCCTGGGTGACAGAGCAAGACTCTGTCTCAAAAAAATAAAAATAAAAATAGTTAATCACCTAGATGATGCATAAAAAGTGCATTTGTGGTGACAAAGTATATTTTTTGTTGTTGTTTTTTGTTTTTCATTCAAAGAATATACTATACTAAAATTTAAAATGGCTGGGAGTTAAGTTTCTATTTTGTAAACTGGGAGGAGGACCCTTGTGAAAGAAAAGTTGGAAAAGAAAGACAAAGCTCACACGCTACTGCAGGCATATCAAATTTTAATTTTAGATAAATTACAAATGGATGTGTATGGACGTTGGGGATCTGAAAATGTTCCACTTAAAATGAATGGTTCCTATATTTCATGTGGAATGTCTTCATTGACCTTTAGGAATGTGGGGGCCTCATTTGAAGACTGGTGTTCTAGTTTACTCCAGCTATCCAAAGCTGATAATCACCTGAAGAGAATGCCTTCTACTGCTTTTCAGGTCCAGTTCACTTAACATTAGTAGCACTAGCTAACTTTATTGAGGGATACTGTATGCCAAATGGTGCTGTACACCTCACAGAAATCTTATGGATTTGGTCATTTATCAGTATCCCCACTTTAATGCAGTAAACTGAAGTTTAGGCATAACAAGTAATGCAATCAAGGTAACAGAACTAATAAGTGTTAGAATCCAGGTAGATTGACTCCAGAACCTGTGTATCTACAGGCTCTATTGCCTCCTCCAGGAGCCGTTTTTATTATCTTAACAGAGATCTCTTCGTTGTTGGTGGTGTGTATTTTAGTAGGTTGATATAATGTAGAGCATTGCATCACTAACTTTAAAGCATGTGGGAGTTACATAGAGAATTTTGTTAAAATACATGCTCTGTTTCACGAAGTCTTTGGAAAAGTGTGAGACACTGAATGCCTAAGAAGTTCCAGGTGATGTAGTGCTGCTAGTCGTAGGTCCTCACTCAGAGTGGCTCAGCAGTTCTCAATCCTGAAAACATAGCAAAATGGCTTAATGCATTGTCCACTACTGAAATTTGAAGAGAGGTGAAAAGCGACTAAATTTTGAAAGGCTCTCACATGTTATTCAGGATAACAGTGAAAGCAAAGAACCACAGTTAAGTATTTGTGTCTGAAACTCTATGAAGGGTTGGTTCAAAGAGAGGAGCTAGAGGATTTGTCTTAAAGCTTATCTGGGGATGTAGATAAAGAAAAATAAAGGAGTCCATGGATATGGTAAGACTGAAGTCCATCATGTCAAACCACAGTCTTATTGTGTCTACTGGGCACAGCTGTCAACATGATAATGTGCTCTCTGTAAATGGGAGCGCACATTTACAAAAAGATAGTGCTAATGGGAGGGTGGGTTAGAAAGAAATCCTCAGTTGATTCTGATACGACCTTCTCCTGTGTTTAGAAAATCTCAAATTTTGAGCATTTATTGTCCTTGCTTTTTAATTGTATGTAGTATTTTCAGATTCTTCTCCAGTTTTTCTTGTCTCTACCCCTTAATATACTATAAATATCTCGGAAATAAGGCTTATGAAATTTTCTATGGTTTTCCCACTGGATGAAAGAACTCAGCAAGTTCTCACTCATTGCATGCTACATTTATTAATTTATTAATCCAACAAGTATTTACTGTGTCAACAAATATTTCCTATGTCAACCAACAGGTAAGAAGTTAAAGGTGTAAGACCCAGTCCCCATCCTCAAAGAGTTCACAGTCTAGTTAGGGTAGAAGAAGGAATAAAATATGCTTGCCATAACAGGGTATGGAAGTGTTTTGAGGAGGTTTTCAAAAGATGTCAGAAGCTTCAGAGAGAAGCATTCAGCCTAGGAAATTTATCCTGAAATTAGTAATTAGGTCCAGATTCAAAGATTAAGTGGAGGTTTATTTAAATGTTATTTTCAAACAGTTAGAGAAAAATATAAAATATCCTTTGCCAGGTCACCTTATTGGCCAGGGTTGTTGATCTGGAAGTCAAAGAACTGCTGTGGAAAGGGGGACAAAATACAATATTTTACTGTTAAGTGAATTTTATTCTCTGTCCACATGAACCCATGGCATAGGTAAGAAGTTAAAGGGGTAAGACCCAGTCCCAATCCTCAAAGAGTTCACAGTCTAGTTAGGGTGGAAGAAGGAATAAAATATGCTTGCCATAACAGTGTATGGAAGTGTTTTGAGGAGGTTTTCAAAATAGCAAAGGAGAAATACTCTGTGCAAACAGTTTGGCATCATTTGGTATTAGCCAGCTGTGCATACTTCTACAGAAAAATAAATGTATTTACTTGGTGGTTTTATAATTTAAACGTCTGGAGAGTTAAGCAGTTTAAAATAAAACACCGAGGCTATGTAATTGTTACATATGTGTCATACATCTCGTACAACAAAACAAATCTCTGATATATAGAACAGAAATTGAGGATGGCTTCTCCAGTTTTTCTGCAAGTTAAAGATGTTGAGGAAGCCTAATTCTAGCTGCCTGAAATAAAAGCTGCTTCCATAATATAATTGGAAGCAAATTGTCTCAGGACTTATAATTTCTAAATTCCTATGATGGGAACAGATCTATTTACATAACCATCAGAATATGTTTTCTCCCTCTTTTAAAAATATCGAATCAATGTCACTGCTATAGAAAGCTTGTGATCACCTCTCAATTGTTCATTAGTTCACGTAAGTGTCCATTAGAGCACATGTGCACTTACTGGCTAATTGGAAAATTTCTAAAAATAAGATGATTAAAAATACAAATAAAAATATAAATGAAAAATAAAGACTCCTTACTCTGTACCAAGTAACATGTTTTCACACCAATATATCCTTTGTTAGCTCAAAGTAAAATGCTTGCTCCTAAGCTATAAAATTGCCACAGAAGACACCTTACTTTAGACTCATCTATCTGTGAGTGCCCCACGTACTGAGTCTTTACAGATATATATAGAGAATGCAGCTTCTTCCCTTCCTAGTGAAGAAAGTTGATTTTAGAATGCTAAAGGGAGTAAGGAATTAAGGCAATTTTCTGAATAAGTTAGACCAAGTCAATCTCTAGTTGTCATGAAAACACCTACTTTTAATTTTTTTTTTGAGATAAGGTCTCACTCTGTCACCCAGGCTGGAAGGCAATGGCATGATTTCAGCTCACTGAAAACTCAGTCTCCTGGGTTAAGTAACCCTCCGGCTTCAGCCTTCGCAGTAGCTGGGACTACAGACGCAAGCTACCACACCTGGGTGATTTTTTGTTGTTGTTGTTTAAAGACAAGGTCTCACCACTATGTTGCTTAGGCTAGTCTCAAACTCCTGAGCTCAAGCAATCCTCCCACTTTGGCCTTTCAAAGTGCTGGGATGACAGGCATGAACCACTGCACCCAGCCACATCTGCTAATTTTTAACTTAGTTACTGTTCAAAAAATTTAACCCTGTTAGAGGGAGGGAGAGTGAGAGAGAGAGAAATGAGTATTCCTTTCTGGTAGGAGTAACTAAATTCTAGACTTACTGGAATTTTCTAATTTACTTTCCAATATCAGTTTTTAATGTGTTCCCTCCTTCTCTTTGGGCTAGCTTGCATCATGTCCTGCAACAGAAGTCTATGCCTTAATTGAAGAACCTGTGAAAATGCTACCTTAAAAGGCACAAGGGGGCTCTGCAGATGTAATTAATTAAGGATCTTACAATGGGCAAGTACCGTGGATTACCCAGGTGGGCAAAATGTAATCAGAAGGATCCTTACAAGAAAGAGGCAGAGGCTCAGAGTTAGTAGTGGGAGATGTGAGAAAGGAAGGAAAAGCTAGGAATGATGTCTGCAAGCCACAAGACAAGGCACGCAGGCAGCTTCTAGAAGCTGAAAAAGGTAAGAAAATGTCCCCTTAGGACCTCCAGAAAGAACCAGCTTTGCTGACACCTTGACTTTAGCATAGTGAGGCTGATATTGGATTTCCAACCTCCAAAACTGTACAATAACAAAATTGTGTTCTTTCAAGCTACTGTATTTGTAATGTGTATATAATGTGTTATGATAGCAATAAGAAACAAATTCACCTGGACTTTGTACAAATAGGCACTCGAGTAATTTCCATAAAATGAAAGGAGTGAATGAATTTAAATTTAGTTTGCTAACCCAAAAGAGTAATGTGGGAATAGCAGTAAGTTTCACCATAGCCTTACTGTCACTGTCACGACAGTTACCGAAACAGAGAAGTCCAAGGGGGTTCTCTGTGTCTCCCAATAATTTTTAAATTGATTCCTCTTGAGAAGAGCAAAAATAGGGGCAAGCTTTCACTCTGGAAGAGAAGTAAGGAAGAAGTGTGCATGGTAAACACTGTATGTTTACTGTTTAATGTGGCAGAAGAAAGAACACTACTAGAAATGTCAAGATACATTTGATAATTTTCTCTGTGGGCTATATAATAATTCAAAGTCATGTTTCTGACTGTCAATTTCTATGTAACCAGATAAATAGGAATATAGTATAATTTTTGCTTATTGTCAAATGCTGCAACTGTGGCTTATGTTACTGGGAAAAATGCAATTCAGATGAAGAAAAACCTTTTAAAGTGAAGGACTTAATATATATTTTTAAAAATTCTGTTATTTTATTAATTGATCAATTTTGTTACTAAAGCTGAAGTTCTAATATGTTACCAGCAATGTTTCCAAAGAGAGTTTTGCTCATGAAATACTATTTACAAATTGTGAATTTGTGACCCATCCCAAATATGCCCTGAGAGCACTAAGTAGTTACACAGTTTAAAATTTAAGTACACAAAGATTATGGGATAAAGTTACATTTTTTGGAATTGTTATATTGTTACATGAGTCATCGATTACTTCTCTCTAAATAAATCATGACAGCAGCTTGGTGGTGCTATTTGCACAGCCACCACCAAACCAGTGCAAAGATCTTGTCAAAACATGCTGAATGCTTTTCCTAAACAAATACTAAAAAGCAAACTCTCTAATTTTCTTACAGAATCCAACACAAATCAATTGAATCCAATGCCATAATATAACTCATGAGTTTCTAAGCCGGAATTCCTCAGAGTTGAGAAGTTTTGTTGCTTTTTATAAAAACTTCTTTCTGGAAAATTCAAAATACAAAAGTAGAATTATACTGCTTTCAAGCTAATTTTAAATAGAAAATTAAAATAATCTTCTACCTTCAAAAGGAACAACTATCAACTCATGGAGGTCTAAGTTGCTTCATCTATTATTCTTCCTCCAAATATAGCCATACCGTTCAACACCTGGTTTCTACTCCAGACCTAGTGAATTTAAATCCGTCTGTATTGATTCCAACCTGTTCAGCTGCTTTTGATAACCACTCAAACTTAAGAATTACTACTTAAAAGGAACGTAAATCTTACCTGATGTTTTTATGTTTTTAATTAACTTATTGTTAATCACATGATTGTTTTATCTTTTTATTTAATATTTCTCCTTTTGAATACTGAATTTATAAAAGTTCTTTAGGCAGGGTGACAAATAGAACCAACTAAAAATTTTGTATCTTTGTAGGTTGTTACTTAAGAATTTCAGATGTTCTAAATAAAAACAACTGAGATTCTTGAGTAACATTCTATATTTAAAAGGATATTTTATTAAAAATAGCAACAATGCTGAAAATTTAAATTTAAAATTTAGAACAATAAACTGTCTGTATTTAACTACCACTTCCTTGGAAAATAAGCAGATTGTCTAAATTAGCGCCATGTTCCCAGTGTGACATTCCAGGTTTATTTTTCTCTAAGTCATGGTTTTCTGTGGCCCGGAGCAATGTAGAAACAGCGATACTGATACTCTAGAAGCTCTGCCTTCCCATTTAGCTAAGCCTAGCTATTGAATCTGACCAGGACTCTATTCGGTCAACCAGCAGGACGATTCCTGGTGGATGCCCTTCCTTCATGTTCTCTGTAACTACCTAAACAAAAGACTGTTTGACAGATCCATACAAATTTTTTTTGCTAAGATTTTTAGCCTGTCTGCCCTGTGTGGGGGGAGGAGGAGGACAATTTTTTTTCCTACTAGGTACATACCTGCTGCACTAAGAGCCATGTCTGACTGAAGAAGTGTCCACCCAACCAGATGACGTAATTGAACCACAAAAGTAATTTTTTTTTTTTTTTTTTTTTGGAGACGGAGTCTTGCTATCACCCAGGCTGGAAGTGTAGTGGCGCCATCTCGGCTCACTGCAAGCTCCGCCTCCCGGGTTCCCGCCATTCTCCTGCCTCAGCCTCCAGAGTAGCTGGGACTACAGGTGCCCGCCACCACGCCTGGATAATTTTTTGCACTTTTAGTAGAGATGGGGTTTCACCGTGTTAGCCAGGATGGTCTCGAGCTCCTGACCTCGTGATTCGCCCTCCTCGGCCTCATGTTTAAAGTGCAAACATGTCTGTGACACCCCATGACTAAAACCATTTGCTGGTTGCTGGTTTCTCATTATCCTTAATAATAAAACCTACAATCCTTAATATAGCCTTATAAATACAAACTCTCCTTTTCACCTTAAGGCCCATACAGATGCCACTGTCCCCTTGTACCCATTTTTCTCTAATGTCTACTGAATGACACTTCTCCAGATGCATCTTGAATCATAAAGGAGTGGACAGAGATAAGAAAGCAAAGTGCAGTTAGCAAGCTGGGGAGGCTTAGAAATGCCAGAGGCCAAGAGAAAAATGTATACAAGTTCCTGCTTCCCCACTACAGCTTTCTGCAAGCAATAAAACTGGGCTTGGGTGGGAAGACATGTTAATTTTTAAAAAGTTTGAAATCTTTTGCTATTGCAAGTTTGATATTTAATTACAGATTTGACATGCATTGTCACTTAAAATGACTGTAGGAATTATTTCTATTCAAAGTTGATCAGAGAAGCCATCCAGGGGCAGTAGAAGCAGCAGCCCCAAGGAGCAGATTTAATGAGCCACAAAAGTAAAATGTAAACTTGTTCTTTGATCTCATTCTATGCTCTGTGTTTACAATACAATGTTCACAGTGAATTAGACTGAGAAGTCCTGAAAGTGACTCGTTAAATCTTTTTGCTTCCAAGCCTTGAAACTCCCTTAAAAGCAGAGGTTAGGTAAGTTGCATTCCTGCATACCTGAGATTTTTAATATGAAATCAATTCCTGTCACATTTGACTACACTATGCTCTATCTCCTTGACTAAAACCTTTCAAGGATACCCTATTGGTGGGAGTAGGAAGAAGAGGAAGTTGAGGTGGAAAGAGAGAGTTTAATGAGGCCACAAGATCTTAAAGGACTTGGTCCTTGCTAGTCTTCAACTTCATCCCCACTCTAGACTATCCCTGAGACTGTGCTCCAGCCACCCTAACCTTTTTCTCTTTCTTCAGATGTGTAATTCTTTGATCCCTAGAATCCTATCCTCAGCTCTCATCGTTTCACCTAATTTCTATGTATCCTCAGGTCATAGCTTTGTTATTTCCTCAGTGAGACTTTTATGGACATGTCACATACTTTCGTAGGAACAAAGACCATGGCACAATGTTTTTAATTTTACAAGTATTTAAGTAATTATTTGACTATTAACTCTCTCCTACTAAACTAACTGCAGTATCTATGAGGCCAAGATCACATCTCATGAGTTTACCAGCTTATCATGGGGGCCTTGAATAGTTACTTGTCAGTAGTAGTTGCTCGGTGCAGAATTCTTTTTTTTTTTTTTTTTTTCCGAGATGGAGTCTTGTTCTGTCGCCCAGGCTGGAGTGCAGTGGCGCAGTCTCAGCTCACTGCAAGCTCTGCCTCCCAGATTGACGCCATTCTCCTGCCTCAGCCTCTCCGAGTAGCTGGGACTACAGGCGCCCGCCACCACGCCCGGCTAATTTTTTGTATTTTTAGTAGAGACGGGGTTTCACTGTGGTCTCGATCTCCTGACCTCGTGATCCGCCCGCCTCGGCCTCCCAAAGTGCTGGGATTACAAGCGTGAGCCACCGGGCCCGGCCGGAGAATTCTTAATAACTTATTCAGTTATTAAGTTAACACATCCTTAGTTCTGTGTCTTTGGTTCTCTTTCATTAAGTTTTCTTTCCTTTCTCGCTGTCTAATGCCAAACTGAATTAAGGCTGAGATTAACGGCCTTGTGCTAATTTTTGTTTGTTTGTTTGTTGTTGTTTCTGTGACCTAGCTTTTTTACAGGCGAGGAAGAGGAACTTTTCTTTTTGGGAATTCTCAGAATTCAGAAAGAAGCGAACTGATAACTTGATGAGGAGAACTACCCTTCCCTTCCATTCTCAAAACACACCACATTAGGCAAAGACCCTCTTTTTGGTGCTCTCTGCTTCTCTCCCAAAGTACAGCATTCTCTGGACCACTATGTCAAGATTATTGACTAGTTGCTCTTTACTTTTGCATTTAATTCTTTATAGCTAATTTGAATGGTTATAATGAGATATGCAAATATATTTTCTTGCTTATTTAACAGGTGTAATTTTTAATATCTTGCTGTTACATTTACTCAAAGCATATCTCAAAATATGTGTTTCTCAATAAGACAGTGCAAAATGACGTTTTAGGGGTTGTACTACTGAATGAATCTACTGGAAATGTCATTATCACTTTTAATCAAATCAGCTCTGTTCCTCTCCAGCTTCACTGGAAGTTGAAAAATCTGTGGCCTTCAAATGTCCTAGTGTAGCACACTGCATGTAGTTATTACTCAAAATTGTGGCTTCATGGTTTCATTGAAGAATAATAGGTTCCCTTTAAAAATGTGATAAATTTTTAATATTCTAAAATAGGATTCTTTTACCTAGTCCAAAATCTTTAAAGCACTGGACCTGTGTACATTTAGTCATTATGATGTGAATGAGAGAACATTTTTCTCACTGTCTTCTGATCTGAATAGTTTATACAAAACCTTCTCTAATGTGGATATCAAATTCTAAAATTTTGTGACAGATTTTTCTTAGTATGTTTATGTATCATAATATCAGTATATATTGAAAACAAAGCTTCTATCAAGTATACCTGTAAAACCTATTAATTTTTACCATTTCTCAGGTATGGTATGCTTAAAAGGATTTTGAGTTAACAATACTCTTCGATTTACCTTTCAACTTTTTATGCATGTTCAATGTCTATATCAATAGTTCTTAAAGATTTTGAAATAAAAAAGCGAAAGCACATTGCAAACCAAAACTGCCAACCCCATGGGATGCTTCAACTTCTCATTTTCTGTTTCAGTCCTAATGTAACTTTTAATTCTCTGTGACTTGAGGAAAGTCTCTTAAACCCTATGAACCACATGTTCCTCATCTGAAAAGTGAGATAATGTTTGTCTTTTGTGGTCACTGTAAGGATTGAATGATGCAACATGTAAAATTACCTAGCGTACCTTCTAATACATAATTGTTTCTTCCTTCCCTCTCTCAACCAATGCTTCTGCACTATCCTCAATAGACAGGACTTAAAACAGGATGGGAAGAGGCTTACTGTGACTACCCTTCTCTATTTTCCTCTGTTAATGACAACTTGGCATACATTCTAGTTAAGGGCCTTTATTTCTACAGATTTGTCATTTTATTGCTAATAATGATAATGACAAGAATTTCTAACATTCAGTGTAGTGCATGTAATTCTCACAACTCTGAGGGAGGCACTATTTTTATATCTAAAATTTGCCAATGATAAAACCGAGGCAAAGAGTGGCTGAGGCATTTATCTAAGAATGTCCAGATAATAAGGCGTGGGTCCCAGGCAGACTGACCACAGAACCTGACTGAAACATTATACTACATGAACTCTCCCTGGTGAAGTTTTCAGCCATTGGAGACATGCTGCCTAAGGTCAGATCCTGTCGTTGCTATTTCCTATCTGTGATCTGTAGTCCCTAAACTCTCTATTATTCAGATTGCTATTACTTCTGTCAAATGGGACTAGCATTTATAAGAATTCACGGAGGCAGTATTTAAAGGGGTTTATTCAATGCCTGCTACAATGGAAATGAGTAACAGTGAGCTGTTTCTGTTAATGGTTAGAAACAGCCAGTTTTCTTTCTTCTCTTCCTCGAAGCTCTGTCTAAAGCATTTGTAAGTTTTTGTATTTTAAGTTAATCTTCCTCCTGTCTCCATGGTTCCTCAGGAGCACTTAACACTGACTGAAGGAGTGTACAACTGAAATCTGCCATCATTCAGATGATGGACTTTCCCCCAAATCCACTTCTCTCCATTCATGACTTTTGTTCTAAAACAGTTTGCACAGCTCAATGTGAATACAACATATTTAAGTGAATTCAGATAATAAGCAGGGCATATCTTTTTAAGTTGATTTGTAATCTTTTTGTGGAGATCCTTATTTTCACAGCTCAGCCTTTTATGGAGAATCATTTGTTATTCACATTGAAACCCCTTGGCTCTACAATGGAAGCAAGAGCTTTTACTGATAAGGTACCTCCTTGCTGCAATAGCACACGCCTACCTTAGAAACAGTTTTAGTAAAATTTTCTTTGAAAGAACACTGGATGTATCAAAAGGAAAAATAATCACTAGGTCTATGAACCTAGAAAGTCTGAAGATTTCAGTAAATGTGACTGACGATATGAACTTAGGTGATTGCATAGAATATGTATTTTCTTGATAAATTAGAAGTTGAGAATAAATCTTTCCTTCTTCTGTTGCTAAAAATAGCGTTAGGTCTTTAGTTTTTGTCCAGGTGTGCAAATAGAATTGCCAATTTAGGATGGTCTCCCTTTATCTATTCTTTATTAAAAAACCGAAAGCCGGTAGAGTCGAGAGCATAGTTTCTCTGTGTAAATACCAAAGTGGAAAACAGCATGCTTCAATGCAGTCCCAAACCTCTCTCAAATAAGTAATAAAAAAAAAAAAAAACCTGACTTTTTGTTCTTGCTTTTAGCAATATACTCAAAAGCAAAAGAGAGCATGCATACATGCAATTATGTGCTGATATGTTAAATCACACAACATGCTCACTAAGGAAAGAGACATCCTAATATGCATAAACAAATAGTGTTCATTGCACACCTACTGTGTGTCACGCTGTCCTAGATAATTTTCAAGAGCTGTAAGTTTTAATCTTGACAACCTAGCATAAGTATTATTACTATTTCATTTAACAATTGTGATATCTGAAGAGTGGAGGGGCTTATAACACTTACCCAACACTTATAAGTTTATTTCCTTATATTTCAAATGAAAAGTTAGTTTAGTTAGATCTTGGAGTACATATTATACTTCCTAGTTTAAACAGAAAGCATACAAATTCCATATTTGTCCCCACAAACTAAGCCTTTATTATATTGTTAAAATGTTTTCACTTTTGAACACTAAGTTATAAGCAATGGAGATAAAAATGAATGTATTTTTTTCCTACAGAAATGTAAATATCATCTAGCTAACCATAGTTTGAATAGTTTTATAAACTAAACATTTTTTAAAAACTTTATAAACTAAAAAGAAAATCAAACCTGTTGTGAGGCTCTAATGGAAAAGTAGATTTGCCCCACTCCTAACCCACACCAAGAGGATTTACTGACTTTTCCACTGAGTCATGATTAAGGTAAAATTTTCTGCTTTTTTTCCTGCTAAGGAAACTATTGTCCTATCCTGCTAAGCTTCTTTAGATGTTACTCTACATTCTTAAATGTATGTGGAATTATACAGAAAGAAAATAGTCTCATTCTCTCAAATCTTTTCTAAGAAATCATGAGCAACATATTTAATCATGACCTGCACCTGTCTTCGAAATACATCATGCATTTTAAAGTAGACAACATATTTCTAACAAGCCTGCTATTACATTCTTTCTTGTCCTAGTAGCGGTTAAATATTTGATAGATGATTCCCTCACTCCCAAACTAAATTCAGTATTAACTTGATGACTCTTTTTTTTCCCCCAATTTGAGAAACCTTCAAATTGAAATAGATATCTTTCTGGTTATATTTCAAAAGCCCATACAGGCATCTGTCTGTCTCTGTCTCTGTCTCTGTCTCTGTCTCTGTCTCTGTCTCTGTCTGTCTCTGTCTCTGTCTCTGTCTCTGTCTCTGTCTGTCTCTGTCTGTCTCTGTCTCTGTCTGTCTCTGTCTGTCTCTGTCTCTGTCTCTGTCTGTCTCTGTCTCTGTCTCTCTCTGACTCACACACATTTTAAATCTCTGATGTGCCATTCATATATATTAACGCATGAAAGAAATGCTCATAAAAATGGAAATGGGGCATCATTTTCCGTGGAGCAAGCAGAATCATTTGTAAATAAGAACTTCACTTGGACTTAAAACGTTTGTGAATCCAAGTGTTTAGTTTCCAATGTTGATGAATCCTTTGACAGTTTTCTAATTACCATTGAGTTAGTGCATGGTACCCTTCAGGAACTAAATTGAAGCCATAAGTTCATCTCTTTATATGTCACCTCTAAAGCTTTTAGTTGATAATCGCTTTGTCCTTCTTGGTCTGAACTTGGGGTTTTTATTACCAGAAAGGAAAGGCTCCGTTGCCTGTTTAAATATCAACTGTCTCTACCTACCCAAATTTTGTTGTTTTACTGCATATTTTATGCTGCCTTTTTTATGATAATAAACTCTATACTCGTTTAAAGTGATGTTACCACTGTATTTCCTTGATTTATTCGATGATGCTTCCATCTGGTTTCCATTACAATCCAGTCATTTTCATTTAAGTAATTAAAACATCAAACATAGAAAATTGGGTAGAAAGCAGAGGTTAATTATAAAGTTATAAAGGATAAAACAATTTACACTTAGAGGCATTTCTCTTTTCTCTGTGCCCATAGAATTCCCATTGCTGTTAATGGGACTTAGAGGGATCTATTAAGTGCCAAATAGACTTAAAGTGTTAGATCTTAGTAATGGAAAATGAAATTCAGGTACATACAATTCTGTTTAATAGAGTCAAATAAGTTTTTTTTTTTTCTATTTTAAATTTGCCTGAATTTGACAAAGATTTTTTAAATCTCAGTATTGTATTACAGATTTATAAAAACATTTTTTAAAATGGAAGAAGACATTAAATCCACCTGATTTACTTTTCTACTAAACTTGTTACTAAATTCAAATTATCTGGGTGAAATAATAAATCTTTTATACATTCCTAGGCTTGTCAGATAACCTTTAAATACTACTTTTACTTTATATAGTGTAACTATATAAAGTACTACTATAATAGTACTACTATATTATTATTTATGGCCATAGCAGACTCCCATTATGTTTCTAGTGTTTGATGTAAGTTTATTTATTCTCACTCAGTTGTTTTACTCAAGTTATGATGCATTACAACTTGAAAATTGTGCTACTGTATTTTATTTTGGGAACAGTCTTTACTGAACTCTTATATTTCTGCTAAGATTCTAAGTCAGATGTATAAATATGAAATTTGTTGAATGTAGTTTCAGCCAGCAGGAGACATTCATCTTCATATGAGGTGATAAGACGTAGATATGTAAAACAATTAGAGCATAAAACAAGCTGTTTATGCAGAACAAAAGGAAGTATAAAAGTGGATGGATGGACATAGTATTTATGTCTACCTTTAATCGTAACTTTTAGACAACTGAAATAATGTTGGCAGTTGTAGAAAAAAAGGGCAACAGTTTACAAAGGCAATTTTCTAAATATTGACTGTGGCTTAATGGCTTAATGTTTGGATGGATTGTGCTTTAAATGTTCTCACAAAAGTGAGAACATTTATATAAGGTTCAATATGTTGAACCGATATTCTAATTTTCTTTATAAAGGATTTGTTTAGCTGGATGGATAGGAAATCAAATTGTTGGTAATTCTTTAATTAACTACTGCCTTTAGCTTCCCTTATTGTGTTTCTCTATAACTTAATTATTGTTTTCTGTTATCACTTTCTCACTTTGGTTGTCTTAAAATGAACCTCAAACTTAGCATGCTTTTCTTTCTCCTAGGATAACTTGAGCAGTCATAAATTCCTGACATACTTTGATATGTTCAGCCTTCATTGCTTGGTTTGTGATTTTAGAAAGCTTAGCAGTATTCTTTTAATCATTAAGTTTTTATAAATTTGTTTCTGCTGTCAGAAGCAAAACCCCAGTTGTTCTGCAACTTAGGTGAACTAAAATTTGCTTATACTTGTTTCTACGGTATTATTTTCTTCTACCTGATTCTAAGCTATTTTCTATGAAATTTTTTTTCCTTATTTTTAAATTGATACATAATGTATATATTGATGGGTCAAATTAGGGCAATTAGCATATTCATCACCTTAAACCTCTATGAAATTGTTTTAAAAAGCACTAGTGGAAATAATACCATGACTAATAAGAGACATATGTGACAATAACTACGTTTTGCATTTTAATGGACTGTGACTTCTAAATTTTATTGTAGTTACATTTTTATAATTGATCATCATGTTTGCCAGGCACCGTATTAAAGTGCTGCATTTCATCGTCTTATCTGATTGTCAGAGTAAGTGAAGTCATGGAATTGCACTCAATGTTGCCAGCATCCTTCTTCCCAGACTCTGTCATAACATTTCCCACACTCTGCTGGCAGTCGAGTAATCACTGTCAGGGCAAAAATAATACTTTATTCAGTATTTAACCTCCAAAATGAAGCACACCAATTGCTATATAGCTGGCTTCATTTAATGGTCTTTGAATGAATCTTTACTAATGCTCCTGGGAACCTTCAACCTTGTTGGCAAGTGAGCAGACTTTATCATATTAAATTAAAGGTCAAAACAAAAGTTCCATAGGAAATCATTCTTCTTTTTTGTTCTCAATTTCACTTATTTATTAAAAACCACTGTTTCAGCAAATACATTGCCTATTGTTTCTCAAACAAGGAACAGATGACAAAGGCATGTTGCTTGTGCCTCAAGTTCCTTGGTTTTGAAAGTTCTAATTTCAGGTTTTGATAGGGAGTGCAAGACACAGCAATCCTTATTCTTGAAAGGAGAGTATCTATCTGCTTGTGAGATATATTTATATATACAAATTTTAAATGTATGCATATATATGTATATACAAGTGATATCAGTAATTCGTTTAACCTAGTTGTAATTCATCTTTGAAAGGAAATATGGTGGCCAGTGATGATGAGCATCTTTTCATGTGTCTTTTGGCTGCATAAATATCTTCTTTTGAGAAGTGTCTGTTCATATCCTTTGCCCACTTTGTGATGGGGTTTTTTTTTTCTTGTAAATTTGTTGGAGTTCATTGTAGATTCTGGATATTAGCCCTTTGTCAGATGAGTAGATTGCAAAAAATTTCTCCCATTCTGTAGGTTGCCTGTTCACTCTGATGGTAGTTTCTTGTTCTGTGCAGAAGTTCTTTAGTTTAATTAGATCTCATTTGTCAATTTTGGCTTTTGTTGCCATTGCTTTTGGTGTTTTAGACATGAAGTCCTTGCCCACGCCTATGTCCTGAATGGTATTGCCTAGGTTTTCTTCTAGGGTTTATATGGTTTTAGGTCTAACATTTAAGCCTTTAATCCATCTTGAATTAATTTTTGTATAAGGTGTAAGGAAGGGATCCAGTTTCAGCTTTCTACATAGGGCTAGCCAGTTTTCCCAGCACCATTTGTTAAATAGGGAATCCTTTCCCCATTTCTTGTTTTTGTCAGGTTAAACCACAATGAGATAGCATCTCACACCTGTTAGAATGGCCATCATTAAAATGTCAGGAAACAACAGGTGCTGGAGAGGATGTGGAGAAATAGGAACACTTTTACACTGCTGGTGGGACTGTAAACTAGTTCAACCTTTGTGGAAGTCAGTGTGGTGATTCCTCAGGGATCTAGAACTAGAAATACCATTTGACCCAGCCATCCCATTACTGGGTGTATACCCAAAGGATTATAAATCATGCTGCTATAAAGACACATGCACCTGTATGTTTATTGTGGCACTATTCACAATAGCAAAGACTTGGAAGCAACCCAAATGTCCAACAACGATAGACTGGATTAAGAAAATGTGGCACATATACACCGTGGAATACTACGCAGCCATAAATATGTATGAGTTCATGTCCTTTGTAGGGACATGGATGAAGCTGGAAGCCATCATTCTCAGCAAATGATCACAAGGACAAAAAACCAAACACCACATGTTCTCACTCATAGGTGGGAATTGAACAATGAGAGCAAATGGCACAGTAAGGGGAACATCACACACCGGGGCCTGTTATGGGGTTGGGGGAGGGCGGAGGGATAGCATTTGGAGATACACCTAATATTAAATGACGAGTTACTGGGTGCACGACACTAACATGACACATGTATACATATGTAACTAACCTGCATATTGTGCACATGTACCCTAAAACTTAAAGTATGATAAAAATAAATTTAAAAAAGGAGATATGGGTCCTACATTGCTAACAGGGATTTTGAGGGTTAAGATAAAACACATGCTAAGCCCTCAAAGAATATAATTAATAATATTATCTCTTACAATTTATATCGATAAATTTTTAATGGATAACAATCATGAGTTAATATCAAGATCCTTAACTTGACACACTTTATATTTCTATCATTTTTCCCTCTCTTCTGTCTCAAAATCTATGTTCTAGGAACACCCAACTGCTAGTTGCTCCTGGACACATCATGATGCTTTTTATTTTGCTGTTCTGATCATGCGCTCCCTTTTACCTGGAATGCCCTCTCCTCTATATTCACTATTTCATTATTTAGTATTTTTAAAGTCTCCTGGTTAGTTAGGATACCCTGTGCTCCTACATATCTATTGCACAGTATCTTTGCATTGTTCTTATCATAGTATACTATATCTACATAGACCTCCATCACTCTTATCACATTATACTATGCTATTTATATGCTTTTCTGTTTACGTGAGTTTTAAGGAAATGATGCCTGATTCTTCTTAATGTTTCCTGCACCTATATCTGCTTCAATAAATGTTGAATGAAAAAATAAATGACAGATGAAAGATGGAGACATCTTAATATCCCTTTATAGTATATAATTCTAACTATAGAGACAATATTTGGATTTTTATCTTGGCTGTACATGTAAGACAGTTGAGGCTCAGTGGTGGATCTCAGAATACATCCAGGTTTTCTGGTTACAGCTTATTCTAGATTCTTAATATATAATATGACTATATATAACATTGTAGGATATAAGGGTAAATGGGCATACAGTTGAAGTAGTAGATGGTAAAAACTCTTAAATCTTCTAATATTTCTTTGGTTGAATGTGTTTCCAGATGAATTCATAGTATAAAAATACTTTGTAGACAGTAGATGTATATTCAAAGGGACTTCCCACATAAACTCCAGACTTTAATTCATCATTTTTGGGGGTTTATCTTTCTTTGTGGGTCTAGTGCTTTAGATGGATCAGAAAGAGAAGAGGCATAAAGTCCTTATTTGGCATGAGAAAAATAGTAGTAATATTATACTTAATTGAGAAGAATATTGAAGCCATATATGACTAATCTGTTTCCTTTCCCACATGGAAAAAAAAGTAATGTAAAAAGAATTGCTTTTGAATACATTTCTTATTATCTTGTAAGAAGTGGAAAAATAAAGGATGACAATATGAATACAAATTAAGAAAGTTATAGAGCAATGACGTTTTGTAATAGGAAAATAAATGTAGGACTAGATCAGTTTAATACCTATTGCTCCAACCAGGAATATCTGTTTATTTTATATCTATATATATATATGTGTATATCTATATATATATACACACACACACACACACAAACATGCACATACATACATATATATATAATTTCCATATAGAAATGTCACAGAAATTAGAATAAATTTATTTAGGAAATTAAATTAGTTTCAAGCAAGTAAGCCTGAACTTATATTTTGACCCTAAGAAATGTATGTTCCTCTATGCAATTAAATGTAAATAATGGTTTAAAATGTATTCAAATAACTTAACCAAATTCCTGATAGGCTTTGTATAAATTCTTCTTCCTTGAGTTCCTTCCATTGCAATTGCTTTCCAATGGATTTTTAAAATTTTCATTTGAAAAGTTTTAAATTAACAGAAAAAGTATGAAAATTGTACAGAGCCCACCACAGCTCAAGGAGACCTGCCTGCCTCTGTAGGCTCCACCTCTGGGGGCAGAGCACAGACAAACAAAAAGACAGCAGTAACCTCTGCAGACTTAAATGTCCCTGTCTGACAGCTTTGAAGAGAGTAGTGGTTCTCCCAGCATGCAGCTGGAGATCTGAGAACGGGCAGACTGCCTCAAGTGGGTCCCTGACCCCCAAGCAGCCTAACTGGGAGGCACCCCCAAGTACAGGCAGACTGACACCTCACACGGCCAGGTACTCCTCTGAGACAAAACTCCCAGAGGAATGATCAGGCAGCAGCATTTGCAGTTCACGAAAATCCGCTGTTCTGCAGCCACCGCTGCTGATACCCAGGCAAACAGGGTCTGGAGTGGACCTCTAGCAAACTCCAACAGACCTGCAGCTGAGGGTTCTGTCTGTTAGAAGGAAAACTAACAAACAGAAAGGACATCCACACCAAAAACCCATCTGTTCCTCACCATCATCAAAGACCAAAAATAGATAAAACCACATAGATGGGGAAAAAACAGAGCAGAAAAACTGAAAACTCTAAAAAGCAGAGCACCTCTCCTCCTCCAAAGGAACACAGTTCCTCACCAGCAATGGAACAAAGCTGGATGGAGAATGACTTTGACGAGTTGAGAGAAGAAGGCTTCAGACGATCAAACTACTCCAAGCTACAGGAGGAAATTCAAACCAATGGCAAAGAAGTTAAAAACTTTGAAAAAAAATTAGACGAATGTATAACTAGAATAACCAATGCAGAGAAGTGCTTAAAGGAGCTGATGGAGCTGAAAGCCAAGGCTCGAGAACTACGCAAAGATTGCAGAAGCCTCAGGAGCTGATGCGATCAACTGGAAGAAAGGGTATCAGTGATGGAAGATGAAATGAATGCAATGAAGCAAGAAGGGAAGTTTAGAGTAAAAAGAAACGAACAAAGCCTCCAAGAAGTATGGGACTGTGTGAAAAGACCAAATCTACATCTGACTGGTGTACCTGAAAGTGATGGGGAGAATAGAACCAAGTTGGAAAACACTCTGCAGGATATTATCCAGGAGAACTTCCCCAATCTAGCAAGGCAGGCCAACATTCAGATTCAGGAAATACAGAGAACGCCACAGAGATGTACAGAGAATTTCCATATGCTGCACACTCACTTTCCCCTGTTATGAATATCTTGTATTAGTATGTAATGTTATAATTAATAAATAGCAATACATTATTAGCTAAAGTCCATATTTCTGTTTTCTTTGTTTTTAATAAATGTTCATGGATATTACATTATACTTAGTTACCATGTGTCTTTAGGGTCCTCTTGGCTGTGACAGTTTCTGACTTTCCTTAATGTTGATGAGTATTGCTCAGGTATTTTGCAGGATGCCCCTCTTAGAATTTGTCTCGTGTTTTTCTCTATGTAAGATTAAGACAATTGGTTGTTGGGGGGAAATACCACAGAGGTAAAGTACCATTTTCATCTCATCCCATCAAAGGTACATGTTACCGTATTGATACTGGCCTTGATCACCTCGCTGAGGTAGTGTATGTCAGGTTTCTCCACTGCTAAGTTAGTCTCCTCCTGTCCCCCCTTTCCATACTGTACTCTCGGAAGCAAGTCCCTACATAGAGGCCACAGCTCAGGAATGGAAAGTTATGCTCCACTTTCTTGAGATAGAGTAGCTACATACATTATTTAGAATTATTCTACATAGGTTGTTTTCCTCATCACCTCTTATTTGTTATTCAAGTTGTCATAGCTTTGACCATTGGGAGCTATCCCAGTTGCTCCTGGGCTCCTTTGACACACTTTTTTTTTTTTCCATTTTTTAAATTTTTATACTCCTTTTTTCATACTCCTTTTTTCATTTTTTAAATTTTTTGAATATGTCCTTACATTCTGCCACTACTAGTTTTTCCAAGTTGTTGCATATTTCCTGCCTCAGACCTAGAGTCAGTCATTTATTTAAGGAGCCCTAATTTCTTTTTATTAGAGAATGTTAGTAGAAACCAGTATCAGGGTGCTAGTCATGTTTGTTGCTACTGTCTGCCATTTCTTCTAGGCCCTCTAGGCAGACAGACCAAAAATATATGTTTTTAATCATAACCCATGTATAGACATATCTCTCTAAAATATCTCTATATGTAAACATCCATATATTATGCTAAACATGAGTTCATACCAATGTCTACAATTCTAATCTATCACAACATATGTCATTCTAGTTTCCTCTCCTTGCTTATCTGAAAAAGCTCACTCCTGGTTCTATCTGCTATCCATTTATTTAGTTCCATTCCAATACATTTATATAGCAGTATCAGAATTGTTAACCTGTACCCTGTGGAAAACAACTTTATCAACTCAAGTACACTGTTTTTGTGCACCGCCTTTTGCCTCTAGCGTTATAGACTTGACTTATTTTCAAAGTTATTTAGGTCAGCACCATTCTACCTCATTCTCTTCAGTGAGGTTTTTCGTATATTTGTAATACAGATAGATTCTCTTGTTGCCGTAGGAAGTTTTTCTAGGATCATCCAACCTGCTAAATTTTTTAAATGTCTATACATTAAGTTTTACTCTGTGCTGTAAAATTCCATGGGTTTTGACAAATATGTACTGTCATGTATCCACCATTGCAACATCAGTAAAACTTGGAATAACTTTACTGTTCTAAAAATCCTCTGTGCTTTACCTATTTACCCCTCTTACTTCCTCTCCAGGCTCTGGAAACAACTGATCATTTTACTATTTCTACAAGTTTTGGCTTTTCCAGAATAACATATAATTGTAATTATAAATATGTCAGCTTTCAATACTGGTTTCTTTCACTTAGCCATCAAAAGTGCATTTAAGATTTCTGTGGCTTGATAGGAAATTTCTTTTTATTGCTGAATAATATTATATAGATCCATTACAGTTTGTTTATTCATTCATCTGTTGAACATCGTGGTTGCTTCCGGTTTTGGGAAATTATGAATAAAGCTGCTGTAAACTTTTGCAGGAAGGTTTTGGTGTGAACATAACTTTTAGAAACAACAGGGTTTATACCTAGGAGAAAGATTGTTTGATTTTATAGTAAGACTATGTGTAGTTTTAAGAGCCCACCAAACTGTTTTCTAAAATGGTTGTACCATTTTGTATTTCCACCTATTGCTCTACATTCTCACTAGCATTTGGTATTGTCAGTATTTTTAGTTTTCACCCTTCTAAGAGGTATAGTAGTGTCTAATAGGTGTGAAGTTTTACAATATCGAGCATCATTTAATATTTTTGCCATCTGTATATTTTCTTTGAAGTATTTGTCCAGATACCTTATGCATTTTAAATTGGGCCATTTGTTTCCTTATTGCTGAGTTTTAAAAGTCCTTTGTATATTTTAGATAAAAGTTTTTTGGCTACTCGGAGAGGCTGAGGCAGGAGAATGGCGTGAACCCGGGACGCGGAGCTTGCAGTGAGCCGAGATTGCGCCAGTGCACTCAAGCCTGGGTGACAGAGCGAGACTCCGTCTCCAAAAAAAAAAAGTTTTTTGGCAGATATGTGTTTTGTAAATAAATTACCCAACTATTTCTTGTCTGATTCTCTTAACAGTTTGTTTTACACAGCATAAGTCTTTTGTTTTTGTTTGTTTTGTTGTTGTTGTTGTTTTTGAGATGGAGTTTTGCTCTTGTCACCCAGGCTGGAGTGCAATGGCACGATCTTGGCTTACTGCAACTTCTGCCTCCTGGGTTCAAACAATTCTCCTGCCTCAGCCTCCCTAGTAGCTGGTATTACAGGTGTGTGCCACCACGCCCAGCTAATTTTTGTATGTTTAGTAGAGATGGGGTTTCACCATGTTGGTCAGGCCGGTCTTGAACTCCTGACCTCAGGTGATCCACCCACCTCAGCCTCCCAAAGTGCTGGGATTACAGGCGTGAGCCACTTAACCCAGCCACAGCATAAGTTTTTAATAAAGTCTAACGTATCCTTCTTTCTTTTCTACGTTGTTTTTGGTACTGTATCTGAAAACTTCTTGCCAAACTCAACATCACTTATATTTTCTCCTGTGTATCTTCTAGAAGTTTTTTAGAGTTTATTTAATATTTAGGTGTTTGATCTATTTTAAGTTATGCTTTATGAAAGGTGTAAGCTCTGTGTCTAGATTCTCTCTCTTACACATACACTAATGAACTTCCAGTCATTCCAAGATTTGCTGAAAGATACCTTTTCCCCATTGAATTGCCCTTGCTTTTTTGTTAAAGATCAGTTGACTATATTTATATGGGTCTGATTATGGCTCTTCCATTTTTTTTTTTCTCACCCTGTCTTATAGTGCTAATCTTCCATTCTGTTGATTGGCGTATCTTTTGTTTCACCAACACCATGCTGTCTGGATTACTGTAGATTTTTATTAAGTCTTGAAGTCAGGTCTTCCAACTTTATTCTTTAGTATTGTGTTAGCTATCCTGGGTCTTTTGCCTCTTCATATAAATTATAGGATTCATTTGTCAATATCACTAATATTTTGTTAAGGGTTTTTGCTTCTTGTTTATGAGAGATATTTCCCTGCAGATTTTTTGTTGTTGTTTTGTTTTTGCTATGGTGGTGATGGCATTAGAAAAACAGCCTCATAGAATGAGATAGAAAGTATTCTTTCTGCTTTCCTTTGAGTTTTAATTTCAATTTTTTTAAATCGTCCGATATTTAATTGTGTATTTTTTTGTAAATATGCTTGCTCTTTTGTAACATTTTACCTTGTTTATCTGTTTTCTCCTTTGAAACATTAATAATTTTAAGTATTATCTTATTGTCTGCATGTGTGCAAGTCCTTTCTTGTTAAGCTTTGTATCAATATGTCTTTAGTAATTTTAGGTTGTACATTAATGTTTTGCAGGATTTTATTTTTCAGAATTCCATATGATTTGGATTTATGAGATATCTTATAAAGAGGAGTATTCTTTGCCTCTGTTAACGTTCCCATGGATGTTAGTAGCTCTGGATCACTTTTTATGTGTCTGTTTATATATACATATATATAAATGGGATTTTTTGGGGAGTCAAAATTAATACAGTGGGCATACTTTTTCTCATCACTGGGTATGCTTTTTCTCAAACAATTTATTTTTTAAATTAGATGTATGTTTTCCATGAGCTTCAGCTATACATGGAGTTCTCAACTCCAAATTTCAACTTAACTTGAGCCCAGTGCTTTCTCTTGTTATGTTCTGACCCTTAGCTAGTTATGGGCACCAATTTCTTTTGCTACCATCTATGGGCAGTTATAACATAAATATCTTCTTTTCTTTTCATGTAATATGTGTTTAAAGTTGATATTGATTACAATTTATTCATAAATTTTATGTGCTTTCTATTTTATATGGAGAAGATTCAGTTATATAGATTCTTCAGTGCTAGAAAACAAAATCTCATTGCTCTCTAACTTGTGATTTATTAATGCTAATACACTGATCTGTCTCTATTACCAGGTGACTAGCTCCTATGGGCCATTCCCTTGTCTCATTCACGTATGTCCTACCTTAATTATCTGAAATAGCTATTTGTGAAGAATAAGTAATACTAGATTAAATGTGTGACAAAATGATAAACCACATAATAAAACATATGTATCTTCTGTATTAATTTTGAATATTTTTAATATGAGTTTCTCTCCACTTGAAACATAATCCACTTATTTTGCAAACCCACAGGCACATATTAAAAACAATGAACTGGATTTCTGAAATCAAGTAGTGCTTATTTATGACTATTTTAAGCTTTCAGGTTCATGCAGAAATAAAAAATTTCTGATCATCTGACTCACAGCCTCAATTAAATCACTATACTACTTTTGTCTCATAACACTTTCACCAATTTGGTAGAGTTTTTTTTTTTTTTTTAAGTTTGACTTTAATCAGGGCTGAAGTAAACCTCACTTTAATCTCTTTTACATTATTTCCTTTCCCCATAAAGAACAAAAAGTAACATAATTTGATGGGAAGAAAAATACCTGTCCAAAGGAAAATGTGTTATATTTTTGATGAATTGAAGACCATATGTTAGATTGGACATTTCTAAAATATGAGCAAAATCTAGAATTTTTTTAAAAAGCTTGCATTTAACATGTGATGAACAGTTAATGGGTTGGCACATTTGCAAATAAACGTGGCCTTTGTCAAATAATTATCGTGTAAGATTTTAGTTCCCCCCCACCACTCCTGTTATAATTTAAAAGTGGCTTGATCACTCTTTATTGAGTAGTCCTTCTGACACTGTTTCAGGAACATGTAGTTAGATTCAGTTTTGGAAAATCTTTATTTGAGAGCAATATGATTATTTTCTTAAGAACCCAAATAGGCCGGGTGTGGTGGCTCAGGCCTGTAATCCCAGCACTTTGGGAGGCCGAGGCTGGCGGATCACGAGGTCAGGAGATCGAGACCATCCTGGCTAACACAGTGAAACCCCATCTCTACTAAAAATAGAAAAAATTAGCCGGGCGTGGTGGCGGGCACCTGTAGTCCCAGCTACTCGGGAGGCTGAGGCAGGAGAATGGCGTGAACCAGGGAGGCGGAGCTTGCAGTGAGCTGAGATCCTGCCACTGCACTCCAGCCTGGGTGACAGAGCGAGACTCTGTCTCAAAAAAAAAAACAAAACAAACCCCTCCCCGCCCCAAATATCCAGAGTTCAATGCTGTAGCCAATGTAAAGTTGGGTACCAAATTGATATATAACAAAAGGTAAGAAGACAAGGTTTTATTTTAAGATTCATAAAATGATAAAGAATCACAAAGAGGAAGTAAAAATTTATTTAAGAATATAGCTTAAATACGTACATCTCCTTTACTGCTTTATGTTCTTGTGGTTCCTTTTAGGATGATAAAGTCATTTTACGCTTCCACCGTTTAGTGCTCATTCACTCATTCATTCATTATTCATTTGTTCTTTATCAATTTCATGCTCCCTTTCCAGTGTTGTACTGGAGATAAGTTCCTTTGTTTGCTGACAGTGCTCGCTTGAGAGGACTTGACTACATTGCTGTTAGGCTTTCTATGCCTACTATATGATGGGAGGAGATTGCCTCTCTATCTTCTTCATTCTTTGCTTCACTAAAATGCAAGCTCTTTAGCATTTAGTTTGCCCTGTACGCTTTATTTTTTAGTGGGAGGCCTTTAACATTTCTTGCACAATTATTTATAAAGTGAGCTGAAATGGTATCTTTATCTTAATAGAGTTTTAATATTAAAACCGAGTTTTGTTTGTTCGAGAATCTCATTTTGAATAAGATGCAAATTGATCTCATTCCTTTGTAATATCTGTCTAGCTAAACAATATAGCCATTTGAAGGAAAATTCTACTTATATTGTATACATAGTTACTTATATCTATTACTGTTTTCATCTATGTTTCTGTACACAAATAACATTGCTGGGATATACACAGAAATTGCTATGAAAAAATAGGAACTGTTTCAGATGGGAGGGAGGAATACTATTTTATATGTATAAGGATGTTTATTATGTACCTATTATAGTATTCTAAAAGAAAACTACTTAATGTTCATGGATTTCATATTAATTGTGCTCTCATAAATGACAGATTTTCTATTTCTTCATTATTTTATATTCTTGTTTTAAACTATGAAAAACTTGTCCGATTATGTATTTTATAAGTAATGTTCTTATTAACAGTTCTCATATAAGTATTTTCATGATGTTAAAACAGCATGTTTAAAGTTAGTACTTTTTAGAATAAATATACTTAATAGAAAAAAGATGATACAATTATATTACATGACTCTAAATAGACGAGTTTATTAGTAAGACTGTTTTTGGGACAATGATCTCTTTTTTTTTTTTTTTTTTTTTTTTTTTGAGACAGAGTCTCAATCTGTCACCTGGGCTGGAATGCAGTGGCGCAATCTTGGCTCACTGCAGCCTCCTCCCAGGTTCAAGCGATTCTCATCCCTCAGCCTCCCAAGTAGCTGGGATTACAGGTGCACACCACCATGCCCAGCTAATTTTTGTATTTTTTGTAGAGACAGGGTTTCATCATGTTGGCCCCACTGGTCTCAAACTTCTGACCTCAGTGATCCACCCGCCTCAGGCTCCCAAAGTGCTGGGACTACCAGCATGAGCCACCGTGCCCAGGCTGATCTTTCAATCAAGTGCCCTTTATACCTAGAGTCCTTCAAGGTAGGAAATGGATGGAAAAATATAATTTTAGAAAACACAGCAAAGAAATCCTCCCTTTACACAAAAAGCAGCTGCAAAGGCCGATTGCAACATTGAGTGTGTGTATGCCAAACAATTTCTTCTGGGCGTCGTATAGCATATGTCAATAAAACCCTATGGTGGGAAGAGTGAGCTATGTAGCATGAGCATGACATAAAGCATTGCCAGATGGTACCTGCAAAAACTAGTTAAAATACGTTTAAAACTGGTTGCTTCAGCAGTGGTTACAATAAACATGGGACTGAGGGGATCTCAGTGAGCGTAAGTCAGATAAACCAATATCACAGACTGTTAATTTGCTGCAGTACAAATACCAGATCCTACATGACATGTTGTTTAATGTTATGGTAGCTTATCATTGTTTTCGAATTCTCCAGAGAAAGAGAACCAAAAGTGAGTGTGTGTGTGTGTGTGTGTGTGTGTGTGTGTGTGTGTGCACGCGTGCGCACCCACAATTCCCTCTATTTTAAATTAATTTTTATTTCAGTAGCTTTTGGGGCATAAGTAATTTTTGATTACATGGTTGAATTCTATAGTGTTGAATTCTGAGATTTTAGTACACCTGTCACTGAGTGGTGTACACTGTACCCAGTATGTAGTCTTTTTATCCCTTTTGCTCAGGTGAGGTCAGTCTTTTGTTCTGTTCATGCCTATAACTGATTCAATGAGGCCTATCCACATCGTATCGTGGAGGGCAGTCTGTGTGCCCAGATTTTACTGATGACTGCTGCAGAAATATCCAGGATAATGTTAACCACATATCTGCACACGATGACCCAGGAAAGCTGACACACAGAATTAACCGTCCCTTTTGGCTTTGCATGAACAAAATGGGTAAATCTAATGGACATATGATGTGGGTCACCACCTTTGCATCTTTCAAGTCTTTGATGTCGATACTAATTTCTGCAGTTCATACTAAAATTCATTCTTGCATAGGATTTTTTCTGGCTTCCACAATGTTTCTTATCCCACAGGTTTGAGAACCAATATGAGGGCTCTTCTACTTGCCAATTACATCATTCTTATATAGGTATTTAAGAAATATTTACATTTTTAAGGGAAATAGCCAGATAAGTGAACAGGTCGGAAACACTGTGCAGTGGATTTGGCATACATTTATCTCCTGATCTCCATAGCCCTCACTGTAACTGGAGGTTCATGACAGTATTACAGATACTCTATCTTCAGTGTTTAAACCCTCGTTCTAACCGTCTTTTAAATTTCTAGGCATTCACCTTTCCCCAGTGAATAGTTATCCTGGCAAAATGGTGCAAGGACTCTTTAGGGAAGGGAGAATAGTTATTATATATATAGTTAATAGTGTTGGTGTTCCTCGGTAAAACAAGCCTTCCATTCAATCATTGTACTCTGGATTCTGTGAACTAATTTGATTGTCAAAATGAGTGAGAAACAATCTTCCATTGCAATGAACGATGTTGGCCTTCTGCTTAACATCATGTTATTTTCCACCAGTTTTGTATTTGAACAACATCCTTGTTTGTTATATCTACACCTTGCCCCTAGGAACACCATTTCCCAGTTGTTGCCAAAAATGCCTGTGGGTCAAGGCACCACGTGTTGCTGAGCATTATACGTTTTACATCTTTTATATCCACCTTCTGTTTAAGTGCCATCACCTGACTTCTTACATTCTAGAATTCCACTACAGAGCCCAATGATGTCCCACCTTTAACCAGGACTAAAGAACATAGCCACGTTTGAGCTCTTCAAAGTTACCATTTCTCCTTTCACCAATGTGCATTTTCACTGTGTTAGGACTGTGTCCTCTAGACTCTCCTAGGCACATAGCTTTCAGGTGGTGAGTTCTTACGTCTTATCTGGTAAATCCATTCTAATTTTACTACCATCCTCAGCCTCTGTCCCTCCTCAATACTTTGCCAAAAATGTTCCAGCATCTTTACTTCATTTCCTCTAGGCCATAATTGTGCGCAAACTTTAAGGAGTGATTCCAACATACAGATTTGGGCCAGGGCCAGGTGTTCTTACCCAAGTACTCAATTAAGATCATGAGTAAATGATGGGTATCAATAAATTCTCTTCATATTAGTCTTTATATTGCTCCCCCACCTTAGTCCCATAAACTGAATTGACTGCTACATTTGTAATCTTGTTTCCTGCTTAAATACTGGCTAGGCATTGCATTTCCTGTGGTGTGTAATCTATTTCCTCTTGATGCAGAATTATACTTCCCCATTCGAACTATACTGAAACCTCACCCTGGTTATTGGCCTGAAGACATAGAGGGGCTGGAGGAACGGATGTTGAGGAAAATGACATTAATTTGTAAGAAATCCATCTCCGATAATATCCATGTATGCCCTCCAGGCAAGGGGAGGAGACACTTTTCTCAAAAACATTGGAGCATGCTGCTTTTGACAGCCAGGAGGATTCAGAAGAATTTAGGGATTCAAAATTCTTATGTTCATCCACTCAAATGTCCCTACCTAGGATGTAGTTTCTCATTTGTTTTGTTTTGTTTTTTCAATAAGAGCCATAGCTTTGTCATAAATTTATTAAGGCTAGATGGTGTTTACAGTCCTACCACCTTCATAATTAAAAGCTAGGTCTAATTTTTAACACAGTCGGCCTTTTAATTATAGGAGATAAGAATATCTTCAAACACTGCCATTGAGGCCCTTAGGCTTTTATAGCTTGCCTTAGATTGGAGATGGATGCCCCAAGACTATCACTTTTTTTTTTTTTCCTCAGAGCTTCTGATTCAGTTAATAGAAGCTAGCCCTCATTATAGTTCCATTATCCCTGAGACATTAAAGGGCTACTTATACGTATTTCACCTTCTTCCTACATTTTATTCTAATTAGCCTGAGGTGAAAATTCCTAGTACTTATGACGCATTTACATGCCATGAACTATCACCACCTCAGCTACCACCAGAAATGGAATCTCTTGTTACTTTCATACTAGTGAGTAATCCAGCCCCCAGATTCTATTCTTAGAGTCAGCTTTCTGCTGCTATGCCTGATTTCAAATGCTTTAACCTAGTTTTCCTGGAAATTAGAACAGAAATTATGTGCTACTACTGTTATTTGAGACCATACTCCCATGTAATAGGAGCAAGGGAAGGAAAAATCGGGAAAATAATAAAAAGATGCATTATTGATTCAGGGTTACGAAAGATAGTTTGATCTTCTACTTTCTTCTTAAAAGCCAAATAAACTAGGTCTTAAGATAGTTGGTCCAAATAAAGAAAAGTGAGAAATTTCTCCACCAGCTTCCCTAGCTCATTTGTCAAAATTGTGCCTCTTGGGAAATGAACTCCCCACACTTCTACATTGCACATAATTGCTGTCTGAACAAGATTTCACAGCATCCCCATCTGGATGTCACATGGAAGTCCCAGAGAGAAGACGAGAGGTGTGTTGCACAGGTTTAAGACAAATCACTATCAGGTTAGGTCGGCATAAAGTCAGCCACAGTTCACACAAAGGTCGTTGTCACAGTGACAGCTGGGACAAAAAACAGGGCCAGGGAAACCTGAAGTGATACAGGAAATGTGTCTGACATCTACCGGCTGGGCTTTGATGATACATTAAGAATAACTAAGAGACTTAATGTTAAGAGTCAAACTTAAGGAAATAGTTTGGTTGCAGAAACAAAAATCAATTTGACACTGACTTACAGAAAAAGGGAAATTTATTGACCCTACAAACAAATTTTATGATGATTCTGGCTTCAGAAGAGCCATGATTCAATAACTCAGTGGGGTCATCAAAGATTCAATTTCCTTTTTTTTGATCTTTACTTGCTCTTCAGAGTGTTGGCTTCAGTCTAAAGTTGATGTCACACCTGATCTGAAGATAAGACATGACTTGAGGCTACATACTTGCTCTTGGAAATTTTTATACCATCACTTCTGCCACATTCTGTTTGTTTTTTTTTTTTTTTCCCACACACAAAACAGATGTAACTTCTGCCAAATTCTACTGATGTCACAGATCATCCCTGGTTCAGTGTCAGAGGGGACATCACAAGGGTGTAAATACCACAACGTGGGGATTCTTGGGGACCATCTTTTACACAAAGCAAAAATATAAAGCAAGATACATTCAGAGTTCTAGCTTTTACCTTTGTGTGTTCCACATTGCTTACCTCCACCTTTAGGAAACCACTTTTGTTACTACCTGCTTTATTTTTCCATTGTTTTGTTTAGAAAAATATCAAAAAACATGTACATATATCTGTAGTTCCAAAATTAACTTACTATACACCTTTTCAGCACCTTGCTTTCTTCAATTAAAGCCGTGTCCAACAGACCAAAAAAAAAAAAAAAAAAAAAAAAAAGAGAAAGCGGTTGGTTGGTTGGTTTGTTTGTTTTTGCCAGAGTTTCCAATGAAAGCGTAGAGATTCAGCATATGCCTACCCCTTAGTAGGACTAGGAACCTGGATGTAGTGATTGGCTTAACCTAGGTCTCATGATTTCTCCCTTTGGTATGTGAGTAACATTATCCCTGGGAAAAATATATCATTAACTCCCAACTAGAACTGTTGCAAGGAAGAGGTGTCCACAAGAAGATTGAGGAAGGAAAACAGGAGTGATTATCCCAATCAATAAGTTGTTGCTAACTGGTAAAAATCAACTAAATTTAAAAATAAAAAACATCATATAATGTAGATTTCATCAAATAATTAAGAAGGTGTTAATGGGAGATAATTTTTTAAGTCTTAGAATGTTTTAAAGGTTAGGAAGCCTTGGTGTGTAAGATGCACTGCTTTGGTCTCAATTTTTAAAATCTCTTAAAAATGTTTAGAAAATGGCTACCATTTTGCGGAAAATATAAAAAACGAGAAACTCAAATATTAATGAAACACTTTTTAAACGAATATTTTCTACAGGTCGTGGAGGAGATAATTAAACATAACAAAATAATTGCTTCCCTCTCTTCCCCTCATGTTTGAACTTTCTCTGATTTTGAGACATAGGAACAATTCTTCACCCTTCACCCCACCACAGAACTCTTAGGCCCCCCATCCTGGCATTGCATCAGATATAGTGTTTCTCGTTGTACTGTAATATTAATTTATTTAGATAACGCTACTGTTTTATTTATATTTCAAATAGCTCTTAAGATTTATGACTGCCATATCTTGCTCTTTGCAATTATCTTTTTATTGTCATAAAATTTGTCTCTACTCTCATAAAATTTGTCTCTACTCAATCTTTTTGCCCTTATACCTACTGTTGAGATCAGACCTAATATATTACTACCTATTTCTTGGGTTAGGCTAATAACTCTCCTTTCTCTTACCTTTTTAACAATGCCCCTAGAGTTACTGCCAATGGATTACAGAAATTAAGTGAATACACTTCTTACAGTTTTGGCTAAATATTGCATACTTACCCTTAAAATTTAACCTTTGGGAAGAAAGGTTTTGCAGAATATTGTGCCATCAGATACATAAGCCAATCACCAGAGTTGAGGCTAAAAGTGTGCAGCTATTTGACTATTAATTTATCTCTACATTTTACTTTTATTATCCTTTATGTCTCACATTTTTAAAATGTTCATCACCTGCCCTTTATTTGCCAAAGATTCAGTAAGACTTATTCTTTTTCAGGCATATTGTTTGATATTGGGAATGAGCTAGGGTGAGGCCAGATTTTGGGAGAAAAGAGTGGCAGCAATAAGGAATACACTTCCCTTCCTAGAATATCCCAATCTATTGAGGGAAGATAGTCATTTTTTTAAAAAATTGAGATACAGTGAAAGTCGTGTTGATAGAGAATGGCAGTGCAGTTCATAAGTATAGTAATAGAACAAAAACTGTGCTTTAGGGGAGAATAGCCTCATGTTCACAAGGAAGGTGACTTTGAATAGGGCCCTGAATGATGAGCAGGCCCCATAAGGCAAATAAATAGTAACACATTTTATAATCAACAATAAAAATCTTGACTACTCTTCATGTTCTGAGCTTTCTCCTTTTTCCTCTGTCTTCATTTTTACCTTTCTTCTTCATCTATCTCCCTTCTTCCTCAAGTCAAGAAGAAAAAAATCTTGCTAGCAGGATATTCCTGCAACAAGGAAACTCATAGATAACTTCTAGACAAATGAAGTTCCCTGCTGATCTGCTCCCTACAAGGCTGTGTTTCTTGATTCATTCTATCTAAAAATAGATATATTCACTGTCAGGGGTGGCTGATTTAACAAAATAAGCTTAGTAGGCACCATTACTTGAATCTCTTTATGATTTTTTTTTTTAGGTTCATACAGGTTATAGGAAAAGTCTCTTGGAAGACGAACTACTCACAACAGTGTTAACTTCAAGTATTTTAGTCCTTAGAACCAAGAATCAGAACGAAAATCTAACTTGACCTTTTACTACCTACATGCCATGGTGTATATATATATATTTTTAATCTCCAGAGCACATGTTAAGTATAACTAGAAAAGAATTTGGATATCTAAAATTTACCATTATGTTCCAAATTACCTTACTGAAAACTAAATGAGAGAGTATCTGTGTAGTTGAACTACTCATTCTACTGAATACGCCTCTTGTACATATAGGAATACATGATAAAGGGACGTGTCAACTTTTTAGTTCTTCCAAGTTATTTTTTATAAGAAGATCATTTCTTTTGTGGTATTTTGGGGCTCTTGGGATAAAAACCTCATTTTTCTAAGGCATTTTCTGATCTTCACAAGCAAATAGAACTCTATGCCTGGCTTCCAAAATCAGGATTTTAATATATATAATCGTTATTCATTCTGTCATTTGCATTATAAAAATGAAAATGTGTCAGCAAATATTTATAGTTCTGCTTCACATAATGTTGCACTTCAATTAAAGTGTATTTTAAGTTTCAACGGAACTACTTGAGTTTTTGCTTTAATTCTATCATTAAAATCCCTTGATATTTTAGGCATGAGTTGAAGTAAAACAACAGTTGAGCTTAGATGTCTGTTACTGCATTAGAGGGTATCTGTATTGTGTGAGATAGTCCCCAGTTTTTCCTGTGATCAAGCTGTTCTCCCAGAAGCCAGTGTCAATGCAGGAGGTTTGGGGGAGCAGTGGTCTGGAGACCTGCAATAAGGAAAGAATATGTTTCCCTTTGCAACAAGAGTGTGCCTCGGTAAGATCCAGGCAAAAAGTCACAGCCAGCCTCAGAAGTGGATCCCTTTTGGGGACTGATAAGCAGCTATTGAACCCTGCACTCTTTCTGTAAGTTTATTTTGCAGCTACTTTGAAGAGGCAGTTTATTTTTTTAATTAATTTGACACAATTTAACATATAACCTCTTACGTGCCACTCACTAAGCTAGACGTTTTCAGCCATATGTGGTGCTTTGTGCATCTCTCAATTATACTTATTGTAACATGATTAATTGTCCACACATTTTTACCCATTCATTAAATAAGCAAGTATTGAATACCACCTATTTTCTAGGTATTTTGCCAAGTGCTGAGAATGAGCAAGATGTATAATTGCTTGTGTTTAAGCTGCTTGCAATCTGGTGAAAAGAAAAGCACCAAGCCTTATTATCCTGGAGGGTGCAAGATAATGATTTAGAATGCATGGCAGATTTAAGTACTCCTCTGTGAACAGTATCCAGCTTGGGAAAGTGAAGGATGACTTTCTCAAGTGGGAAAGGATTCCTCGAGTTCTAACACATAGTAGTTTTTATATCATTTAATTTGGATCATTTTAAATTTTACAATAATAGTTCTTTGGTTATTTACAAATGTAAATAACCATCTTTTTTAAAAAAATTCAGGTATGTATAGATTTGTGTGTGTGTGCTCTTTGTTTCTGATTTTTAACTTAGTTTGATTATGGTCGGAGAACATGGTCTATTGGATTTCAATTTGTGGAACTGTATTAAGGTTTGCTTTTCAGCATAAATCTGGCTGACTTTTAGAAGTGTTCTATTTATGTGTGAAAATAATATCTATAGGTACTCTAATTTCTCCCCTCTTAAATTATCTTGATTACAATCCAGCATCCTCCTCCAATTTTACTATAACACACCTTGTCATGGTCACCCATGAGCTCTGTGTTGCAAATGCAATGTGCAATTCTCAGTCTCCAACTTGTATTACTTAACTGCCACCTTGGAAACAGTAGAACACTTCTTTTCGAATCACTATTTTTGGTTGGCTTCTGGGACCGCACTCTCTGACTTCCTACATATTTCATTAACAGCTCCATTTTACTTCTTGATTTTTGTCTTCATGTCACCAGTATCTAAAAGTTGGACTACCCAAGCTTTAGTCTTCTTTTCTTTTAAATCTCTTTTCCGAACACAAGTCCATCATCCCAACTTATGTGCAGGGTGGTGCCCTCCATTTGGCGAATAGGAACTGCAGCTGTCACAGGCAAGGCATCCACCCAGATCGTAGGAAAATCAAACCGAATCCTACCGCAAGTCACAATTCTCTGCTGGCTGGAACATTCTCCAGGGGCTTTTGCCCTGAGATTGAGGAGGGACCCACAGACAGCTCTGTGGGGTGACACACGAGGTCTTGGTGCAGCCTCGGCCTAGGACTCCTGGGCTTGGGCGACTTCCTGGCCTGTTCTCCTGAGATTGCCTTTCACCGTCACAAACTCGGGGGCATTTTCTTGCTCTTCTTCTTGAAATCTGTATTCTCGAAGCAATTCTGCCGCTTGATCGTATTCACAAGGGCCCTGATCGGCTCCTTTAGAAGGACCAATTCTGTTCATAGAGCTTAACTGGATTTCATTCTTCACTAAAAAAAAAAAAAGTTAATTAAGAAAGCATTTCTTTCCTAATCCCACTCAAATCTGCAGAATTATTTGTAATTAGTAATACAAAATCTGGCCGAAAGGAGACTTGTAAATAGCGTACAGTGGTGTCTTATGCTAAACGTGGAATGTATAGGTGGAGAAGCTCTTTGAAGTTGTCAGATGAGCTGGGCTCACAAGCCTGATTCAAACAGGCTGTCAGTCTCCTCTCACCCCTTAATACAGTGCAGCCCAAACTCCTAGGACTCTTGAACATCTGAGCAGTTTTGTGCTTTGAGCCACTTTTTGACAAAAATGGCTCCATTTTTCCACAGCGTGGTTTTCTTAAAACAGTTTAATGTTTTATAGTCTCATAGTAGTAGTGTTGCTTTCTAAGCTATAACAGTCGACTTTATTCTTCTACTCTGAAAAATCTTGACTTGCTTGAGTGTATATAATATATATAAGGGAGCCTTAACGGATTGGTTTTCATAATTTAATATTTTTTGTATTTGCTCTTATATAATTGTTTTTAATGGAAAGTATTAAAGAATTGAGGGTGGAATTCTTAGAACCAAAGTTATTCTTAATAAAAATCACCACATGCTTGGACCATGCAAAAAAAAAAAAAAAAAATCTCTTTTCCTTTCATCACCCTTTGGTGACCTCATGTGATCTCAATGTTTATAATACCACCTATATCCTAATAACTTTCAAATTTATGCTTCCAGGCATATTTTCCCCTTAATCTCAGATTTATTTACCTCCCTATTAGTTTTATTCAAATGCCTAATGGGCATCTTACAACTGACACTTCCACATGGATGTCCTAATAATCCCATCCAAGCCACTATCTTGGTAATCCACTTTAACTGAAAAATGGTAACCTCTTACCTAGATCCAAAACTGTACAGTTATAGTTTATCAATTTCTTTTAACATACCACATCAAATCTGCTCACAAATTCTTTTTACCTTCAGACATATCCATATTCTAGCTACCTCTCAACACCTCTCCACTACTTCTCTGGTCATATCCATCTCCTTTCTAGACTTTTACAATAGCCCTTTTTATTGTTTTTCTGCTTCTCATTTTAACTTCCTTCAGTCTCGTCTCTACATCTGGCGAAATTGGATCTTGTCTGCTTTCTACTCAAAAATACTCCACTGGCTTTCCATTTCATTTGAAGTAAAAGCTAATGTCTCCAGTTTCTAAAATAACCTACTCAAATTTAGATTATGTGTCTCCTCATTACCCTGACCTACTCTCCTCTGTGTCTCTCTCATTCAATCCACTGGAAAAAAAAAAAAAAAAGCTGGATTTCTTGCTGTTTTTAAGCAATCTATGCATGCTCTCTTCTTAGACTTTGCTCTTCATGTGGCCTATTCTTGGAATACTCTTCGCCCAGTCATACACATGCCTGACTCCCTTTTTTCCTTTAGGTCTTCACTCAAATGTTGCCTTAGTAAGAGTTTACCTCATTCCCATATTAAAAAAAAAAACCACAACTTCTTCCCAGATATATCTTACATCATTTTGCTGTCTTTTCTCCTTAGCACTTACTGCTATATTATATGATGTATTTTATTAATCTTATTTAATTGTTGTACTCTCTACTGTAATTAAAACTTTATATGGATAAAGAAATGTATGTGCATTTTATTTGTACTCTTGTATTTTAGGTGTCAACCTTAGTGCTAGCATATAGTAGATACTCAAAAAATGTTTATGGAAATAATGAGTAAATGTTGTATCGAGTTGTCAGTTGCACACCGGATGCCTTACTGCTCCTCAAATAGGTGGACTGAGACAGATTACTATAAGTAGATATCTACTATAGGTTGCCAACGAGTTTTGTAGTGATTGACATCTGTGAAAGGGAAGGGAACAAAGCAAGAATGGGCAAACAGGACAGATGAGCTGCAGTGCAATCTCAACAAAGGCTTCAGCCAACGTCGCTGGAAGGTTTTCTGTCTTGTGACTAACAGGCTAGGGCTTTTTCCTCTATATTTACCAGTCGTTGGGCTCATTTAAAAGGAAAGACTAAAGCCTTGAGTAGTCCAAATTTTAGATACTCTGACATGAAGATAAAAATCAACAAAAAGTAAAATGGAGCTGTTAATGAAATATGCAGGAAGACATATTTAGTGAGACACTGGTGAAGGAGCATGGACAACTTAGGGCAATTTGCAGATTGGGATGAGAGCTGGGGCTAGCAGTCCAGGAGCACACCCAGCAGCTTGGAAAAAAAGAATCCTTTAGTCCTGTAAAAGGATTTTTCAGTTGTCTACTGTCCTTAACCCAGCATGCTATGGGCTTAAGGCTGTTTCTACTTCCTAGAAGGCTCTTCCTCTAGAGAACTGCACAATTAGCTTCTGTACCTCCTTCAAATTCTTACTCAGATGTTGCTTTCTTGGAATGACTACACTTTTTTATTTTTTATTTTAAATTAAAATATCACCATCCAACAGCCACAAACTCACAGCTTCTAATATCTTCTAATATAGCATATTATTTGCTTAATTACATGTTTGCAGTTCATTGTCTCCTCCAACTAGAAGATATGTTCCATGAAGACAGTAATTTTTGTTCAGTAACATAATTGACAAATATTTAGAACACTACATATAGTATTCCATTTGTTCAATAACATAATTGACAAATACTTAGAACACTACATATAGTATTCCAAATATTTTGAGAATGAATGAATGAGTTTCAAACTTCTTACTGACCTTACATTGTGATAAATTGAATACTAAAAATTCCAGAGAGTGATCATAGCCCTTGTAGTTTGACTACTGTACAGGGAAAAATGAAGCAGAGCCTGACTGCCTAGAACAAACCTCCACTGCAGCCCTCTGACAAAATATTCCAAGGCCATCTTTTGTAACAACTAGGAAGGAGATAAATCCTGCCTATTAGGATATCTAACAAGTTCCAGGTACTAACCTGGTTCTTTAAGGGTTAAAACAGATCTAATATTTCTTCATTTTGAGTATGATTGTACTACCATATTGTCTCAGGACCAAGGAGACTTGGGTAGGCTAACAGCCTGTGTAAGACTGACATCAAGCTATAGCCACCTTCAGCTTTTGCCCCAAGAGTTAGTGCAGGGAAGATGCAATGGAGCAGACTGCCACCAGAGGGCACTGTGGCACCTCTTTGTGATTTTCAGTTTTCATATATGGGATTGCAAGAAAAACTTGAGACAAAAGCTTTAAAAAAAAACAACTCAGAGCAATGTTTTGCTGATGTAGTTAATGGCTTTCATTCAGTTTGAAAATGCATAAGATGATGAAGAATGTTATAAATTGCAACTTGGATAAAAAATGGCAAAGCTATTAACAGAAATTTCACAGGAAAATATACACAAATGGCTTTAAATATTATGAAAACATGCTCAAACTACCTTACAATTTTTTAAATGCTAATTAAAATGGCATTGATATGAAACTTTTCACCTATAAGATTTGCAAAATTGTAGAAGTCGGCCCACCCAAGCAGTCTTGTAGATTGTTGGTAGAAGCACAAATTGGTTTGATTCTCAAGGAAGGAAATTGGGCACTATATCTGATAGTTACAGATTCATTTGCCCTTTGGCCTTCCTACACATACTTACAAAAATCTCTTCTACAGATGTATATCTTATATACAAATTGATGCATAAATAGTAATTTATTATAAACTCTTTAATAGGTAAAGGGGTTTTTTAAATCGTTTTGGGGAGAGTGCTGGTTAAATTATGGTATATCAGAAAAGTAGAAAAACATGAAGCTGAAAAGAATGAAGATGACAAAGATGCTTTTTATTTACTGATATAATACCCCCCTAACTTTAAGTGAAAAAAGTAAGGCCCATAATACTGGTAAATCCTTCAAGTTTTTTAAAGAAGGTGGAGAATAAGAATATATGTATGGTCTTATTCATTCGTATTTCCAGAAGGAAATTTTGCAAGGACACACAGATGCCAATCAATGTAGTTTTGGTGAGGGTGGGAAATGGGAAGGATGGAAGAAAGTGTGAGAGTAATATTTTGTCCTGTGCACTATTTCCTGTGGCTTAGATTCGTGACTCAGAGGAATTCATTACCTAGTCACAAAACGGGATAGATATTTTAACAATTGTGGGGTAGAACTTTTGGCTGGGCTTTTAGAAAATATTGGAGATTCAGCTCTTTATTTTAAATCATTCAAATACATGAGATATACAGAGAATTATTTGTTGTCATAGTTAGCTAGTAACTACTGATTTTTCTTCTGGAAATCAATTAATTGTAGTGCTTTTGGCAACCTTGGAATGAATGACATGAATTTTCCAGCAAGTCTTCCCAGAGAAAAGTTACAAAAGTGACTGGAGTTTCCTTTGGGACCTCTTCTTCAGAGTTGTTCTACTATCTACCATGCACCAGTTGTCACAGGCCGATCTGTCCTTTGGGAAAAGAGGATTGAAGTTACTGAACCCTTTCCTTACATTGTGACAAATTTTTTATAGATACACACATTTGGCTGGGCTCAGTGGCTCACGCCAGTAGTCCTAGCACTTTGGGAGGCTGAGGCAGGTGCATCACTTGAGGTCAGGAGTTCAAGAACAGCCTGGCCAAAACGGCGAAACTCCATCTGTACTAAAAATACAAAAATTACCCAGGCGTGGTGCTGGGTGCCTGTAATCCCAGCTACTCGGGAGGCTTAGGCAGGAGAATCACTTGAACCCAGGAGGCAGAAATTGCAGTGAGCCGAGATCATGCCACTGCCCTTCAGCCTGGGCATCAGAGTGAGACTGTCTAAAACAAAAAGATACACATATTTCTTCATTCACTTAATGTTTATTGAATATTAAGAACCTGGCTATGAACCACCTTTTGAGCATACAAATCTGTCAGACATAGCTTTTCCCTTCCCGCATAGTCATATAGGAAGCCAGGCATGATCTAAATCAAGCTTGTCCATCCTGTGGCCCACAGGCAGCATGTGGCCCAGGACGGCTTTGAGTGTAGCCCAACACAAATTCACAAACTTTCTTAAAACCTGAGAAAACATGAGATTTTTTTTGGAATTTTCTCTTTCTCATCAGCCATCATTAGTGTTAGTGTATCTTATGTGTAGTCCAGGACAACTCCTTTTTCTGGTGTGGCCCAGGGAAGCCAAAAGATTGCCCACCCTCAGGTCTAAGTGATTTGTGGAGAGCTGTGTTCCACGGAAGAACAAAAAGGGAATGGTCACCTTTTCTTGATTAAAAAGCTGGAGAAAGCCTTCAGATCATATCTCATAGATTGTAAAATATGAGGAAGAGTTTTCTAGGCAAATCAGCGTTGAGATGTAGGAAGAAGAGAAATCATTCTTAAGTGGAGGGAACAACCCTTATGAAAGTGCAGAAGTTTGAAAATACATGACCAATTAGAACAAGTGGTGAAGAGCTCAGCATGACTGGAGCATATATGTGTTTGTTGATTTATTTTTGTATTTCAACAGGAGAGCTACTGTCAGTTTTGTTAATATTATAGCCTCTAGGTATGTTATGCCATTTAATTTAACAAAACTCTGAAGAATGTATTATTATCTCTGTTGTACAGATAATGATACCAAGATTTATAAAAGTTATCTGTCTAGAATTATACATCTAGATAGAGATAGGACCCAAATCTAATTTCAAACCCCATTAAGTATGCATAAGAGTGTTAACTGGATCTCTTCTATTTTTCCTCTAGAGTCACTTTTTCTTTTTCCTTCCTATTCCCCTGGCAACTAGCCTGATGGAGTTCATTGACAGGCTCCAAAGCACTCAGGCTTCCAGTGAGGTTTGTCCCATAGGTAGTCTAGTCAAGAAACCAGAGGTAAGGGAGAAGATGAGAGGGGTTTATCCTTTATCCTCAGACTTCCGTCTGTGCTGCCATCTTATGCTACCTGTGACTCCCAAACCAAGATCATTGCTCCTCTCCAAGAGGCCCTCTCTATATATCTGACTCCTAGATGTTGGTAACTGCTCCCTTCCCTCATCCCTGCAAGTCTAGAGGTGGTTATCAACTCCATCATACCTTCCTTGTGGTTTCCCCACATACAGCCCACACTTTTATAAATGGGTTCTTTTATTAAGCTCTGTTCAAGTTACCCTAATTTGAAAGTGCCATCTGTTTTCAGCTTTCACAAGATCCATATTCAGGAAGTTATCATCTAAGTGAGAACTGATGAAAGTTTATTGTGGCAGTAGCAGAAGAAATGAATGTGATAAAGTGGATTCCAGAATGATCTGAGATTAAAAAAGGCTATAAGGAGAGGACAATATTTGCTCTTAAGGTTTGATTTACATAAAGCAATACTGGTGGGACTTTCTTGAGCCCTTCACATCGCACTGCATAGAAAAAGCTCTTAAGCTAAATGAGTAATAGCAAGACGAGACAAAATAAGTGGTTCCAAGCTTGACACCAGAAGGCAGATTTCACTGCATTTATCAAAATACAGGGAGCCACATGATTCATTTGCAGAGGGTGTTACCAGGCATCAGGTGATGATCCAAGCAAGCAATTAATACCAAGTAGGTACAATGAGAGGTAAACGGGTACTGTGGCAGGTAGATCAAGAAATAGGTTTTATTGACCTGGTCAATCCTGGTTTTGAAAATTCAGATAAGCAGTGAGCATCAAAAAGGAGGTCAGCAAATTGCAGGATCTTCATCATGAATTCAGTTCAGCAACAAACTCCAAATCTTGGGGAGGCAGACCTAGACAAATCAAAGACTGCACAAACCACAAGAAGATTGCAACAGTGCCGCATCTCTTGCATTTTTAGAGTTCCTTACAAGCACCCAGTTGTCTACCAAGCTGGAGCAAGGCTAAAATACTAAAGGTCGGTAGCTCTATTTGTGGGCAGTACAAGACCCTACCTGGCACATTCCATTCATATAGGAGCCCCACTTTATGGTTTTCGTCAAGCCTATAATTTTTATCATGAGATCAAACGGTCTATTTCCATAGTAGCAATACTCTGGTGCATTTGAGAAAACATCAGTGGTCTTTATCAGTGTCTCTCAAGTTGAGAAAAAAGAGCATAGGCATAAAACTAATGCAATTGCATTATCACAGTCTGTTTCCTACTGAGATTCCTTTTCATGGTTAAAAAAAAAAGAAACTCAGAAAATGAATTATTTTCAACATCAGCTTCTCTCTGGAGTTTAAAAATGTATTTTGATTTACAGTTTCCAAGGACACTATATAGAAAATGGCTTCCTAAATTAACGCATCAATTACCTAAACCAAATGGATAGGAATGATTGCGTTCAAGTAATAAATAACCTTTTATAAGGAAGATTGTATAGGAGATAAAATATAGATGGTCCCTTTGACTTATACAGGTGCTATATTAATCCCTCAGGTGTAAATTATAGAGGTGAAGAGTTTATGCTTCTTTCCTTTGTGTTGAGCATCCTGATAAATGAGTGTCTAATGTGACAGGAAAAGATAACATAATGAATATCTTATTGTGCTTCAAGGAACACGAAGAAATGACTGACACTATATTTTGTTCCAGGTAGAAATAAAAGGCAAGCAGTTCCTGGCCCCGTGATATTCCAGTTAGAGGTGTCTGACTGACAGCATGTTGGCACCGAGGGAAGCAGTGGGCTTCGGCTCCAGGTGAGTTCAGTATGACTGGGTTTGCTAGTTTTCCATGACAGCAGATGTGTGTTTTTTGGACTTTTATCTACAGAATTAATGATGTAACTCCATCAACCCCTTTACTCTTTCAAAATACGAAAACACTGCATTTCTTTAAAATAGTATAATTTTAAAATTCGATAGTGTCTTTAAGTCAATGCATATACTTTTTAATCCATTTAATTTCAAGTTGTAGAATCGGTAACTATGAATGGATTTCTTTCTGAACTGAGGATCAAAATACCTGAGCTAGAAGTAGACTAAATGCTGAAACTTCATAAGAGTGAAAGCTGTTTGTAGTAGTGATGCAGAGTGGGAAACCAGAGTTGTCATTAAGCATTTCAACTGGCACACTGTTGAGTGCCACCTTAGTAGTAATCACCTGAGGGCCAAGTAACCCTTCAGGACCTCAGGTTTTGTCATTTCCAGAGTTAGGCAATAAGGGCAAGCAGATAATCCAATAACTCAAAAGACTCCTCGATTACCAGTCTTAAAATTACAAGAGGTAAGAACTCTGCCTCCGATTCCAGTTATGATCCACTCCAAGTCTGTACCTTCAGAAATCCATAGCCAGAATATATTCATCACATCATGTAGAAACATTAATATGAAAGTTGGTAAACTGAATAGAGTAACAGTTTAGGGAATGAAATATACGTATTATACAGCTTATTTTTTAAAATGATTTTTATACACTGTAGGAACTACATGGTAGGCCTACACATAACTTATGGGTAATTCACATGGAATCTGTCTTCCACAGTTAGAAAGAATAGTAAAGAAGATAAACTCATCAACAGTACTAGGACAAATGCTATAAAATAGATACAAGAAACATGTAATAAGTATTTGGTCTATTTATCGAATACCTTAACAATCCCTCCTCCACAGCAATTCTGTATCTTGTGATTTAATGTAAGTAAATAATTAGGAATATCTGAAAATATTTAAACAGAATTATGTTTTTATAGTCATTGTGATACCAGTGAAAGTTATAAATAGCCCAAATATATACTTGTATAAAATTTATAAAATTTTTTTTCTAATAGTAAAATTCTATGGAACTATTAAAACACGTACTTGAGAAAAATACTTCTGACATGAAAGAAGGAGCAGGCATATATTTAAATTTTAGAAATTGGATTAAAATATCTTTATCAGATAACTTTTTTGTGTATACAGAGAAAAAAGATAAAAGGAAAGAGACCAATATAGTAATTTTTAATTGTTTTTTAATTTTTAACCTGTTCTTACAATGAATTTTTTCCTATCGGAAAAAAGTAACTTCTGATTTTGAAAATTGTCACTTAAATTGTTTCATAAAAATGGGATAAAAGAATAATGGGGTAGTGAAAAAATAGTCACCATATTTTCTAGAGGGAATAAAATCAAGTTTTAATACAGAATTGAAGTAAAATTCCGTTTGTGTTAAAAGCACATTTAAATATATTTTTATTTTATGCTAAGGAAAATTATAAATTCGGGCAAGTCAAGGTAGTAATTCCTATATAGTAAATGCATAAAGTCCTTTAAAAGGAATGAAATTTGAGTAGGGACTTTAAGGGTAACCATGCAGAAATGTGCTCTTAAAAGTATTTATAATAATTAAAATTGACCTGTTTAAATGGATAAACGTACATATTACGCTCACTTATATTCTACTTCATTTTGTGGAAAAGTATAAATAACACATATTTCATAAATTTAAATATTATATTTGTGTCAAGGGTAAGCAGAATAGCCATACTGATATGCTCAATGCTATCGTTCATCATATATTTAAACTTTAAAATACCGCATTTTAAATAAAAATTACAACATTATATAATCACAATAAGATTTTCCTTTATCAAATATTGAAAGTTACTTCTGTTTCAATGCTTTTTCTGCAATTCTTTATCCAGTTTCAGTGACACATGAATGAGTTGTACATTTGTTCACATTTGAAAACTCAAACATACAAGAAATTGTTTTTGTGTGAAAATGTCATTTTAAAAATAAACTCTGTAGAAATATTGTTAACAATCTCTTTCTCAGACTTCTCTGTTCTTGTCTTCCCCATGGACTGTGGTTTCCAGGTCCATTCTTGCCCTTTTTATTCTGTGTGTGTTCTATTTGAATGATCTCACTTACATCCATGGCTTCGATATTCCCAATTCTGAGACTCTAACCAAAGCCACACTCTAATTGTGTACTAGATCAACATACCAAATGCACTGCAGGTCTCCTAAACTGTTTCCAGTGCAGATGTCTGGTTTTTCCTTCCTCCCTTGAGCTCTCGTTTGTGTAACTTCAGGTAGATACTCCTGGAGCTCACAGCCCTAAGTGGGGTATTCCTATAGCTCTGCTTTATCTCATGTTACTTCCTACGCTCTGGTGTTTTTTGTTTTGTTTTGTTTTGTTTCCTATAGATTGAGTATCTGACTCCTGAACTAGGTGGTAAATGAGTATAACCTTCAGTATGAGTACTGTCCATTATCTCTGGTGTCCTCATAATATTGTGACCCATGTCATCCAAAATCAGAGCAGTACTATGGCAAAATAAAACAGACCAGCTGTAATTTCAAAATAACTCATATTCTCGTTTTAGAACATGATGTAGTGTACAAGTAGACCACATTCATCACATAACTCTATGTAACTTTTTAAATTTAAACTTCCTAGGGGCATCCTCCATAATTAATTCAACCTTATCCAGGCCCTGTCTCTTTCAAAAGCCTCTTTAAAAGTGTTTTCTTGGCCAGGCGCTGTGACTTGAGCCTGTAATCTCAGCACTTTGGGAAGCTGAGGTGGGCAGATCACGAGGTCAAGAGATTGAGACCATCCTGGCCAACATGGTGAAACCCTGTCTCTACTAAAAATGTAAAAGTTAGCTGGGCATGGTGGCACACGCCTGTAGTCCCAGCTACATGGGAGGCTGAGGCAGGAGAATCATTTGAACCCAGGAGGCAGAGGCTGCAGTGAGACAAGATCACGCCACTGCACTTCAGCCTGGTGACAGAGTGAGACTCTGTCTCAAAACACAAGGTTTTCTCTTCTGGCCCTCTCCATTATTAAGTTTTAAAAAGCCAAATACTGGGTGTCAGCAGCGGTGGCTGCAGAACAGCGGATTTTCGTGAGACCACAAATTCAGCTGTCTGATAGTTCCTCTGGAAGTTTTGTCTCAGAGGAGTACCCGGCCGAGTGAGGTGTCAGTCTGTCCCTACTGGGGGGTGCCTCCCAGTTAGGCTGCTCGGGGGTGAGGGACCCACTTTAGGAGGCAGTCTGTCCGTTCTCAGATCTCCAGCTGCGTGTTGGGAGAACCACTACTCTCTTCAAAGCTATAAATCAACTAGTGTATTTGTGAAAGCCTTTTACAAATATTTTACAAATGTTTAAGCACTTTATAAGTGTGAAAACTAATTGATATTACCAAGTGAAATAATAGATAGCTTACCAAAGCATTAAGTTTAAAGAAAATAAGTGGCTTCAAAAAATTAAGTTTTCTTCCAAAATGCAAATTGTGTATGTGTGTGCATGTGTGTGTGTGTGTGTATAGAGAGAGAGATGACTGCTACTGTATTAGATGTGAAATTAACTTTGTTCTTTATTTTCTTTCACCAAATACAAGGTCAGGCATCACTAGTCAAGTTTACAAATAAAATATTCAGATTAGTTAATATTCTAATAACAGCAGCAATGGAATTTTCCATGTTAATCATTTTTTCCACTTTATGGCATTGTGAGTCTTTGTTGTTGTTTCCATAGTAAAATATCTCTTTACTTTGTGTAAATGATCTTTACGTATTTGCAAAGAAAATTCCCTCCTTTTAAGTTTAATGTAAGTTGCCTGCCCATCAAATCAGCATTGTTCAATAGTTTATAAGGTGCTCTCTCTGTCCTTTGATAACAAAGGGAATTCAGTTCTGGACAAAAACTCAAGATGATGAGCTTGGCAACATAAAGCATCTTCCTTTTATGAAATCCACTCACAAAATAATGTGGTATGAAATTTAAAGGCACAGAATATTAAGATAGCATTGATTCATTGATCTGGAAATTAATTCTAACCATGTAATATTAATAACACTTCATGATGTGAAATTTAAGCTGCAGCTAACATCATGCAGCAACAAAAGTTATTTAATAGTGCCAACAACTGTAGTAAAGTTGAATTTTAACAGTTGACATTATATTTTCTGGAGCACTACAATATTTTTCAAACTGTAATAAAATATTGGAAAATGATCAGAAGATGAAAAGTTGTTCACATGAAGCAGAGTTCATTAGTCATTTGAGAATATACGCCTATAATACATAAAAACAAGTTTTATGTTAGTTGTACCCAAACAACTTAGGCTTCCAAACAATATGTAGTAAAATCTGAGTGAATTAGCTTGCTACTCACCAACCTCTCAACTGCATTTTCTTCCCCTGTGTCCTTTATTCACATATCTCAAGAAAATGCAAATGACATGAAAATAAGCTAGGGCTAGAAGAATGAAACTGACTCTGAAAAAGATGGCTCTCAATAACTAAAGAAAGAGGCAATATTTCAAACAATATTAAGAATCTGTGAACATTGCACTGCATTAGATGTGTGGGAAAAATAGATAGGTATTAATAATATACTTCTTGTAATTTATCCATCATAGATGCACGGTGTATTTAGATACTAAATAGTATGTTATTATGTACACACACGCATTTCTTTACATAACTTACTATTAGTGTTAGGTGCTAAAAGATAAGGAGAGATCAAACACCAATTGTTTTCCAGAAGACAGACTAGTAATTTGTGTTAAAACAACTGAGAAGGCTTCTTGAGGAAAGCTGAATTTGATATAAATCCAATAGGACAGATGTGTGGGCTGGGAATGGCATTGCAGATGTAGGGAATAGTACATACAGAAATAGTGAATTTGAATGTAGAGGGCACTTAGGAAAGGACAGCTAACAATGCTTTCATAATAAAGGGTAGTAATAATGGAAGGTAATACTGAAAAGAAAACACAAAGATTGATTTAGGTGGGTTTTAAGTGTTCGCCCAAAGAGTTCTTTATTTCATGCTACTCCTCCAGCAGTGGGTGTAGCTTACATTGTGTTGTACCCCCAGTGAAATCACAAGTAGAAATGCTTTTAAATATTCTAACTTAATATAGAAATGCCCAATATTTTGTACTGGTTAAGTATATAGTGGTTATTACAAAATCTGTGATGTTTATAGCGGTGCTTAAATATCACAAAACTAATAAGCAAAATTAATCTCCTAAGGCATATAAAATATAAACTTCAATGAACACTTTTTTCCTGCAATACCTAATTATATTTAATTTTCCACAACACTAATAGTCTTAAGGTTACAAATCAACAATTCTTGAACCTATTAAAACTAATCTTGGTGTATTACAGGAAAGCTTTTTCCATTTGTAATAAATAAAATTCTAATTTATGATATAACACTGAAAATGTATGTCTTAAAATACAAATTTTATTTCAGTGACCTTTATCTTTCTAAACAAATGCTAATGGGTAAACTATGCCTTTGATTTCTTAAAACACTTGCATATGTGGGTCTCTATTAAATTTTCTCTTGAAATCTTCACATTAACCCTAGTTAGAAATTTTGGCTTTAGTTTTCAACTGTCATTTTTGTCAACCATAAGTCATATATATTTGAAGCTTATGATTTTTATCTCTACCCTTTCTCAGTTATTTTAATGATACAATTATCTTCACATTCAGTGAAATTTTAAGTCATAGTTTGTTTTTTTCTTTCTCTTTTCTGCTCTTTTCTTCTGTTGTATGTATTCGACATGTATTTACTAAAAAAAATACATCGTTCCAAGATCTGAGTCCTCTTTCACAGCTTCCTTGATATCTTCCATTTTTCTTTCCATATTCCCTGGCTTTATTCCCTTCAACACAATTTGGGCAAATACAACTAAAAATTTTTATGATGATCCCATTTCTGTCTTAATATCCACTATTTTTCCTATTTTATTGTACTGTTTCCCAGTAATTCTTCTGAGATGATTAACACTGCCATACAGTTATTCTAAAAAAAAAATGTTTCTTTGGCTCATACTGAGTTTTTAAGGGCTTGACTTAGGAAAATATTAGGTAAGCATAAGATTGATAGAATTTAGAAGTTCAAGCCTGGAACTTACAAGAGAAGTTGGCCAGGTGCAGTGGCTCATGCCTGTAATCCCAGCGCTTTAGGAGGATGAAGCAGGAGGATCACTTGAGGCTGGGAGTCTAGACCAGCCTGGGCAACATAGAAAGACCCCGTTTCTACAAAAACTTAAATAAATTTTTCTAGGCATGGTGCTGTACACCTGTACTCCCAGCTACGTAGGAGGCTGAGGTGGGAGGATCTCTTTAGCCCAGGAGTTCAAAGCTACAGGAAGCCATGTACTCTAGCCTGGGTGATAAAGCCAGACCCTAACTCCAAACAAACAAAAAAAAGGGAGCTTAGTATATAGATTTGAGATCTTCTCACAAGTCACCATCGATCTAGCATTACAATGAAACAGAGATAAAAGGAAAAAAGGTGCTTAGAATAAAATTTTTTGAGACATGGACATTAAAAGTTAGCATAATGAGTGAGAGAAGGAATAATCTCAGTTTAGATATGCAGGTAGGTTAAGGTAGAAGAGTTTTTTTAAAAATGTTGTCATCTGCTGAATGCTGAAAAAAATGAGAAGTACTGAAAAAAGACCACTATATTTAATATTACTGTTATAATAATAAAAATATGCTTTAAAAAACTAATGTGAAATGAAGCAAATATTTTTTTTAGTTATCCAAAACCATAAATCACTCTTCAAAGATTATTTATATAATATAGAACCTCCTTCAAGGTCCTGTATGTAAGACCTTAAATACCAAACATTCAGCAGTCATCCTCCTGTTCCCTAGATCCATGCCTGGTAGAGATGACAGATTACCTTAAAAACTCGACTTTGACTATAATAAATATACACATTTTTGTTTTTCTTGAGAAGGAAATATGTGAATTTCTGTTTAGTAAGGCAACAATTTTATCCTACCCTGTAATAAGAACTTTCTCACATTTTAGGCAGCACACGGGCAATTACTGCCTCTCTACAGTAGTATAAGTGATCATTGCCACTAAAAATTTGTGAGCAAACTGTAGATTTGTGATAATTTAATTTTGTACTGCTACAACCTGCTATAATAGTTGAATAACACTATCTGTAATATATACTAGTTATAATATAAACACTGTAATATAGACCATTATATACCAGCTGCTAAAGTCAAAGGTATTGCTACTTGGTATTGACTATTTAGAAGTTATAGTAAACATATTTTATTTGTGGAAATTTACAAATTCTATTACTAACACAAGAGATGATTAGTATTTCATTCACTCTAGGTAGGAGTTGAAAGCAAGGACAGAAGGTGCTTCATTCAAACATACTTTAACATTAGTAGCAACAAATTTCATAAAAAGTAGAGATATGTGGTATGCCTATCCTTGTACTGAATCCCACAAAACTTTAGCTTTCAAATATCTGTCAAAGGATATATCCTAATTTTTAAAGCAATTATTTTTAGAGATACAAAGGACAATAAGAACATCTAGGCTCTTTTAAGAACTCCTTGTGATAGGAGACGGTTTTTATTTCAAAAGCATGCTACATGTAACACAGGACCATGTTTCTTTTAAAAAGTTTCTAAATAGAACTCGGGCAAGGAAAGTGTCATCAGTGTACTGTATTGTTGAAATGACTTCAGGGATTTTGTAGCAACATGAGTTTTAACTTTAAAATGTGCTTTTATTTTTATAAATAGGAGCTCATGATCTAGTAATCAAATAGTATTATATTAAGAGGCTTGTAATAACAGCAACAGAATAATGGCAGCTTGTTTGACACTTCTCTATGCTATAGCCTTGTTCAATAGAGAAAGCAATGTTTAGCTCGTGTATCTGGTTCTTTTGGTAACTACCTTAATTGTTTTTAATTTAACATGCTTGTATTATTATCTGGATTTATCAACTTTAAACATCATCTAATAACTTCTATTATGATGCCTACATAGGAATTAGGACAGGTGCACCGATTACAGGACTCTTCCCACTATTCTCTCAATGTATTGTTTCTGGTGAAATCATTATTTCCTATTTACATGATTATGACTATGTAAATATTATTCTCTAGGTTTACATTTTTAGCATAATACCTTTATTTTTCCTGAAGTTTATAAGGTTGTCAGTGATGATTTCAAATTTCAAATATACAAAATAATCAAAATATTTTAGTTCCACCCTTCATATGTTTAGATTTCACTCCTTTAGCCTTTCATCCTTCTGCTCCCCTGTCACTGGCTGCTCTCTATGACCCCCTGTCTTTGTTTTTCTCTGTTGGACTTCTCGTTCCTAGACTGCACTTCGTTCTCCTTGATTTCAATACCTCTTATTTGCAGAAGTACAATTTCTAGTAGCTTTCTCAAAAATATGGTACATGAGAAGTATACATTTTAGATGCATACTTGTCTTCAATGAGCTTACCTCCACCCTTCCATCTGATTGAGCATTTTCTTGAGATTTTAAGTTGAAGATTATTCTTGCTCACAATTATGAAAACATCACTTTGATGCCAGCCTGATTCCCTTTTAGTTTGTAGGTGACTTGTTTTACTTTTTAAATTGTTTTGTTGTATGCTTTTTCTTTGTAGGAAACTTTTGAGCATTCCTGAAATTCTTGATATGCCTTTGTGTGGAACTAATTTCGTTTGGAGATCAGTTTTTTTGTGTGTGCTCAGAAATTTTCTTCTATAGTTTAATTGATAATTTAGTCTTACCAACTGTCACAAATCTTTTTTTTTAATGATTAATCAGCCATTGGACCTTCTGCATTGCTCTCCTCTTCCGATCTTTTGTCATTTTCCATCTCTTTGTGTCTTTGTTTTAACTTTTGATAGATTTTCTTGATTTTTATCTTCCACTCTTCTATTCATTACAATATTTTATTTGAAAAAAAAAAAACTAACAGAAAGGGTGTAAAAATATACAACACCTCACTATCTTTTACCCAGATTACCTGTAGAGTTAACATTTATCTTATTTGCTTCCTTTTTCTGTATGTACACACACACACACACACACACACACACACACACACACACCCCACACACACACACAGTCCTTTTTTTTTTTTCTTAGTCATTTTACGTTACATGGTCTTTCACTGCTAAATATTTCGATGTGTATTTTCTAAGATAAAGATAGTCTTACTTACCTACAGTATGGTAGTAAGATTCAGTAAATGTAACATTGATAAAATACTTTGATGTAATATACTGCTAGTATTCTAATTGTATCAATTGAGCCAATTCTTTATAGCATGATTTTCCTCCAGTATGCGGTCCAACCTAGAATCATGTATTGCAATTAGTTGTCATATCTCTTCAGTCCCCTTCAATCTGGAAAACATCTTCAGCTTTTCTTGCCTTTCACGACAACGCCATTTTTTAAAGATACAATTTCCCCTGTTTTTAATAGAATGTTATTGTTTTGGGTTTGTCTTATGTTCTACTGTTTTTTTTAAATTTTATTTATCATACTTTTCCAATAACTTTTTTGTTATCTTTTTTTATAGCATTCACTTTTTGATTTAGTACAGCACATACTGTTTTCTCACTCCAATACTGGTTACATGTAATAGTTTCCTGTTCTTTGATTATAGACATTATCTCTATTTCAGTCCTTTTTAGTTGTTACTATAGGTCTCAACTACACATGCTGAAATTTTGCTTCAATTGCTGATGATCTGTGGCTCTTCATTCATATTTTACAAGGGAATTTTAGAATGGGGGCTTGGGTAATATAATTGGTGTTCTAGAAGCCAAGAAGGGAAAGAAGGTTACAGGTCCCTCGATTATGTGAACTTCCAATAATAGCTCTGATCAAAATCTAATGTTTAACAGGTTTAATTTCTTCACAGAATAGTATACTTCAGATTCAAGGGATTCGGAGAAAGGGAGATGATGGGAATGAAGAGATAATTGCCCACTGTAGAGGGAGAGAGAGCAACCACCTTAGAACTTGATGAATTTTTCTCTTTTCAGAACTGCACTTCATTCGTGCCTTCCAAAGCACTCAGCTTTTCCAGGTGATGAGCTGCTCACAGCTTCTCTGAGTGATTTGCTAACTTCTTGTGGGGGCTCTACACTGTGGGCTTATAGGCATATTCATCAGCCCTGCTATATGAATCATTTCTCCACCTGCTTCCCATCCTCCACAATTTATTGAATTATGGCACAGGGATTTAAGTGTATGACTTTACAACGACACTGGTTGGACTTGAATACTAGCTTTGCCACTTACTGAATACATGATAATCAGCAAATTGCTTAATGATTCACCATTTCCTCATTTATAAAATGGAGGTAATGATAGGAATGTTATGGTTGCTAAATGAATTAGAACACTGTCGGACACATAATGTCAGCTGCTCTCAATTACACTATTGTCTTTTTTACTATCTTTAGTTTTTTTTTTTTTTTTTTACCTCTATAAATTGGCTTTTTAAAAATTCTTTTCCCATAATTTGTCTGAAGTTTGGAGAAGGAAAAGAGATTGATACTTACTGTTAATTCATCAGTCTTTGTTTAAAAAGAATTAGGGCTTTTAATTTTATCCCCTGCCGTTTTTTTCCCCTGAGCAGTAAAACTATTCTGTAATTTGTAAGTTCTCTTGAATATACTCTATTTCATCTTAAGACCAGAAAGAATCAGGACTTTCATGATCTGTATATTAAAAAAATCATTCTAAGATATTTTAGTAGAATTAATTATATGTGTGAGTGTCATAGCTCTTCAATCATTGATCATTATTATTTTGAGATACTGCTATTCATGTGAGAATTTATGTCAGGAATGAATTAAGGACACATTCTTAATTAATATTATATAACATTACAAAAAGAGATTTCTATTTTACTGTGTATTAAACAGCCAAACAGACTCTCTATCTTCTGTGCACAGATACTTATGTTATAGAAATTCAGTTATTTAAATATTTATAAAATGAGAGTTGAAAGCAGCACTTTTGAAAAGCAGTTAATAATGAACAGACATCAAGGGAGCTATCATTATAACAGCAAAGTGCCTTGGAACTCCAATAACTTCAGTGGTGCAGAAGCAGGCCATCAAATTTAATTAAAAGCCGTCAAAAATAAACTGAGAAATTGAACTGTAAAAGGCTGTCCTTTGCTAGAAGCTAAAGGCAAAAAGAAAGCAAGGCAGAGCCTTGAAAGTAGTCATGAATTGATAAGCCTTACTGCCTGCAACTTGTAATTCGCTCTGTCAGATTTTAGTTTCAGTTAAACTAGATTAATGGAGCAATCACTGATTACCTATCTTAAATCCTTCTTTGTTCATCCCGCGTTATAGGCTCCCATGATAGATGGAAGCCGGAGTGGGTCAAAATTTCGATTCATTTCTCTACTCAGTTTTTAAATAATGCTGGCATCTACATTTTCTGGACATCAGAATTCTGATATGTTAAAAGCAGGAATAAATTTAGTTATTGACGGGCCATAGCCCTCATTTCCAAAGAGGCTTACCTCCTTCTTATTCAACTGAGGAAGAAATCCCCTGGAACGTGAACAGGGAGCAATTGGCATCTCCTTCTACCGCTGGAGGCTACCACGGTGAAGTGAATGATAAAGAGGACGTAACAAATTTATCGTTGCTTTAAACGTTCAGATTAATGTGGATCTGCAGAAACAGTACCACAAGGACAAAAACAATTTGCCCTTGATCATTTTATTTTTATAATAATGTTCTTTAATGAAGCTAAAGCCTCCCTGCTGTGACCTTATTATGTTTTTCAACATCAGTGAGAAATAGATTCCTTCGAGTTGTTAGAGAGCTCATGAAACAGCAGGGATATTGAAACAGAGGATCAATTAATTTTTAGCAGTAGTTTTGAACTTTAAATGGCTATAGCACAGCCTATGTAAACAAGAAGACAAACCAGGTTATTGAAAAGCAGTGTGCAAATTATCCAGACCACAAAAAGCTGAGGTAAACAAACTGTTCTCTTTTCTAATATCTTTCAACGTTTGCACAGTGTCTCATCAAAGAGCAAGTGCCTGAGACGCTGTTTGGGAAGACACAAACCAAAACTGACAACAGTGTTGTCATTGATTTAAATGCAAAACTTAAAACATGTCTAAGAAATTGGAAAATTGCTAATATTGCTGCTTATGGGTTAAATCCTGCTTATTGTAACCTCAAGAAAAGATCATTGATTATGATGAAAATAACCTTCAAGGTGTATATGAAGATAGATACAGAAAAGCATATAAGTGTTATAAATGTAATAGATTATCATTGCATTTATGAAATACTATAATTCCTGAAGTCCTGTTATACCCACATGCCACCCAATCCTGGCAGCATCTTAGTGAGACATGAATTCAAACAGGCATTGATATCTGACAAATGCTGCAGTAATGAAGACTGAGGCTCACTCAGGCAGGTTAAATAGTAAGCACCAGGTTATACAGGCACCTGAAACCACCTAATATAGCCCATTCTTCTTTCTCTTTAGTATTTATGAGAACTCCCGACTTTTAAAATGCAAATCATTAAGCTGCAATATAGTCTGCCTTACCAGAGTCTATAATTTCCATTTCCATCTGCTGCATTCAGGCAGGAACTTCTCATTTATGCTGATAGGGGAGTTACATGAATCATTGGGCCTTTAGACAATGTAAGCTCTTAAGTGTACTTCATTTGAATAATTATCCGCATGCGGCACATGCAGGACTCCACAGCCATCTAAAGGGTAGGAAACTGAGATCACTGGTAAGGGAGCTGTCTGAAAAGCTTCTGCAAAAATGGCACATGAATTGAAAGATACATTCCTTCCTGTGGGGGGACTTCGATTCCTGCTCAAAGAGAGATTGGGTTGAGGTGAAGTTTGGTTTGGGCCAAGCCACCAATTCACCCAGCTCAGTGGAATTAACTTAGAGAGATGACTGGAGGTCAAGGTAATAGGGTCTTGAAACTAGTTAGAAGGAAGAGAGGGTATGTTTTTAAGAGGTGCTAAATCAGTGTGAAAAGTAGAGTAACAAAAAATTAGGAGCAAAAGCACCCTAAAATTTAAATAATATGACTTATTCATTTTATATAAATCAAATATTGTCATTGATTTGGATATTTTAACTTTTTTAAAGCTATTTTTAGTTGTTTAACATTAGCAAATAAAAGGCTGCCAGATATTATTCTATCTCCTCAACATCAAGATTAGTATGATTAATTAAAATTGTAGTAACAATAATGGCATTCATTGAGTTGTAACTATATGCCATTTTTCTGAGGACTCTACTGGTATTTATTATATACATAAATCATTACTCGTATTTTAAATATCAGGATAATAATGTACAGCAAGTTTAAGTAGCTTGCCCAAAAGAAACTACAAAACTAATAAGTGGGAAACATTTAGCTCCACAGAATTTACTCAACATTTTTCAGGCTATTATCTAAAAATAATAATGAATCTGCTTGCTCAGTTACTATGGTTTTGTTTTTTATTTGCATTTAAAAATTACATTTTGGCCGGGCGCGGTGGCTCACGCTTGTAATCCCAGCACTTTGGGAGGCCGAGGCGGGCGGATCACGAGGTCAGGAGATGGAGACCACGGTGAAACCCCGTCTCTACTAACAAATACAAAAAATTAGCCGGGCGTGGTGGCGGGCGTCTGTAGTCCCAGCTACTCGGAGAGGCTGAGGCAGGAGAATGGCTTGAACCCGGGAGGCGGAGCTTGCAGTGAGCCGAGATTGCGGCACTGCACTCCAGCCTGGGCGACAGAGCAAGACTCCGTCTCAAAAAAAAAAAAAAAAAATTACATTTTGGTTAACTCAAGAATTTATGTAAATTCTGAATCTAAATGGTACTGCTTGAATATCCCCAAATTTAGATTGGAACGAAGACTGTTTAGCTTTATGAGATAATGAGATGTAAACCAAAAAGTATCTGAGACGGGTCTCAATCAGTTTAGAAGTTCATTTTGCCCAGGTTAAAGACATGCCCCGGAGACAGGTCTGTGCCTTTCTCCAAAAATGATTTTTGAGGGCTTCAGTATTTAAAGGAGAAAAGCTGGCTGGAGGGGAAAGAGGGGGAGGGTATGGTCACATTACTGCATCCACATGTTGCAAGAGAAAAGGAACAGGTAGGGGAATAGTCAATTACGTATTTGTCTCATGCTCAGTAAATCAGCACTTTTTAAGTGAACCCAGAGTAGCTACCTGTGGAGATATTTAACCATTCATTAGTAGTCATCTGCTTAGTAACAAAAACAAAGGCATGACTCAGCTTTCAGCCTAATTTTTCTTTTAGGCATAGTAAAATCAGCATCCCAAGTTTTTATTTTTCTTTCACAGGGAAGAAAACAAATTTTGCATTCGCATATTGTGACTATTTTAATCTCTTGTGAAATTGGTCTGATAACGCTGGATGACCTTAAGAATGATTGCCCTGATGCATAAAATGGTATAGTAAAGCCTATAGTCACATTACCTCTTTAAACAGGGAGTTAAGTTATAACTACCTACCAGAACATGGCTTTCACCATGTTACGGACTTTTCTGACTAAAAAATGTGTATGTATAGATCAGCTGTATCTATATGTATACATGCATGCGTATGTATACATATGTATGCACGTATGTATACATAAGTATGCATACACATGTGAATGCACACACACAGTTGATCTTTATTTCATATGTGTGAATTCGCCTACTTGCTATTTATCGGTAACTCCAAAATCAACCCTTAGGAGGGTACTTTTGTGGTCATTTGTGGACACACACAAAGCATTAAAAAAACTTGCCTCACTCAACACACATTGCCAACTAAGTTGAACAAGGTGACACTCTGCCTTCCTCTTTCAATTTTCATATAACAAGTATTTTGACAAGTTAGTGCCACATTTTTCACATTTTTGTGGTTTTTTAACAATATTTTCACTGTTTACAAAAGCCGCTGAGCATAATGAAGTGCTGTAATGAGCTTTATGGAGAAAATATGTGTGTTAGATAAGCTTCATTCACGCATGAGTTACCATACTATTGGCTGTAAGTTCACTGGTAATGAATTAACGGTATATTAAATATGGCATCTTTAAACAGAAACAACCATAAAGCAAAGTTAGGTATAGATTCGCTGATAAAAATACTGTGACTGAGGCTGGCAGGAACCCAGCCCTATGTTTCCCCTAGGAGCACTGCTTCAGTTTTCACCAATTGAGAGTGTTCCTGTGACTGTATAGAACATGACTGCCATGAATAGCGATTATATAGCTTATCTTTCTCCTGGCCAAAGCAGAGCGCCTCATTCCAATCCATTCCAATTTTTGTACCTTTCTAGAGGTATCCCAAATCACCTCTACCATCATGTCAGGCCCTGTCTCCATTTGCTCCCTGTAATATTTCATAATTTTCCTGTCTAGAATAATCTCCGTTACAGTATAAAATAACTGTGTTTTCTTCAAAATAGCTCTATTTAAGTCATATAGTAGCCCCAATATCTATGCAACAAGAATTGTGTATGCATGCCAGATGAGGGTCATTTTTCACAGAATTAATGTATTGGTATAATGGCCCACATGTCCAGGTTAAAATAGAGGAATGAGGGAAAGGAGGAGAAAAAAATTGTTAAATAAGGACCTAGAAGAAAGCATAATGAATGAAATCCATGGTACAAGTACAGACATTAGCCCCAGGAAGGAGGAGGAATGTATTTTCTTTGAGACAGGAAAGACAAGGAATGGGGAGATAAAAATGAAGGAAGAAATAGAAAATACAGAAAACAAAAAACTTAAAGTAGAGAAATTACAGGAGGGTGGATTGGATGATCTTATTTTCTAATTAAAAGAAGGGCAAAGTCATGTACAGATTCAATATTTCTTGAAAACGTACATTGTACATTATAGATTACAGACGAGAAGAAATCTAAATAAAAGCCTATGGTGATCTTTCTGAAAATACAGTTAAACATTGTATTTTTTCAGTATCATAGTTCAGAAGCTCATAAGGGAATGCAGTTCTCCTTAAAAAGTATGAAAGTACGTACATGAAAATGTATATTTGGAAAGTGAAGTCCTTTGTGATGGCTCCTTATATATCTTAAAAGTCAAGAGTGGGGAAAGACTTGTGTATCTTTCCTATCATTTTTAATTGTATCAGTTATAAAAAGCTGATGAATTCTGGTGATTGTAATGAGACGGCAAAAAGGATTATTGAGCTTTATGAAAATTCCTTAGGAAAACTTAAGCTGAAAAAAACTTTTCTCCCGGTAGAGTTTATTCTTTGCCATTTACCATACTGTATTTTACGTTTAAAAAGGTATTTATAAACCAAACTTATTGTTATTAAGTCTAAATATTTTACTAAATAAAATGCATATTTTATTACCTTTAACTTTTAAAAACACACGTGTACCATTTAGGGAAATATGGAAAGTAAAAATAAGCAATAATACTACAATATAAAATTATTCTTGTCTTGGTTCTTAGAGATAACTATGATACTATTGATAGTTCTAGAAGATTGTGTGTGTGTGCATGTTTTTGCATCATTGCCATTATTGCTAGCATTTATTTAAAATGTTTGGGAAATTTACTCAGCATTATTTCACCTGATCAGCCTCCTTTTATCATACATAAAATGATATTTAAATGCATTAAGTTATTATTTTTAAATAGAATTTTATGTAATTGGTGGAGATTGGAAAAAAAAAAAAACACTAATGCCCAGGGCTGGCCGAAAAGCAAGATAATTTGTCTAAGCCCTTATGACAGTCACTTGGTAAAAGAAATAAGATTTAGACTAGGCTACCTTAAACCAGTGATCTTAACACATTAGGTTGCTGCACTTTTCATAAATTTCTCTTTTCAATAAGAGCACATTGTGACCATATTCCTGTATCTATTATATAAAATAAATTCCTCATAGTTTAATAAAACCCAGGGCATAAATGTATTGCAATTTTTAAATTAATTCCTGTGATTAGATATTTTGATAGTTTGTAATTTTTATTTGTTAGAAGGAATACTGTAATGAAGAAACTTAAATGAATGCCTTTGTTAATTGTCTTCTTATTTTCTTATGATAAATTCCTAGAAGTAGAAGCACAATTGCTGAATTGGAGTCTGTGTATCTCCTACCCTGTCAAATTGCCCTCTAGTTGACTATGCCAGGTTATACTCCAACAAAAAGTCTATATAAGTCTCTCTCTGTCTCTCTCTGTCTCTCTCTCTCTCTCTCTCTCTGTCCTTTCTGCTTTTGCTAGCCCCAGGCATTAGGTTTCTTTTCAATCTTCATCGCAAACAGTTGTATTTGAAAATAAGGTAAATGCATTTTTCCTCTAAAATTGTAAGAGCTTTCTGAGAAATTATACAGGCAGAGGAAGGAATTCCTGAAAACAGTTTCTGAGTAAGACTTGACGTTCTTTAGAGATCAGTTTTTCACCGGTACTGCAATAAATCCAGACATTTCAGAATAGTTCATTTTTATGTCTACCAGTTAGTAGTTCAGACTATTTAAACTATACCCCTGTTTGGGAGCGGAGCATCACACACCGGGGCCTGTTGGGGCATGGGGGCTTAAGGGAGGGGATAGCATTAGGAGACATACCTAATGTAGATGACAGGTTAATGGGTGCAGCAAACCACCATGGCGTGTATATACCTGAGTAACAAACCTGCACATTCTGCATATGTATCCAATAAAGTATAATAAAAAAGAAAAAACAAAACTATACCCATTTGGCTTATTAAATAAATGACCATTTTCCTGATAGAAACTTAAAAACATATATTGACTGATTCAATTTTAAAAATTAAGTGCCAATTACATCATTTAATAAGGCTTTTTCCTATGAATTTTCACTTAAATGATTTTGCTTTATGCCATAATAAAGAAGAAAATATTTGACACATTTAGATTCTAAAATAAATTCTTACTCAATTCTAAAGGCCCCCTAGTAATATTCTAAATGTGCAAAACAGAGTAAGGAAGATAATTCACAAACTGATTCAGATTACTAACACAAGGATGGATTAGCCTTGGCCTGCCAATGTACAAGTATTTCCAAGAAAGAGGAAATTCACATAAATTGCTTCTGATTTTTGTATTGTTCTGGCAATCTTAATGTTGCCATCTGCCATTATTGCCATGGTCCGCTCCCTTCTATCTGATTTGTAACATTAGTCAAATATTTCTTTTATTACCTGAACAAGATTATTGATATTCTGATCACGTATAACTCACAATTATCTTTAACTCCATTCCCTTTTAGGCACAGAGACATGCAAGTATTTTTTGAGAATAATTTCAGCCAAGACTCAGGCTATTCCAGAAATATGTAGTAACTGATCTTCCCAAATTATTCTCAAATTTTCTCTTGTGAAGGAAAATACAAGTGAAGTAACACTACAAAAATAATTCTTATCAATTCCCCCAAATACTCTACATTTTATGTTGAAATAAGGCCTGAATTGTACTAGAAACACCATATATATAGACATTAGTCATTATAATAAACTATCAATCTCCTTGCCACATTTCACTGTAAATGTGTACCAGACTATTTTTTACATAACAAAACATGTACTTTTTATGAAGGCCAATGAGATTAATTTCTTTTGGTCTTCAGTGCCACATAGCACTCTCTTCCCTACACAACATAAAAACTGGTGGTTTTTCTTTATGGATACTATGTATCATGTAGTTGACATCTCCCTTTTTGAGTTTCCTTCTAGGATACCCAAAAACAAATTTACAATGATTCAGAAAATCATACACGGCCTAATAACATGCATGAAGGGTATTAACCACATTTTCTTTGCTACTGTACTCTTCTTGATTTTTTTCTTCTGTACATATGATTATTTATTTGCAACCTCAGGTCCCTTTGAAAATTAGTGGGATATGAATACTTTTACAATAAATTAACTGTTTCATTTCAATGTTGACCCTATGAAGCTGACATTTTTATAACTCTGAATGGTTTAACTAAAAGTTAAGGGAAGGTAAGAATATTGAATTATTAGAAAAATTTTTTAAAGAACAAACCATGTAAATAGAAGATTGCATGGGAATTAAAAATAAAACAACTATAAAAATCTGACTTGCAGTTTGAGAAATTTATAAAGTCCCATAAAAGGAGGGAGGTGGGAATCACTTGAGGCCAGGAGTTTGAGACCAGTTTGGGCAACATAGCAAGACCCCATCTCTACGTAAAAAAGAAAATAAAATAGCCAGGTATGATGGTATATGCCTGTAGTCCCGGCTACTCAGGAAGTAGAGCAGGGAGACCAATTGAGCCTAGGTGGTAGAGGCTAAAGTGAGATAGAGTCATATCACTGCACTCTAGCCTGGGTGACAGAGTGAGACCCTGTCTCTAAAAATTTTTTAAAAGGGGGAAGGGGAAAAAAGAAAAAACTTTGGAGTTACTTAGAAGTATAAAAGAAGAGTTGTAATTGAGATGAAGAGACCTGCAGGGAATTCTGGTGTTCAGTCTCCAAGAAATCTCAGTGCCTCGGAGAATGTCACTTGAGTAAATTATTCCACATCTTCTTTCCTGAAGCCAGAACCTCACCTGGAAACCTCCAGGGACAAACAAGACAAAAAGCAAAGTGAGCAATAGAGTCAAAGTTGTAATTAGTGGGCTGTCAGAAAATTATATTGAGCACTTAAATAAGTCGATTTCAAGACAGTTTTGACAAGGTAATGGAGTGAAAAATATCTCTACTAAACCACTCAATGATAATGAACGACCGTTTATCACCTATGTCTTACTCTTTCTCACTGCCTCCTAGAGGCATTCAAGTTATGTCTTGAATATGGAGCCTTTGGAAAGGTGAGAGAAACATAGACTGTCAGCACCATCCCTGTAAAATGACATAGGATGGTACAACTAACTGAATACCTTTACAAGTGCTAAAGTGTGAAAATAGAGTAAGAGGTGGAATAGGGGAACTATCCAAGGCTATATTCTATACTTGGCAATGGAAGCAGTGTGGTCTAATGAAAGAACACCAACTTTTATAGTCTAATAAAGCTGTATCGTGATCCTCTTACTCTTTTAACGAATGTTTTTAGTCACTTAACCTCTTCGGATGTCACTTTCCTCATCTATATGGTAGAATACATAAAATACATGGAAAGTATCAGGTACCATGCCTAGCAGAAAATATGTCTTCAAAAAGGAAAAGAAAAAAAAATCCTTCATTTTATTCCTTTCATCTACAGTCCAAATTTTTGCAGCTAATCAGATTTCCTAATTGCCTTTTAAGAAAACACTGCATTTAGGGGAATAAGCTTTTAATGTCATAATTCTAATACTCCTTAAATGAGACAAAAGAGTCAATACCTTCATTTAGAAAATGTTGGTAATATATTCATTATAATTTTTAGTGTACATTTCCAAGGCCACACAGATGGGAAGAGTTTAGTAATTTATATAGCTAACAAGTTCCCTAGGTACTGTCTGAGGAAGGCATTTGGGAGGCACTTTTTCAATTAACCACATTACAGTGGTAAAGAGAGCTGACACTTTCACAGTGTAATTTAATGGAAAACACACACACACACACCCACACACACACACACACACGCAATCTTGTCTGTTCTGCAGAAGATGGCAATTGACCAACCCCTTCTCTAATTCATTTTTCTTTTTAACCTCTCCTTCATCTTCTCAATCGTTTTCTGCCTCCTTACCAAGTTTCTATCCTGTCTTCTCACTCAGCAATTCATTTACCTTTCAAGCTTTAACTCTCGTCTCAATGAAAATGCATATTTTTGTCCCAACTTTTCTCCGAAAATGCATTATTTATCTTTGACTCCATACTGTACAATATTTCCTTCATGTTCCAGCACCTCTTCAGATCTTGTAGGGAGAAGCTGACATCTCCCCTTGTCATCACCTCAAAGAGCTCCTCATTTGTGCAAAAACAAAACAAGACCCTGAAACTGCTTATTATTAGGACAGAACTTGAGGCAACAAGTGGAAAAAGACTGTGACCAAGAGGTGTTTAGTAGGAGGACTTACCAAATTGAGACCAGCAGGATTTGGTTGGCAGGCCTGACAGGTGAATGTATTTCTAGGGAATATTGTAGCTCTATAACTTGATGAAAAATAACAAGACTTTGAAGACAAAGAATTAGTATTGTGTTTAAAAAATCCTGTAAATTCCTTAAAACATTTTAAGTAATTTGCATTCATTGAATAGTCTGAGGGGATAAAAAATCCCAAAATGAAACAAAGAATGGAGAGAGAGTTTTTTCTTTCCACATTGTCATCTATTCCCCCAGTTCTACACTCGGAGGTTAACACTTTTTTTTTCTAGTTTTACAATGTTTTAAGAAATGGGCTATGCATATAAAAACATGTGTATAACGATATACTTTGTTTTACTTATAATTCTTGTATTTTATGCAAATTTTCTTTATCTCACCTTGAAGCTCTCTGAGAAAAAGAAGATTGGCCCCTTATGTAATTAATAATAACAGAATGGTCACAGTTAATCTTTGTGAAATGCTTGTTACTTTGTGTCAGGCACTAAATCCTATATATTTAACTTTCCCTAGCTCTCCCAAAATAGTGCTATTATCTATATTCTATCAATGAAGAGACAGACGCCTCAATAAATTAGTTTTTAAAACTCACTTAACCTGTAAGGGCAAAGCCAGGGTTTTGAACCCAGGTAGTAGGACTCTAGATCCTACTCCTTATCCATCATCCCCTACAGTAACTCTAATCTGAAGCTACAAAATAACATGGAAACTTCCTGAATTAAACATCTTTAGTAATACTTTCTATCCATTGAGTTATAATAGTGAATTTTAAAAGATGGGCAATATAGATATATACATAAATTGAAATGTTTGACTGAAAGAATCAATCTTAGAGATTTTTTTTTTCTTTTTGAGATAGTCTTGGTCTGTCGCCAGGCTGGAGTGCAGTGGTGTGATCTTGTCTCACTGCAACCTCTGCCTCCCGGGTTCAAGCGAATCTCCTGCCTCAGCCTCTCAAGTAGCTGGGACTACAGGCGTGCACCACCACGCCCAGCTAATTTTTGTAATTTTAATAGACACGGTTTCACCATGTTGGCCAGAATGGTCTTGAACTCCTCCTCTCCTCAGGTGATCCACCCACCTCGGCCTCCCAAAGTGCTGGGATTACAGGCATGAACCACCACACCGGCTTATTTTCGTTTTGGTAACAGCCATCCTAACTGGAGTGAGATAATATCTCATTGCAGTTTTGATTTGCATTGCCATTATAATTAGTGATGTTAGCATTTTTTCACATATATGTTGTCCATTTTTATGTCTTCTTTTGAGAAATGTCTATTCAGATCATTTTCCCATTTTCAACTGGACTTCTTTATTTTTATTTTTTTTCTGTTCAGACGTTTGAGTTCCTCGTATATTCTGGATGCTAATCCCTTGTTGGATGAGTAGTTTCCAAATATTTTCGACAGTTCTGTAGTGTGCATTATCACTTTGTTGATTGTCTCCCTTCTGTGCAGAAGCCTTGTAGGTTAATATAATCCCATTTGTTTATTTTTGCCTTTTTTTTTTTTTTTGCCTGTGCTTTTGAGGTTTATTCCTATAATCTTTTCCCAGGCAATTGTCCTGAAGGATTTTCTCTGTTTTCTTCTAGTAGTTTCATGGTTTTGGGTCCTATATTTAGGTATTTGATTAATTTTGAATTGATGTTTGTATAGGGTTAGAGGCAGGGGTCTAATTCTTCTGCAGATGGCTATCCAGTTTTCCTAGCACCATTTATTAAAGATACTACCTTTTCAACAGTGAGTATTCTCAATACCTATGCCAAAAATCAGATGGCTATAGATATGTAGGTTAATTTCTGCATTCTCTGTTGGTTCTATTGGTCTCTTTCTGTTTTTATGCCAGTGTTATGCTGTTTTACAGTTACTACAGCTTTGTAGTGTATTTTGAAGTCTGGTAGTGTCATGCCTTCAGTTTTGCTGTTTTGTCTCAGGATGGCTTTGGCTACTTGGAGTATTTTGTGCTTCCATTTACATCTTATGATTTTTTTTCTATTTATTTGAAGAATGTACTTGACATTTTGATAGAGATTTAATTGAATCAGATTGCTTTGGATAGTTTTGTGATTCTAACAATATTCTTCTAATCCATGAGCATGGCATATCTTTTTATTTGTATCTTCTTCAATTATTTTTATCAATGTTTTGTAGTTTTCATTGTGGAGTTTTTTTACCTCCTTGGTTAAATGTATTCCTAGGTATTTTTGCTTGTAGCTATTGTAAATGAGATAGTTTTCTTGATTATTTTTTCAGCTAGTTCATTTCTCCTGTATTGAAATGTGACTTAATTTTCATATTGATTTTTATATTCTGCAGCCTTGCTGAATTTATCAAGTCTGAGATTTTTGGTAGACTCTCTAGATTTTTCTCTGTACAAAATCGTGTCATCTAGGTACAGATAGTTTGACTTCTTTCTTTCCAATTTGTATTCCTTTTCTTTCTCTTGCCTAATTGTTCTGGGTAGGACTTCGAGTCCTATGTGTAATAAGACGTGAGAGTTGTCTTTTCTCCTTCTTAGATAAAAAGATACCAGCTTTTCACTGATCAGTAAGATGTTTTGGGTTTGTCATATATGACCTCTATTATGTTGAGATATGTTCCTTTTATACCTAATTAATTTAGAGTTTAAATCACTAAAGGATGTTTGTCTCAAATGTATGTATTGATAAATGGCTTTTGTTCTTCATTCTACAAATGTGATGTATCACATTTATTTATTTGCATGTTAATCCATCCTTGCATTTCTGAGATAACTCCCATTTAATCATGGTGTATTATCTTTTTGATGTGTTCTTGGATTTGGTTTGTTAGTATTTTGTTTAAGACTTTTATGTCTCTGTTCATCAGGCTATTGGCCTGCAGTTTTCTGTTTAGCTATTTTTGTATCCTTGTCTGCTTTTCATATTATGGTTATGCTGACCTCAACAAATAATTTGAGAAGAATACCTTCTGCTTCATTTTTTTTTTTGGAATAGCTTGTAAAGAATTGGTGTTAACTCTAAAGATGTGGTAGAATTCAGTGGTGAAGACATCTGGTCCTGGATTTTTTTTTTTTTTTTTAAGGAAATTTTCTGGATTTTAAAATGTATTGGAGTGTATTTGTTCATGGTGGTCTCTAAAAATCTTTGTATTCCTGTGATCTCCTTTGTGACTTCGTTTTTATTTCTGATTTTATTTAGGTCTACTCTTTTTTTTTTTTTTTTCAGTCTAGCTAATGGCTTGTCAATTTCATCTTCTCAGAAAACCAACTTTTTGTTTTGTGGATTTTAAAAAAATTTTTTAGTATCAATTTTGTTTACTTCCACTTGATCTTTATTCTTCCTTGCTACTAATTTTGGATTTGGTTTGTTCTTTTCTAGACATTCATTGTTAGATTATTTACAATTTTTCTAGTTTTTTTGATGTAGACATTTATTGATATATACTTGCCTCTTAATACTGCTTTTGCTGTGTTCCATAGGTTTTGGTATATTGTGTTTCCATTTTCATTTGTTTCAAGAGATTTTTAAATTTCATTCTTAACTTTTTCTTACACCCATTATTAGAGACCATATTGTTAATTTCCATGAATTTGTTTTATTTCAAATGTTCCTCTTGTTATCATTTTATTCCATTGTGATCAATGGGATACTTGATATGATTTTGATTTAAAAATATTTAAACTTGTTTGGTGTCCTAACATGTCAATCTTGGAGAATGTTCCATGTGCTGATATGCAGAATATGTATTCTCCAGCTGTTGAATGAAATGTTTTGTAAATTAGATCCATGTGTTCTACAGTGAAGTTTAAATCTGATGTTTCTTTGTTTTTCTGTTTTTTCTGATCTAACTATAACTACTGTTAGCTTTTGGTTTCTGTTTGCACAGAACATCTTTTTTTTATAAATTTACTTTCACTCTATATGTGTCTTTCAAGGTGAGATGAGGTTCTTGTAGGCAACACATGTGTATATATGTATACATACATGTATATATATAGAGAGAGGATTTTTAAAATCTATTCAACCAATTTATATCTTTTAAATGGGGATTTAATTTATTTACATTCATAGTTATTATTGATAGGTGAGGACATACACCTATCATTTTATTGATTTCTTGTTTTGTATACCCTTTGTTCCTTTTTTCTTCTATTATTTGTGGTTGGTTGGTTTTCTGTAGTGATATGGTTTTATTCTTTTCTCTTTCTCCTTTGTGTATCAGTGAGTTTGAGTTTTTTATGTTTCCATGATGGTATTTATCACCTTTTTACTTCTAGAGCTACAATTCTCTTGAACATTTCTTGTAAGACTGGCTAATAGTAATGAGTTCCTTTAGCTTTGCTTGTCTGAGAAAGATTTCATTCCTCCTCCATTTTTGAAAGATGGTTTTGCTGGATATAGTGTTCTTAGCTGGTAGCTTTTTTTTTTTTTTTAATTTAGTACTTTGGATTATCACCTCATTCTCTCCTTGCCTCTAAGGTTTCCGCTGAAAACTATGCGGTTAGTCTAGTGGAAATTCCCTTATATGTTACTTAATGTTTTTCTTTTCCAGCTTTTAGAATTCTTTGTCCTTGATTTTCTTCAACTTGACTGTAATGTGCCTTGGAGTAGACCTGTTTGGGCTGAATCAATCTGAAGTTCTTTGACCTTCCTGGATCTGGATGTCCATCTCTGTAACAAAACAAGATGTTTTCTGCTATCATTTCATTAAATATTATTTTCTCACCTTTTTTCTTGAATGCTTACCATAAAATATTTGTTCACTTAATGATCTCCTATAAATCCTGGAGGCTTTCTTCATCATTCTTTTTTATTCTATTTTTTTTTCCTGGTTCATTTAAAAAGATGTTTTAAAGGTCAGAAATTTGTTTCTTCTCCTTGGTCTAGCCTGTTGTTAAAGTTCTCAATTGTATTTTTTTAAATTAATTGAATTATCCAGCTTTAGTACTTCTGTTTGGTTCTTTTTTTTTTAATGATATCTATCTCTTTAATTTCTCATTCAAATCGTGAATTGTCTTCCTGATGTTCTTGAATTATTTATCTGTATTCTCTTGTATCTCACAGTTTCCTTAAGATTTATTATTTTGAATTATTTTTCTGGCATTTCATATATTTCCTTATGATTGGTATCTGTTTACTAGATAATTGTTATTTTTTTTGGAGATGTCATGTTTCCTTTATTTTTTATGTTTGATGTGTTCCTACATTAATTTCCATGCATTTGGTAGAAAAGTAATCTAGTTTAATTTTATGCAGTTAGTTTCATATGGAAAGATTTGTTCATACGAACGGGTCTTGGGCTGTTAGTTTGGTGGGGTGTGTTGGCCTTCATTCTAGGTAGACACATTTGTGTTGCCTCCATGTCATTTCTACAGCTGTAACCCATGCTAAAGGCATTTGCAAGTTGCTCAGTAGCCTATGTTAAGAGAGTTTGTGGTGATAATGGTGAGGCTTTGCTGAAAGTTGGCTCACAGGGCTATTTCTCAGGTCAGGGGCATATGTGTGCACACAGTGGGTCCAGCAACTTGGTGTCTGGCTCGCTGGGTTTGGGGCTACAGGGATGTTACTCTGGCTAGGAGCATGGGCATGCAGTTTTTCTGCCAGCCTGGAAGCATGTCTTCCAAGGGCAGCCTGTGGGTCTGATTTTCAGGCCCATGACATAGGAGCAGTTTCCTAGCTAGCTTGGAGGCATATTTGCCCAAGTGGCCCACAGGGCTACTTCACAGGCCTGAGATACGAGCACGAGCAGGCTCAGCTGGCCCGGGAGTGTGTCTTCTGGTAGTCAGCTTATGGGGATGTTTTTCAAGCTCAGAATACAATCATATGCTTTCTTGGCTGGTCTGGGTGCATGTTTGCTGTGGGTTGCCTACAGTGCCAGAACACAGGCGCGGTAAACAGGTACTGGGAATGCAGGCACTCAGCTGTTCAGCCAGCCTGGCTGTGTGTTTTCTAAGGGCAATCTGCAAGGCTGTAAGTCAGGCCTAGAATGTGAGAGAAAGGCTGTTTGGCTGGCCTCTGATTGTGTCTGCTAAGTGCAGGCATGGGGTTATTTCTTAGGCCCCTGACATAGCTACAGAGCAACTCAGCATCTCCACTAGGGGTGGACACCTGAAGCTCAAGGCCCAAGACATATACTCTTTGCTGTTTTCCTGGCCCATGGGCGTGCCCACTAGGGGAAGCCTTTGGGACTGTTTCTTAAACCCTGACTGCAGGCACAGGGCTGTTAAGCAAGCCAGAGACATGTCCGGAGTAGCAGGGGTTACTGTGGGGCTGTTTCTCAGACCCTGAATGCAGGAACATAGCTGCTCCACTAGTCTGGGGGTATATTAGCTGCTCAGAACCTCGGAGTTCTCTCCCACATTGGGAAAGGAGTGCAGCATTTGGCTAGTTCAAGGGTGGGTTTGCCCAAGCCAGGACTGCAAGATTATTTATCTGGCTGGAAGTGTGGTACCAAATATTGGTTTCTCTCCTGTACAAGACCAGAATCACAGCTGATCCTGGGCCCAGAGTCCACATAGCTGGGGTTGTAGCATTCAGTCACTATTGTCGGCTTGTCATAATGAAGATGGTGCCCTGTGTTGGCCCCCAGAACAACGCATATTCCAGAGGTGGCTCTGATCTTGAGATGGCAACATGCTGTGGCAGCTTGGCTAATGGCAGGGAATGGGAGGTGGGGGGTGGAGAGAGAGAGTACACACCTTGTGCTCCTAATCCAGGGTAATGAATTCCCAGCAATTCTCTAAACTGGTTTCAGGGTTTGTGTGGACTGTGGGGTTCTCCTGTTGTATGAGACTGTAGATGTTTACATAGGCACTGGGGCTTGTGGGGTTCTTCTGCTTACCTTTTCCCGGCAATAGGAAGTCCCTCCTGACTCGGCAAATTAGATCAGGGTTGGGGAGATGGGTCTGCAGATTCTGGGTGCCTCCATACTGCCCTCCTGAACTTGCAGTCACTACTGGTGCATCTCCACTCCCCTTTCCCTTCGACACTCCAGTCCAATCTTAGCTGTTTATTCATTGACTTGGTCCTTTCTTCTGGGAGACGTGAATGCTAGGCATCTATAGTCAGCCATCTTGATGAAATCACTCTGTTTCGTTTTTTTTTCCCTATTTGATCTTAAAGCACTTTTATTCCTCCCGCAATTTATGTAGCATGTATTTATCATTATTCTTTTACTTTGGGAAATACTGATGCTGAAGAGATTCATTATCACTGTTGACTAATATCAAGACTCCTTATTGAAGATTAAGGAAATTTATATTCAGTTTTGCTCTGTAGCTAACCACATTAACAGTGAAATACTATGTATAATGTACTTTTTTTCATAAAAATGAATTTATATAGCAATTAGAATGTAATTTGGAATTATTTTTCATTGGAGCTATATTGTCACATTTTCTGTTGATGTCCCAGGAAATTTATGATCGATCACATATTTGTATGATCTTATAAAATGAAATAAGCAGACTTAAAAAAACTTAAAATTATAAGAATGTTTACAGAAAATCTGATTGTTATTTAATGTGCTTGTCTTTATTTGCATTCATAAAGAAAGAAGGGAGAGAAAAAAAGTACCGGTTTTTAGGAAATTGTAAGATGCATTGATTATACTCTACTTTTATGTTCTTTCCTTTGAGGAAGTTAGAACATTAGCACAATATAAAAACTCTTGCAATATTCTCAGTGCTATTGAATCACATTTGTTTACAAAAAGAAAAAAAAATCTTTACATCTGGATAGTCTAGGGAATATCATTCTCAACTTGGGTTATTGGCTTCTGACATCATTTTATTAGTGCAGTTGTAATTGTAATTATGGATTATAATACCTACTGGCTGTTCATTTCTCTCTGCCACCAGAGGGAGATGCAAACTCACGTGTCGGGCTTCAGCACTGATTGCCAATGATACCATTTAATATTATTCAGCTTTCTCTCTCTCAGGGAGCTTCATTACCAAATTATTTCTAGGTAGTGATAAGGCAAAACATGTGCTATTGAGCAGTGTCAGTGCAATCTCAACCTTAATTCATATGACAAAAAGAACATTATTTTATGCAGACGAGTCCAAGATAACCCCAGAGAAATAGTGGAATTTATAGTATAATCACATTTGGCATTTGACAAGGGAGACTGCTACCTCATAATAAATGAGTTGACTCTAAATTTTGGACAAATGTTTTAGTTTGAATGCTGTAGTTTGTATATTCCAACTCAGAATAAATGACAGTCCTTTGTTTTTTCAACCTAAGTGGCAGGTTTTCCAGAGGGGCTGACCTGCTCTTTTATCTTTTAATTTGATTTTAAATTAAAAGATAACAAAAATGTGTATTTATTTGCTTTCACTTTTATTTCTAAATATACTTGGTAGAAATTTACTGAATTTCCATCAAGGTATTATTTTTTAGTATTTTTCCCCCACTTACAATATATATTGCAGATACATCAGCAAGGCTGTAGATTATTGACTTTATTTTTTCTTATTCTTGATTGCCATTCTCAAATTCGTAAATAAACATTATTAAGATCTTATTTTTAAGTCTAAAGAATTATGGTAGTATAAGCTTATTTTTAAGTCTAATGAATTATGGTAGTATAAGCTGGTTCCATAACAGTGACAAGAAAAAACAGATGATCTCCTTGTATTGTAAGTAAAAATGACCTGGCCACTTTTGAAGATTTAGTTTTCCAAATGTGCTTTTATTAAACAATATCACCACAGGAAAATTTTTAAAATGAATTATTTTATTAACATTTTCTCTTATTATCCTGAAAATTTTACTTAAAAGTAGAAACAAAAAGTTATATTAATTTTGCTTCCTATATCCTACTGTTTTTTAGCCCAGTTACTTGGCATTTTGAACGTTACGAAAGTTTATATCTAAATGGAAACATAAAAGCAACATTTTTTTGAACTCTGATAAAATGCAAATTATTATGAAAATAAAATAATTGTTTTCCAGAATGTTAACTTTATTAAAATGATTATAAATTTTACATTGCATTTTATTTTAGCAGTATAACTATATGTATGGTAATTTAGTTTGGGTTTGTTATGGTCAGGGAGTCAACTCTGACCTGAGGTTTTTGTGTATTTGTGTTTCTAAATGCTTTCTTTATGGTGTGGCTAATGTTCATTTTCATGCACATTTGCATTCAAACAAGTTTGGAAGTGTTCTTTTTAGTTAGATGGAATCATACACAGAGACTCTAAGTAAGAGTTCTCGCATTTAGCTATAAGAAGTATCACAATGAAGTATGGGATGAGAGTAATATTTTATCCAGCCTTGGAATTTGTTTCCTGACAAGAATAGTAGTAGTTGTCATAGCTATGTACCTTCCCAAACAAACTAAAGCTAGGAAGGTGAAAGCCTTGTTAAAGGAGAGGATAGGGCTGATGTATATTATCCACACAATAAACCAAAGAACAGGAGCAGTACCAGGATTACAATCCCAGCAGACTGGAAATGGAAGAACAAACTATCAACTGTAAGGAGTTAGCCAAAAGATAAATCCAGATATGAAACAATGAATTGGAAACTAGACACCAAACCAAAGCAAGTGGTTTCTAAAGAAAACGATTCCCACTGGAATGAGAACTACTCTACTTGAGCCCATAATTTAATGACTGTTGGGTTTTGACAAAGATTGAAATCACTTTAAAGTGATTTAACTCAGAACTTTTCAGTTTTCCAAGTATTATTCAGACCATTAAGAGTCTCATGACTTCACACTAGAACTTGGAAAACAGTTACCTGCTTAATCATTTCATCCAATATTTTAAGAAACTCAAGTTTTGTATCAAATGATCTCATGGTAATTAATAAGAAAATGACATACGTCTATATATAATGCATAAGAGACAAAGTTAAATAACAGAAAACAGTGCCTAATTCCACAAGCAATTAAATATAAATTGAAGCAACACATTTATAATTTAGTAACTAGAAAAAGAAGAGAGTTAATGGCAATACTTTGTACTAGAAAAGGTGAACAGAAATTTTCAGACCCCTACACTGTCAAGGGGAGTACGTATGTTTTTTTTT
>NW_026652294.1:68679534-68759975 GCF_009828535.3 Hylobates moloch
CACTGTCGCCCAGGCTGGAGTGCAGTGGCCCGATCTCGGCTCACGGCAAGCTCTGCCTCCCGGGTTCACGCCATTCTCCTGCCTCAGCCCCCACGAGTAGCTGGGACTACAGGCGCCCACCACTGCGCCCGGCTAATTTTTTGTATTTTTAGTAGAGACGGGGTTTCACCGTGTTAACCAGGATGGTCTCGATCTCCTGACCTCGTGATCCGCCCTCCGCGGCATTCCAAAGTGCTGGGATGACAGGCGTGAGCCACCGCGCCCGACCCGTATGTTTTCAAACATTCTTCAAGAATGCATTTCTTTCAGCTCAGTATATTTTCTTCTAGGAAATCATGAGATTATTTGAACAGAACTGCATACTCGTATACAGATGTTGACTGAAAATTGCTATACAGATATTTTTAAAAGATTGCACACATGTATCATGAGAGATTAAAAAATTCACATTACATCAAGCAGCAAAAACGTTCATAAACTATGTTTATTTTATGTAAAAATGCATGCGTTTGCATAAAACTCTACAATAATAGTTTTCATCAGCTTAACATTTATTCTGTGCCAGGAGCTCTAATGAGTACTTTGTATATAACTTATTTAATCCTGGTAACTGAGATACTGTTGTCTTCTGCCTTTATAGATACGAAAGCTGATGTACAAACTTGACCAAGAGGTCAAGAAAGTAGTAAGCAGTTGAGCCAGCATTTGAACCTGAGGTTATGGCTCTAGAGACCATATATTTACCATAAAATAGTAACACCAAGGAATTAGAACTTTTCTCTAGCTGATAGGATGATTTTGTCATTTGTATGCATTCAATCCAGAAATAATAATGTCCCAAAGGCTCACGTCTGTATGTTGAAGTCAACTTAGTCAATTTCTTAATTAGTTCATTGAAGTATAAATGCACTATAAAGAAAAGGAAGTTTGAAAATATTAAATTGAGAAATTAAAAAAAGTAATGTTACATTTTGACATATTTACACCAATTAAACTGCCCCAAATTTTATACATTTTACAGTGATGTCTAAGATAGTGCCTAATAATAAATTCATATAAATATATTAACCAATAATGCATTTAGAATGGAGGGGTTAAGGCCTGTGTTTAACTCAATACTACACTGCTTTTTTCAACTGTCATTTTTAATAAATTTGCATTTATATAGGTATGTAAATATTTTAAAGTCCTTCCAATATTACTTCTTAGCAGCTGCCCCTGCCCCCAGCAATCTTGTTAGTTAAATTAATAGGAAAAGCAGTAAAAAAAAAATAAACTTTCAGATTAAAAACTCAACCTAAAATCCCATTCATCAGCATGCTATTCATCCATAGCAATATTATATGAGAGAGGAAAAATACACACTAAGCGCACAGCTGACAGATACGCCATTTCAGGTAGAAATGTGCTGCCTTATTTAATTTTTGATGAACAAAATATGTATATCAGCAATCAAAAATAATTACATCTACTTCCTCCATAATAAAAAGGAAATCCTGAGCTCAGTGGTTTGGAGTTGCTTTTCAATCCTGGAAAATATGTGAAAAAAAATCCCTTATTTACCTCAGTGATATTGATAGAATATGATGTTAATATATGATCATGTCAATTTTAAACCCCTTGTTATATAATAGTTTCAGATAAATTGAGGAATATAGCCTATATCTTCTGTCTATATAATATTTTGGTTTAACTGACCATTAAACTGCCACGAAGTTACTGACCTAGATACCAAAGACAATAATATTTTTATTCTTAGACCTAGCATTTGTATGAGTGCCTATTTTCAAAAATTTCCCTAAGATAAGTTTCATAGATAAATATGTTATATTTTGTTTGTTCATCACTCCCGAAATGCTTGATATATTAAGCAACCAGCACAGAAAAATATAAGCAAGAACAGAACACTCACATATTAAATAGCAAATGTATAGAAAGTATCTATTTTAAGGACTGCATAGACAACTAAATCTCTAAAACCCATTTCCCTCATCCAGAACGTTTAATACTTGATTTTATCTATGGACTATCATTTGAGAAATAATATACATTAACACCCCTGTGGATGGCACATACTCCCAGCAGAAAGGATACTCAACAAGTATAATTATGTTTCCTTTCAGGCCCACAATGAAAATGTCCTTAACAAGGTGTGAATCCAGTACTTTCAAAGGACTAGTCCTCAGGCAGGCTGGAGACACCCCTTCCCACCTGTTCACCTGTTCCAGTTGAAATGCCCTCTGTTCCCTTCCTTGACAACTCCCCCTTTATACCAGCTATTGATACTATTAGTGTGGAAGAACTCTCAGATGATACAGCAATCACTGCCAGCATAGGCACATTGAGCAGGAATGTTCTATATGTGTAAATTCCAGAGAGGTATTAAATTTAATTTTTAGTCCAGAATTTACCATCTTATTGCAATCTCCATGGACTTTTCCTTTGCCCAGCTAGATACTTTTTGTCTGTTAATTTTATTTTCTCATTTCTATTCTGAGATTTTTTTTTGTCTTAATGTTCACTTTATCCTAATCTTGGTGTATATGTTCTCATATTATAATCTCACTGTATACTATATGGTCCTCAAAGTATAAGATGCTATAGGTCAGGTACATGATACATTAATACATTAAATTCAATTATAATTTGCAAAAATTGTGAGTTATACCTGTTTTCCATTACGCTTCATAGTAATTTATAATTCTATAATACATGTTACTGATATGAGTGATGAAAATGACAACCGTTGAGTGATTCACTATTTTCATTACAAGAGTCAGTAGGGTTCTGATTTTAAAGAGTGCTTATGGTTAGGAGAATTTTATGATTAATTGTGTAAATAGTGGCTATGTTAGGAATGACAGTATTTTCTGAAATTGGTTAGTGATCACTTTTATGGACTGAACTGTGTCTCCCTAAAATTCATATGTTGAAGCCCTAATTCCCAATGTGACTTTATTCGGAGATAGAGCTTTAAAAGAAATAGGTTAAATGAGGTTAGAAGAATGGGACTGTGATCCAACATGACCGATATCCTTAGAAGAAGAAGACTAGACATCAATTATATGTGTACATAGAGTAAATGTCATGTGAGGACATAGTAAGAAGACAACCATGATCAAGCCATGGAGAAACCTCATGAGAAACCAGACCTACCAACAACTTGATCTTGAGTTTCTATCCTCTTAAAACTGTGAGAAAATAAATTTCTATTGCTTAAGCCACCCAGACTGTGGTATTTTGTTATGACAGCCCTAGCAGACTAATAGAATAATGATAGGATGTTTTGTGCAATGATGCTTATATAAGAACCCAACAAGAGAAATAACAGACTCCAAAACCTCCTGATAATCATCATGTATATGACAATTGCACATGACCTAATTAGTCTGTGTTTGCCACCACAAAACAAAAACCAAAACCTGGAATTTGGGGAATAGGCAAAAAAGGACACAGAACTCTTGCTTGGAAGATGCTAGCTGAACTCCTCTCATCATTAGGAACTGACCATATAAGGATTTGGTGTGTGTTGGGGAGAGTGTGGGGGGTGAGATTTAAAATAAGAAAACTTAGGTCATTTTTCCTAAAGTCTGCTGTGTTCATCTTAATTTTGGCAATGGTGCTTTTTCACTTTTGTCAGTACAGCTGAAATCTTGGAGGGCTACAAATGCAGTGAATTAAGAAAAAATTCCATGAGCCAGATCTCATATTAACCGGTCAAGATTTTTTATTCAGGAAGAATTTATTAGATTTATTGAAAGAGAATAATCTAATGTGCTTCTGAAAAGTGACAGTGGTCTGTAACAAAAAACTCCATCTACATATACTTTTGAAAAATGGGTTTCAATTTAATTAAAAATACTGAGATTTCCCCTTCCTATGAATTGTCTACATATAATACATTCTAAGCCTTGAGAAATGCTGATTATATGATAGGTGACTTGAAACATCATAAATAAATTCTCTTTGGAATTATTTAAGTGTAGTATCACCTAAGTGTGTCATAGGAATGTCTGTCTTCAACTAACTTCTTTATTAAGCATTTATTTTTGATGACCAATGTAACTATCATCATGTAATAGAAAATAAACGAAAAGCTTCAACCGTTTGCCTACTGATTACGTAGGCACCAATACAGGTTAACCAGTAAAAGATAAGATAAAAGCAATGATTATCTGTATAGTGTAGTCTATATAAAATAAAGACAATGATAACAATTGAGTATAGAGTGAAGTTGGAATTATTGGAGGGACCTAGAGCTGTAGCACATAAGTACAAAAAAGCACGCTTCTCACATCCAAGATGAAAAATTTTGAATGAGCTCTTTTTCTTTCCTTAATATTTTATAACAAATATGTCATGAAACTGGTTGTACTTTAAAAGATTCTCCTCTTTTCTTTTCCTTACTCGAGGCTGACACTTTCTTCTTCCCCCATGACTAGATTACTTGAATAACTTGTATGCCTCCACAAAACTCCAGGAGTTTGCCTTGCAGGCATCCTGTATTTTTTCTATTCTCTGTCCTCCTAAAGCTTTACAACATGCTTCTTAGCTGTACTTCAAGTTACGAAGACTTCTGTTGCCTAGAGCATCTGGCTTAAAATTTTCTGACAACTAAACCCACCGTAATCTGGTCCCACCTTATCTTAATAGTCTGTTAATTCTCCACACACATGCTTCTCCAGTCAAGGCAGGTTCCTCATGAGTTTGCACTTATACCTCAGGCCACTATGTTCTGTTTAGTTCTCTATTTTGTCCTTGTTTATACACTTTTTCCTTAATATAGTAATATCTATATTCTTTGTCTGCTTGTCTACTCTTCCAGTTTTGGTTTAATTTTCCTCTTAGTGTCTTGAATTCTTCTATATTAGTAGTGCAAATATTGTGATAGTTATGCAGTTGGAAATTTAATTACATGTTATCTTGGGTTTTGTTCTGACTTTTACAGTATGTCATTTGTAAAAATTTCTGGGAATAGGGACCAGTATATTATTTTTATGAACACAAGTGTGTATAGTTATTTTATAAAATTTCCTTTATTGAACAACTTTTTAAAATAAGTATCTGACTGGCTTGTTAACTAGTATATAGATATATAGAGCCAAATGTTTGTATGTAGTCATAAACCTTGTTGTTGTATATGAGGATGACAGGGGACAATGTAGTTGTTTGCAGACTTAGATTTAGAATATATTTTATATGCTCTTTAGAGTGTTCATTTACTAGTCAATAATAACAATTGAGCTAATTATTTAAAACTCTACCCGAAATATAATTCTGATTAAAAAAAGAACCCTGACTTTCAGTAATCAAACTGAATTTAGGGTGACTGTATGTTTGCAGCGTAAATGAGCTATAGAAGATATGTAGATACAAACATACATACGTATGTGTAATGGTTTAGAAAGAACTTTTAAAAAAAAAAGTCGTGTTCAAGTACGAACTAAATTTGCTAAGTTCAGGCACAGGAAGGTGAGTTACTTAGATGGTATGCTCTCATTAGAAAGGAAAACTACTGAGTAGATCACAATGAATATTAAACAGAACATTGATAATATATGCCTCACTGATTTGCATCTTTAGGAGGATGATTTAAGCACACAAAAAATCCATGTTTATGCATGTTGTTCTTTAATGAACTGAATAAAAATATGGGTCAGATTAAAGGCACTTTCAGCATGAGAACTTAAATCCCCACTTCGTTATTTCTCCAAGGCATATCATTGTCCACCTATGATTTCTCTGAGTTTGATCTTGGGCGAACAAAACTTGGGTGAATGTCTTTTATGTCATCTATTTTCCAAATAAATTTGGATGTATCATTACATTGTCTCAAATAAAAAAGATGTTTGAGCTTTACTCTCTGTTTTTTTAACCTTATATTTTGCCTTATGTGTGTCTAATAAAGGTTCACCTTTTTTGGAGCAATTTTAAAATGCATTATTGCATTTAATCCTTTTGAGATAGGAGATTTCTCTGTTTATTTTGTAGGTGTGGAAGGAAGCTAAGGCTAAAAAAATTACTGTGGTCATTTTTAGTGATACAGTTGAGAGCATAACCTTTGGTTTGTGATCTTACCCTTTGAGATAATTACAGTCTAATTGAGGATTCAGAATAACAAAGTGAATAAACTTTAAAATATTAAAATAACAGTACAAAGATTTCAATTTCAAAACAACTGTAGAAGAGGCAGTTCTTTTCCCCAATCTTCTAATCCCAAGCATTTTTTCTTCCTTTTCCTGAAATAATAATTGTCATATTTTGGTAGTCAGTGTAAGATAATTGTACAGAAGTGACCTATCTTAGTGAACATCTGACTTCCTGAATCTCATTTCTTGGAGTTCATCAAACGTTTAGGCTGAAAACATATTTGAGATTTAGAAAAGAAAAACATTTCCAGCTTTAGACCCAGACACACTATACCGCCCATCTTTGGCTGACACACAGAGATTCTTTGTGAGAAGAGAGAGAAGTGAGATGATGAAAAGGAACAAACTGTGCCTTGGGAAACTGTCTTTTTGCTATCATCAGTGCACCTGGAGGACTGAACTTTGCCAGAGGTAACTCTGTGGTTTGCTGATGATCCCAAAAGTGAAGCAGGGGCTTTGACCCAAGATAGAGGCTAATGTTCCTATTACTGTCTGTAGGTTGTGAGTCAATGACCCTATTAGTTGATTGACACATTTTGAAAATTGAGTTTATTGTTATGGTCAAATGTAACTTAGAAGACAGTTGTTCTGACATACATTGAATAAGATGCATAGTCATGATGGTGCTGCATGTTAATTAGATAAAGCTAGAGAGTTAAGATGATCCAATGAAAAACTTCAAGTACTTTAGAATTTCCTGGCATCCCTGATCCTAGGGTGAGACGGAAAGAAGAAAGAGGGAATGTTTTTAAACTGTGGACGTCCATAGAGATCAATCATATTGATTTGTTTAATTATATCTTATTTTTCTTGTATTATTTAATGCTATTCTTTCAGCAAATATTAACAGAGCTGCTTCTCAGTCTCAGGCACTGTGTTCTATGGTGGAAATGTAAGTGATACAGAGCTAATCTGTTTCATGAGAAATACCCATTATTTATTGGGTACCTGATCTGTGTGTAATGGAGTTCTAAGTGCTTTATCAGTATTTTCTCACAAACTTGTGAAACTGTTTCTATGATTATCTCAGTTTTACTACTATGGCAACAGACACAGAGGTCTTTATAAAGACAATGACAATTTTTGTTAGAGTGCTAATGGTCTTTAAGCATCTAAAGTACTAGCTTAAAATACTACTCGAGTTCATCATCACATACAATATTAGACAATAAAAATTAAAACTATTAGATAGGGAAGAAAATATAAAGTGAAGCAAATTCATTCATTGGTATGCATGCAATCTTTCTGCTATGCAAGATGTGTAATCATTGGAAGAAAATTATTTGATTCAACAAATTAGCTGTTTCTTTCACATTTGATTACTTACTTCATGCTACAGGTGGTTAAATAAGAATATATGTCTTTAGCTCAAATACACATATACATATGTAAAATCCTTGATTTTTACTGGAATTTTCGATGTTTTTCACTCAGGTGAAACTCCCTTAATTAAAATATAGAATGTTTTGGCAGAATTAGAGTGAGCTACAGTTTTATTTTCACTGTAAGCCAACGTCACACTCTTGATATTACACAAACAAAAAAATGTAGAAAATGTTGCTGTGTGTTGAAAATTTGCTATCACCTAAATGTCCAAATGCAATTCATACTGTAGTATGCTTGGAAAAAGTTTGTGAATGAAAGATGAGCTCTAGCTCACCTTTACATCTCCAAGTGCACCTGAGTTTTACCTACGTATCTAAGGTATCTATCATCCTACCTACTGATATGTATCTGAATTCATCATCACCCTATGATTTTGAATGTGTTATCAATAATACCTTCACAAGCCAGCAACTAAATAAACAGACACATGGTGCTAGTCAGGTGAGCAAAGTTGAAGTGTGCATTTCTAAATGTGCTAGTTTACTTTTTATTTAAATGTAAAATTGATGATTTAAATACTGTGGTTATCTTAAGACCAAATTTCTACACTGTTATGTAATCAACATACATGACTTCAGATGCACGACTCTTGCATTTTAGTGATTGGTGTATGATTATTTATTCAAAAGTAGAGCACCGGTAGAAAAAGAAACTAAAGCATCATACTCGGGAAATGAAAACAATATATTAATGGTATGGGAAACTAAAATTCTTCATTTCTTTGGTTTACACCCTGTTGCAAAAATTAAGTATTCACAAAGTTACATAAATTAGAACACAGTGAGATAACCGTAAATTAAAAATAGATGAGAAAGAAATAGAGAACACAGACATTCATGCATGGGCACTGATGCATGTACACACAAGCTTAGGATTATAAAATAGAATCAACAATAAGGCTGATGGAAAACACATATCAATTATATGAAAACAGTAAACCTTAGGAGAAGGGAAAAAGTTGGCAAGAGTAGAAGCAGCCAATAGGTATTTACCAGACCTCTTAGCTAAATTTTAGGAAGTCTGATTTCAAAGAGTTCATATGATACTAACTGTGAAATAGAAGATGTCATATGAAAATTACAGATCATACAATCCTAATGACGATTTAAATAAAAATATTTGCTGTTCTCATGATGGTGAGTGAGTTCTCGCAAGATCTAGTTTTTTGAAAGTGTGTAGCACTTTCCCCTGCTCTTGCTCTCTGGCTCTGATATATAAATACGTGCTCGCTTGCCGTTTGCCTTCTGCCATGATTGTAAGTTTCCTGAGGCTTCCCCAGCCATGCCTCCCATACAGCCTCTAGAACTGTGAGTGAGTTAAACCTCTTTTCTTTGTAAACTACCCAATCTCAAGTAGTTATTTATAGCAGTGTGAGAACTAACTAATATAATGAACTCACCACTGGCTTCTGAGAAAGAAAGAGTCAGATTTCTCTGGTCTTTTTTATTAAGAATTTATTTATTTTAATAATTTATTAAAATATTCTGACATATTTTAAACTTTGGTTATATATTTCCCCAGCGACTGTTAATTCTTAGATATTTAATATATTTTTATTTATCAGAAATTACTGTGTTAATGTAGCATCGTCCTTTTGTAAAAGCATAATGAAAGGATGATCTTTGCAATGCATTTCTTAAGATTTGATCTCATCCATAGTTATGACAACTTATCCCACATGTTGCCTCTAGGTTTTAAGCACTATTTCAGGAGGTTGAACATTGAAGTTCTAATAGTTTTAAAGAAAACATTAATGAACTCTGAAAATTGTTTTGTAATTATAATGACATATTAGAACTTTAAAAATATTGTATGCTAAGCTTCCCTAAAACAGTGGCTGCTAAAGCCTAGTCAGAGACATATAATTGGGGTGATTATATCAGAAAATCCACTCTTGCTTCCTGTCTTGCCGTGTTATGCACAGGCACCTGCTTTGCTCTCCACTGTGACTGTAAGCTTTCTGAAGGCTGTCCAGAAGCTAGGTGGATGCTGGTGCCATTCTCGTACAGCCTGCAGGACTTTCAGACAAATAAACTTCTTTTCTTTATAAAGTAACTCAGCCTCAGATATTTCCTTTTAACAATACAAAATGGACTAATACATAAAATTGGCACCAAGGAGTGGGGCATCGCTATAAAGATACCTGAAAATTGGGAGGCCAAGGTGGGCGGATCATGAGGTCAAGAGATAGAGACCATCCTAGCCAACATGGTGAAACCTCATCTCTAGTAAAAATACAAAAGTTAGCTGGGTGTGGTGGTGTGTGCCTGTAGTCCCAGCTACTCGGGAGGCTGAGGCAGGAGAATCTCTGGAAGCTGGGAGGCAGAGGTTGCAGTGAGCCGAGATAGTGCCACTGCATTCCAGCCTGGCGAAAGAGCAAGACTCCATCTCAAAAAAAAAAAAAAAAAAAAAAAAAAAAAAAAAAAAAAAAGAAAAAACCTGAAAATGTGGAAGCACCTTTGGAACTGGGTAACAGGCCGACTTTGGAAGAGTTTGGAGGGCTCACAAGAAGACAGGATGACAAAAGAAAGTTTAGAACTTCTTAGAGACTTGTGGTTGTGACCACATTGCTGATAGAAATATGGACAGTGAAGGCAAGGCTGATGAAGACTCAGATAAAAATGAGAAAGTTATTGGAACTGAAACAAAGGTCACTTGTGTTTTGCTTTAGCAAAGAACTTGGCTACATTGGGTCCATGCCCTAGAGATTTGTGAAAGTTTGAACTTAAGGGTAATTATTTATCATATCTGGTAGAAGAAGAAATATCTAAGCTGCAAAGCATGCAGTATGTGGCCTGGCTTCTTCTAACAATTTATGATCAGATATGGGAGCACAAAATGATTTTAAGTTGGAACTTTTATTTAAAATGGAAGCAGAGCATAAAAATTTGGAAAATTTTGCAGCCTGGACATGTGGTAGGGAAGGAACGGGAGTTTTCAGGAGAATAACTTAATGCAGCTGTGGAACAACCACTTGCTAGAGAGATTGGCATGATATTAAGCGTTTCACTCCATGAACACTCAATATTTCTTCAATATTTCATTTTTTTTCTTGTTTTCCCCCCAGCCTCTGGTAACTATTATTCTACTTTCTGCTTCTATTAGTTCAACTTTTTTCAGGTTGGTCATGTGTCTTTCTGTGCTTGGCTTATTTCACCTAACATAATATCTTCTAGGTTTCTCTATGTTGTCAAAAATGACTGGATTTTTTCTTTCTTAAGGCTAGTATTCCATCTGCATGTATAATAAATCTTCTTTATCTGTTTATTGATGGACACTTGAGTTGATTCTCTATCTTTGTTATTATGAATAGTGCTGTAACCAAAATGGAAGTGCAGATATCTCTTCCACATACTGATTTTTTTTTTCCTTTGGATATATATCTAGTAGTGGGGTTGCTGGCTTATATGGTAGTTCTAGTTTTAATTTTTTGAGGAACCTCCATACTGTTTTCCATAACAGCTGTACTAACTTAAATCACCACCAAGAGCGTATGAGCGCTCATTTCTTCACATCCATACCAACACTGGTTATCTTTCATTTTTTGATAATAACCATTCTAACAGCAGTGTGAGGTGATATCTCACAGTGGCTTTAATTTGCATTTCCCTGATGAATTGTGATATTGAACTTTTTTTATATACTTAGCCATTTGTATGTCTTCCTTATAGAAATATCAATTTAGGTTATTTGCCCATTGTTAAATAAATTATTATTATTTTGCTATTAAGTTGTTTCAGTTCCTTATATATTGGATATTAACCCCTTATTAGATGCATGGTTCACAAGTACAGTATTTTTTTTCCCATTTCATAGTCTCTCTTCACACTCTCCATTATTTATATCTGTGAGTTCTTTCATCTGTTTTATGGTTCTCTACATACAGATTCTCTACATATTTTGTTACATTTGTTCCTAAGTACTTCTTCTTGGGGTATACTATCATAAAAGTTATTTATTAAACTTACAATTCTAATTGTTCATTGCTGGCATATGAGAAAGTAATTGACTTTTGTGTATTGACCTTGTGTCCTATGACTTTGCAAAACTCAATTATTAGTTACAGAAGATTTTTGTTTGGTAGTTTTTTTGGGATTTGTTATATAGATAATCATGTAATCCATGAATAAAGACAGCTTTGTTTTTCCTTTCAAAAGAAAACAAGAAAATCCTGGAAAATATGGGATATACATAAACTCATAGTCACTATGCACAGAGATTTTAATCCAGTGGGTTTAGTATACACACTAACATACATCTTTTAAAAAAATCCACTAAGAAATGGTAATAAAGGTGATCAGAGGACCAAAGGTAGAACATTGGTCAAGTGGAATATATTACAGTATATGGTTTATTAAACTAGGCTTAAGAACATAGCATTTCTATGCCAAATATCTCAATCCATTCCTGAAGTTCATATAAAGCATATGTGACATTATACAACCACAACACTTCAGTGTAGCAACCATACACAAGAATCTTTTTGTGACTTCCTGTCTCTCACGTCTAAGGATTCGTTAAGTTGAAATAGCATGCAAATCTAGAGCATAATCTAGAGCTTCATATGAAATCACATGAAGTAATCCTTGATGTGATATCTTTCTCTGTTAAATAAAATGTCAATAAAACATGAAGTATCTGAAAAAAACTTTTCAGTGGAAATGAAAACGCGTGAGTCCTGCTTTTATTGATAATCAAGTAATATTGACATATCAAGGCATCATTACCATGTCTGTAAACAACTAATTAAAGTCTATCCCCTTCATTAAATAGGGTGGCATACCATGGAATAAGGAATTCACTACCTCCAGTCCCAAAATGAAATGGTTACTTTTTTCATTTACTGAAATTTTAATTGTCGCATTGATATAGACCTCTATATTTCTGAGTTAATCTCTTAATATCAATGACCTAGTTTATCCGTAAAACATATTTAAAACTCTAGAAGTTTCATACATTATGAATAAATTAAAAACAGGAGAAAATAGCCATTCCTTAGTTTCTCTATGTTGTTGAAGATATTCTTACTGTTACATAATTTAGATCAGAATTAAGCAAACTACAGCTTGTGCACCAAAGCCACCTGCATTTTAGAAGTAAAGATTTATTTAAACATAGCCATGCTTACTTGATTGCCTGTTTTCTGTGGCCTTTTTACACTGCCGTCAAAGGTGAATAGTTGCAACAGAGACCATCTGACCTGTGAAGCCTAAAATGTATACTATCAGGCTCTTATAGAGGAAGGTTTACCAATGCTGAATTTAGCTAAGAGTCAGAAAAATAGTTAAGTGTACACTGTCTACATTAAAAAATATCGAGTTTAAAATAAAATGCTCATAAGTAGTTTAAAATACTGTTTTTAAAAAAAATATATTGTATGTAACATTATTATGTTTGAGTAAAATCCTAATCAATAGGTGAATCAACAGCTATGATTTAAATTGTCCATATTACATTGTTTGTAATAGTATATACTCAATCAGAAAGCTTATTTTACAATAAAGTACAAGGATACTCCTATTGGGGTATTTTAAAGTAAGTTACAGATATTTTAATATAGATATAGTCCTATCGAAGAAAAAATAGATGAAAAATATTAACTATATTGCAAATAAACTTTTTTTGGTTTCTTAAAGATTTAGTTTAGAGTTCAACTTTCCTTCAAATATGTATACTTACAAAAATACTAATAAGTATTTTTCTTTTAAAAACTCTTGGTGGAAGTGTGTAGGTTCATAATACTGTCTTTATATATTTTTTGGTTTAAAGTATTTAGATTTGATACAGTAAATCAGTAAGTCAGAGACAAATGTGGACTGTTTGCTTGAAAACTCATACCTCTGCCTCTAGATTTAAGTAACAATTCTGAAGGAAGTAGGTATTAGGCATTACCTTTACCAACCCCCGGGGGGGGTGTTTAGCAGTGGTGTGTGTTTGTGTGTGTGTGTGTTGTGTGTAAGTGTAAGAGAAGTTTTTGTTTTAATGACTGGGAAGTGTTTACCTCTCAGGAAGGAGGAATGTCAAAATTCTTGTGATATATGGCAAATACCAAAGGGAAACATTGTTCTCCTGAAAATACCATTAATGCCTCCATTGAGAAACTCTCCAAGTCCAGAGATTGAGAAACTACAGAAAGCTTTGAGATTGCAAATATAAATCTGCTCACGTTCACTCATCAATTTTTATTATTGTCACTTAGTAAATGGATCTCCAGTTAATGATTTTTGTAATATGTTATTTAAAGTGTTTCTCATTATAATTCAAATAAATGGCAACTGAGGTCATTTTTCCATTTTATTTATATTTGAAAATGTACTCAATTATGATAATTGCTAATATTTCAATTGATGCCCAAAGCAACTGTATTTTCTGATATGTTCTTTATTCTTTTGTAATCTATGAGTCAGTTAGCTTCTTAGCCTGATCCTCTTAAATATGAATTCCTCGGATCTAATTCGTTGGAGGATATTCTTTTGTAAAAATAAATAAATAAATAAATGTTCTGTTGATTTTTATGTTGTTCTTTTGCCAATCATTGTAGATTTTTTCCCTTCTTTTTAAAAATGTGTTTAGCTATCCAAATGCACTAGACCATTTCCCAGAAGTTATGCTAATAAAATTCAAAGCACTATCTAAGAGTAAACAGAAGAGGCCTGTTCCAGTTTCAGCTGCTTGAAACCTTGCACTAGTGAAAATGTATTCATCTGAAAAAATGATTTGAAGCTGAAAAAAAAAATTTTTGAAAGGTCTGACATTCTAGCTGAATCTTAATCTTTGTCCATGACTCTTTTCTTACCTTGTCTTTAAAACTTTCCAAAGTCTTTCATTTGCTTCAGCAAAATAGAGACCCTGATATCATGGAAAAAGTCATATTTTATGTGTGTGCTTTTAACAAGACTTTCACATTTTCACATGCTGTGTATGTGTGTATGTTTGTGTGTGTTTAGAGAAGACTTCAGCTCCCTTCATTTGTAAACTAAGCTTCCAAAGAGAAAAGACGAAAAAAATTAATCTGTCTCTGTAAACAAATGGATGGGCCCTAAGCTTTGTAGTCCTCTCGTTTGCAGCAGACGAACTGTGACAAACGGACCCTTTAGCTACCCATCATTCATGTTCTGAGTAAGTTTAGCTTCTACCTATGTGCCATATAACCTCGAGAAAGACAGACTTTCCATTATAAATTAAAAATGACTTTATTCATCACCTTCGTGATAGACTCAATTTTTAAGTTATTTATCATAACTATAAAAAACCAAGTGTATAAATCAATGAGATTTTAAGGAACTGCATGCCATGAGTAGTAAATTGAAATTTAGCTGCTACTAGTCCTTCATTTTACAATTTGAAAAAACAAAAATAATTGCTCATTCTTACCATTTTTCAAGAATATATTGTTGTTGACTATAGTCGCCATGTAGTATAATAGATCTCTTAAACATATTCCTCTTGTGTAACTGTAAATATATTTGACCATCATTTTCCAAAGCCTCCCTCTCCTGTAACCATCCTGGATTCTGGTTATCACCATTGTATTCCCTACTTCTATGAGATAAACTTCTCATCATGGTGCACATGACAGTTGATATGTCAATTTGAAAAATTAGTTAAAAATTTAAGGCCGGGCGCGGTGGCTCACGCCTGTAATCCCAGCACTTTGGGAGGCCGAGGCAGGTGGATCACGAGGTCAGGAGATCGAGACCATCCTGGCTAACACGGTGAAACCCCGTCTCTACTAAACATACAAAAAATTAGCCGGGCGAGGTGGCGGGCGCCTGTAGTCCCAGCTACTCGGGAGGCTGAGGCAGGAGAATGGCGTGAACCCCAGGGGGCGGAGCCTGCAGTGAGCCGAAATCGTGCCACTGCACTCTAGCCCAGGCTACAGCAAGACTCTGTCTCAAAAAAAAAAAAAAAAAAAAAAAAATTTAAATAATCATTATAACAGCAAACATTTTAAAAAGAAAAGAAAAATTTATCAAACATTGTATTGAACTATTCAAATACATATAAGATCTCAGGCTCTGGTATATACATGGCTTATCTCCATCTCTTTCCTCCCAATTTAAAAGTTCTTGGTGGAATTCTTCCCCCTTCCCACTGTTACCACCTAAGGTTTATTTTATATTTTATTTTCTGTTTCTTTTTTCTCTTACTGGTAACAAACAGAATTCCTGGTGTTATTGGTATGTATATTTCTTCTTTAACCCAAATGCATCTTTTGAGTCAGGAACCAAGTACTTGTAAGGAAAGAAGATAATTTTCATTTTTATAGTCTTATAACCGGCCAAAGCCTCAAATTGCTTTGTAACTCATATCCCTCATCTGGAAGAAATTTAGACATATGTAGGCATTGTTTACACATTATTTCAACCCATTGTGTACCTGGAGACTGTACTTTGCTTTTTTCTAGAAAGATTTTTCCTAGAAATATTTAAAAGAAAACAAGAATTTTTGGCTCTTTTGTTCTTAGAGTTAAAATCAAAAGCCATTTTTGGCTCTTTTGTTCTTAGAGTTAAAATCAGAGAACCATTTGAAAAAGAAACAAAAGTGTCAGAAAAAAACAGACATTTTATTCAAAAACATTTATTACTGTGTATATATAACAGGTACTGTGCTGGCACTAGGGTTACAATACTGAGAAAAAATTAAATCTCCAAATGCATAGAATATATAGTGTAATAAAAAAGATATTATTTAGCTCATCTCCCAAATATGTGTGAAATGGTAACTGTTATGAAAGTTCTTAGGAAGAAAAGCATGCAGTGTGATGTGGGAGTACAGAGGGAATTTAAGGAACTCAGTGAAAAAGGTTGTTAAAAATATGGTGCTGAACTGCAATGCAAAAGTGAGTGAAAGCTGATTAGGCAAATATGAAAATAAAATAGGTATATCAGGAAAAGGAAAGCTGGAAGGATGAAACATTAAATACAAGTTAAAAATTGAATTTAAAAAATCTGATTAAAGCACAATGAGCTAAAGGCAAATTGTAGAGACAATGAGCCTTGAGAGAGGTAGCAGAAAGATCACATGGGGCCTTGAGGATCCTTTAAAGAATGTTGTTCTTAATGCACAGGTGAAAAGGTTTTAAGTATGAGGAGTTACTATAATCTGAATTGCTTTCCAGAAGAAATCTGGGGCTGAGTGGGGAACAGATTTGGGAGACCCATAACAGAGGCAGAGAGACCAGCCAGGAGGCTGTTGAAGGAGTTTAGGGAAGAAATGATAGATATTATCTTGGAGATCTAGAGGTGTTCATGTGACATATTAAAAAAATAAAAGGGTTGGGAGTGGTGGCTCATGCTGGTAATTCCACAGCTTTAGGAGGCCAAGGAAAGACAGGAAGTACAGTTGAACCAAGAGTTTGATATCAGCCTGAGTAACATAGTGAAACCCCTTCTCTACCAAATAACAACAACAAACACAGGGTGTGGTGGTGTGCACTTGAGGTCTTAGCTACTCAAAAGGCTGAGGCAGGAGGATTGTTTGAGTTTAAGATTACAGTGAGCTATGATCATGTCACTGCATTCCAGTCTGGGCAATAGGGAAAGATCTTGTCTCTAAAAAAAAACTCAAAACAAAACATAAAAGGAGCAGGCTAAAAGAAGACAAGGTGGTAGCTAGAGGAGTTAACCAAGCTTAAATGACCAACCTTGTGTTGTTTTTAACATAAGTGATTATGTTTAAAAGTCATTGGGAAGGATCTTACTGGTATTTCAAACTCCCTTTCTCTCTTAACTGGGTCCTTTTCAATAACTTTTAAGCATGTTCAATTCTCCAATGTCAAAACAACAAAAGAAACTTGGTTATTCAATACTAGCTATTCAGTTACTATTAACCATTACATGAATTATATATAAACTTTTATATTTCCTACCTATAGGTTTTATAGGAATTTGACATATTTCATTATTAAAGTCAGAAATCAGAAATATTTCTTGTTGTTTTCTATTTGCTTGGTAAATGTTCCTCCATCTCATTATTTTGAGTCTATGTGTGTCATTGCATGTGAGATGGGTCTCTTGAAGACAGCATACCAATGGCTCTTGGTTCTTTATCTAGCTTGCCACTTTGTGTCTTTTAATTGGGAGCATTTAGCCCAATTTACATTTATGTTTAATATTGCTATGTGTAGATTTGATCTTGTCATCATGACACTAGCTGGTTATTTTGCAGACTTGTTTATGTGGTTGTATTATAGTGTCATTAGTCTGTGTACTTTAGTGTGTGCAGCCATAAAAAAGAATAAGATCATAGCTCTGATTATAGTCTATATGCGGATATTCTCCACATGTTTATCTCAGGCCTGAAGCACTCTCCTGAACTTTATACTCTTACTTCCTGCTGCCTACTCAGCATATCTGAGTGAGTGTCTGATGTCCAAATTTATCTTGTCCAAAACCAAATCTATGATCTAACACCATTGTCCTATTTTACTCCTACAAATTTTCCCAACATAGGCCATAATGAATGTCTCCTTTTATTTTTTCAGACTGAAACCTTTGAGTCATGCTTGACTCTTTTTCTCTCTTATGTACTATAACCAGTACCTCTTTAAGTCTTTTTAACATTACCTTAAACTTGTATTCAAATATTATACCACTCAACCTTTCCATTGCTATTTCCCTGCACAAGACACAATTTTTTTTTAGCTGGTTATGATAACAGGTTCCTAACCAATGTACCTTCTCTCGGTCACCCTCATGCATCACCAAAGTCTATCTTTGACCAGCAGATTTTAGGATCCTTTAAAATACATAGTGAGATCATTTCCCAACAGTTTGGCCCAAAATGTTCCAATGCTTTTTCATCTTACTAGTTGCAATGTTTTTCCATCTTACTAGTAAGCCAACATCGTTACAAGTGTCCACAATGATCTGAATGATTTGGTTTCTATTCTAGATCTTCAAATTTCTCTACTTTTACTTTCCCTCTGGCTCACTGTGCCCTAGATCTACTTTCTGTTCCCTGAGCCGAGCAAGCGTGCACACACTCTCAGGGTTTTTGCATTTGCTGTCAATCAACACTTTGTCCCCACCAGGCATGGATTGCTCTTCTTCTGAATGACAGCAGGGACTGTTCCTTCACTTCCTTTGTGTCTCTGTTCAAAGGTAATCTCTATAAGGCCTTATCTGGCTATTTTATTTAAATATCCATTCCTTTCCTCCTTTATCACTTTTCTTCCTACATTTTCCTTTTGTTGATTCATTTCTCTTCATAGAACTTATCAGCACCTGCCCTATAATAAATTGTACTTTTTTACTTGTCTATTTACGAGGCCTGGAACATAGTAGACATTCAATAAATACTCATTTTATGAATGAATGTGTACATAGAAGAAATTAAAAGTAAATTTTAGTTTAGTGACTTCTCAGCTTATTTCATCTGATAAAATGAAGAAAACAGGGCCATTTCTGTTTTCTAGCTTAGCCGTGGAACATGGTGATAAATAATAAAATATGTGGGATGTCTTTTAGTTTTTAAATTAAATTTATAGCTCATTAAATCCTGTTTAATCAAAAAGCTGAAATTATGTATAAAATACTTCGATAAAATCTAAATCTTATGACTTAAAAGCTTGAACTGAACTCTTCCAGTCATATGTAGTCGATATTTAGTAAGTTTTATGTGCCTATGCACATAAAGTCCAGTCATATTATTCTTAAAACATCTCAATATTTCTCAATTTATGAATAGGAAATAGTGTATATTTGACTAGTGATCTGTGTTTAGAAGTCTGAAAAAAATCCTGTTACTCTAAATAACTATCAAACTCTAATTGATGAAGTAGAATAGACCTGTATCAACATTCAAAAATAGGTAAATCTGAAAGTACTGTCAAAAAAATAGCCTCATATGTATTGTTAAGAGTGCAAATATGCAGAGAAATATACCTAGCATTTATATGACAGAAGAAATAATGGTCTATATGTCAGTAATGGCTTTCTGTACATGCTAAATGACAAATTGCTCACAGCTCTCACAGAATGATATCTCTGTGCTAAAAAAAAAAAAAAAAAAAAAAAAAACTTGTATGTTTTCCTGATCCCATTTATTACTTTCAAACTTAATATCTCTTTGGTATTCTTTAATTATTGGGAACAAAAAGTCTAAAATAATTGGGAGTTTATTGCATATTTCATTGAAAGGCTGTATCATCCCCATCCCCACACCACTGGGAAAGTTAAATCTGAGTTGGACTGGAGAACAGGAGACGTATACATAACTGTGCATATACCGTTGGTTGGCTGACTACATTCCCTTCTACATTTCCCTTTTTCCTAGCTATATTCCAATAGTTGCCAAGACATGACCATATGACCAAGCTTCAGTCAATGAAAGATAATCAAAGCTTCCATGAAGGTTTTTATAGAGGGGAAAAAATCAACTTGCATTTCCATTTTGCATGTTTTTCTTTTCTATGTCTTACTGCCAGCAATGTAGATATGGTGAACTCAAATCCAACGTAATTTAGATTCAGCTACTCTGATGGTCTTATGCAAAATCAATTTTGGAATTAAATAGGATAAGAGAGAAGAGATTCAGGAGTGCCTGAAGGATATAGTGTTTTATGAGGCGTCATTGAAGACATAGTATATTTGGGAATAGGCACCTACTTTCCCCTTCTAATTGATGGAAATTAAACTGGTGTGTTTCTGGAAATGGCACCAGTAACTTCCTGATTCCCTACCTTTTGCGCAGAGTGTCTGTGGGTTAGTTCTGCAACATTGTTTTGGGGGTCATTCATTGAGTCCCATCCCAGAACCTGCTCTTTATGCTTCTGATGACGCTGTAAAATAATTCTGGCATATTATGTAAATGAGGAGCCAATCAAAAGGCAGAAACCACACAGCAATTTTAATAGTAAAAGTTTAATATGAAGAACTACTGGCTGGTCATGTGGCTCATACCTGTAATTCCAGCATTTTGAGAGGCCAAGGCAGGCAGATCGCTTGAGTCTAGGAGTTCAAGATCAGCCTGGGCAACATAGGAAGACCCTCATCTCTATAAAAAATTTAAAAAAAAAAAGAGCCAGGCATGGAGGAAACACTTGTAGTTCCAGTTACTGGGGAGGCTGTGGTGGGATGATTGCTTAGGCCAGGAAGTGGAGGCTACAGTGAGCCAGGATCGTATCATTACACTCTATCCTGGGCCACAGAGTAAGACCCTGTCTCAACAAAATAAAAATGTTAATAGGATATTTTAGTAACCTTAATTTACTAGTGAGAAGTAAAGAGATATTTTTAAAAATCAGAAATATCATATAAAGGGAATCATTACTACTTTTAAGGCTAACATAGAGCGCCCAAGAAACAGACCAATTTAAGAGAGAAGCTCTTTTCTTAGATCTGAAATCCACGCCTCTTTGGGAGGGTGGGTTCATGGCTTACTGGATGAAGGAGAAGTTTGCTGAACTGCCCTCTGCTAGCCAGATTGCTGATAATTCACCCTCTGTGGTTCTTCGGGAAAGTGCCCACAGGGAAGTACCACGTACTGTTGGCAATGGCCACTGCAGAACCTGTGCACACTTCAGAAACCTGGCCCTGCAGAGACCACACACAGACACACACATACACACACACACACGCACACACATACACACACTCAGCAGGAACTTGCTGAGACAAACACAGCAGAATCAGGAAGAGAGGACCTCTATCCTGCTGTGACCCGCCAGGGCCCTCTGTGGACATAGCTCACTTAATATAGTGTCAGCAAAGGAGAAATATTTACAGAGTCCAGCTACTGTGTCACAGAACAGGCAATGTATTGTGGAATTGGGGCTGAGAGGCAGTAAATCAATTACTAGCACACATATACAATGAGATTCTGACTAAAGCACCAACTTAGAGGCTTGGTATTCTCTGGGCTCATAATAGTCTTCATCCGAATCTATAGGTCTTCCTTTTGCACACCTCCTATCTCAGCATAGGAGTTGCCTCCTCAGTGAGGACTTCTATATTTATTTAAATACTTGCAAATTTGTATTTTTTAATTGAAAAATAAAATTGTATACATTATGTATGCCATGATGTTTTGAAGCATGTATACATTGTGGAATGACTAAATCTAGCTAATTAACATATGCCTTACCTCACATAGTTACCATTTTTGTGGTGAGGATGCTTGACATCCACTGTCAGCATTTTTTAAGAATACAATATATTGCTAACTATTATATATCCGTACGTTGTACAATAAATCATTCTCCTCCTGTCTAAAATTTTGTATCCTCTCACCTACATCTCCCCAACCTCCTCCACCACCCCCAACCATCCCAGCCCCTGACAACCATCATTCTACTCTCTACTTATATAAGATCAACTCTTTTAGATTCCACATATGAGTGAGATCATGCAGTGTTTGTCTTTCTGTACCTAGCTTATTTCACTTAATATAATGTCCTAGAACTTCTGTATTTTTCAGCATACTTTTGGGTACTAATACCATAAATTTTTCTAAACAATTAGGGTTTGCCTTTCTCATAAAAAGAGGTACTGCAATAAGCAATCTAACATTTGGTGCTGGGTCAATGAAATCAGGGTATTGGGTCAGTTTCTCTACAATACTCCCTATCTGTCTTAGTCCATTTGTGTTGCTATAAAGGAACACTTGAGGCTGGGTAATTTACAAAGAAAAGAGTTTATTTGGCTCATGGTTTGGCCATATGAGAAGCATGGCACAAGGATCTGTATCTGGTGAGGGCTTCAGGAAGCTTTTGCTCATGGCAGAAGGTAAAGGAGAGCAGGCATCACATTGTGACAGGAAGGAAGCAAGAAAAAGGGGAAGGATGTGCCAGGCTATTTTTAACAATTGGCTCTCCCAGGAGCTCGTTCATAGAGCTAAATCTCACTCATTACTTTGAGGACAGCACCAAGCTATTCACAAGGGAATCCTCTCTCCATGACCCAAACACCACCTCCAACACTGAAGATCAGATTTTAACGAGAGATCTGTAGGGGACAAATATCCAAACTGTATACTCATTGCCTCACAATATGCTGGCAGTAGTCCTGTATATCTTGTCTTCACAAGGCAATGTCCAAAGTAGATGATGACTTGGGGACTATCCTCAGGAGAGTCTCACTCTTCACCTGACAGGAAAACCTTTCTTGGAAATACCCATATTCTACCTTCACTTCACTGACAGATTCCTCCATAACATCTCAGAATTGTGTTTCACACTTTCCACCATTTGCTATGTGGGAAGATGGGAAAGTGAAGAACTGGTAAGAGATTTGATCTTCCCTTAGGACTGAAGGGAGAGGAATGGCTGCTGGGTAGGCAGACAACAATGTGTGCTGCACCTTCTCTAACTATCCTTGCTAATGGGCCAGTTTCCCCAGGTCATTGTCTTTCCCTTTGTCAGGTGTCATTTTCTGTTTCAGCATTTACCATTTTCTGAATTTATTTTGTTATTTTTCATGTGAGTGTATTATCTCCCTCCATTAGACTTAAGCCCTCATGTTTACTGGGACACATTTGTCTTATTTGTTTTTCAGGTAATGGAATAGATATTCCATAAATATTTGTCAGCTGAATCAGCGTACCAAAGAGTATTTTAAAAATATTGCCCCCTCCACATTTTCCTACTAGTAAAACTTTCTACTCCTGAAAAGTATATTTAGCTTTCTCTAATTTTTCCACCTCCCATTAAATACTTTTAAGGAAGTACAAGTTAGGTCTTTCTCTGGAAACTGTTTTTCTACTACCCCTCATACAACCAGTTAACTCTCCAGGTTCGTCTGAGTACATAGTACGCTGATGTTGTCACTAAAGAGTCCTAAATTCATCCCACAGGGAAGGTTAACATCTAATGTTGTTCTGCCCCTTGACGAGGGGCTTTACCATAAGATCAGCTGCTGCTTGCTCCTTCCAAATGTGTGGTCCTACACAAGTATTATGCATCATATTTTTTTATACGTATTGCAGCCTCTTAAGCACACGTGACTATATGTATCCTTTGCATTTTCATTGCAGGAGACAAAACTTACAGGAGAAGATAATAGCTCTTTCTCTTGAGGATTCATATCTCAGTGAGAAAAACATAGAGGTATAGAAATAACAATATCCAATACAGTGAACAATGTCAAGGAAAATTTTCATGGTTTATTGGTGGTAAATAAGGTAAATAAGATGAAGTGAACAAACAGTTCTGCTATATTGACAGAAGGCTTTCTAATTGAGAAAAATATGAAAGTTGTAGTGAAAGTATGAGAAGAAATGACTTTCCACCAATGTGTAAGTCACTGTGTTTCCAAGGTATGGGAACGGGACTTATTCCATTATGTATTATTGCAAAACAAATTTCCTTATAACTTAGTGGCTGAAAAAAACAAGTTTACGGCCTCTCATGGTTTGTTGTGGATCAGGAATTTGGGAGGTGTTTGGGGACACTGGTGTGGATGCAAGTCAGACAGGAACTGGAGCATCTGGGTGCTCCATCTGGGACAGGCCTTCTCTGTCCATGTAGTCTAAAGGCTTTCCCATGTGGTCTCTCCACATGGGTTAATTTGAACTTCATCAAAGCATGGCAGCAGTAAGGCAACTGAACAACATATATGGTAACTTAGCGTACCGGCAAGTGTTCCAGCAAACAAGATGGAGGCTGCATTGTCTTTTCTAACTGAACCACAAAAGTCATACAATGTTACTTCTTCTTCATTCTAGCAGTACAGTGAAGTCCCATTCCTGCCCAGATTCAAAGAGCAGAGATTATAGACCTCTCTTTTCAATGACAGAACTGTCAAGATCACATTGTAGAATTTCTTCTGAGATAGAAGATGTTGGTACAGTCATTTTGGAAAATACAAATATGCCTCACAATGTGCTGGCAGTAGTCCTGTATATCTTGTCTTCACAAGGCAATGTCCAAAGGAGATAATGACTTGGGCCACAATTTATATCCCTCCCATGGGCAAAATATACACCCTCCCTTCTTCAGGACTCTCCTTTTAAACCTCCCTTTTTTATGGCAATAGTTTCGGGCTCAAGATCTAAGATCCTTTATATTATGTCCACATGTGAAGAAAGCTATTTGCAATTCATTACATATTTCTCTTATTTATGTAAATGCCTGTGAATTAAAGAAACATGAGATAACCAGTAGAGAGATTCCAATTCAAACATATAAAACAGGAGACCCGGGGCAGTGACTGGCATATAGCAATTCTGATGTGCAGTCAGGCACGTATTGATAATTCTTTGGTTAGGGCCTAATCTTGCTCTCTGGATTTGTCCTCTGATGTCTCTTGGCTATATCCCTTGGGTGTCATTCTTTTTCCGGAAGTGGCTGGTGTGTATAAATGAGAAACATTCTCAGTCTGTTTTCTATCCATAGTAGTTCAGAAGTCCAAAGGCTTCTTTTCATTTGGCACTGTTTATCCTTTTCATTATAACTTTGAATCTTTTTTTTTTAATGTGGGGTTTTATAAGGTATCAAATGCTAATCCACTACATTAGACAAAATCTACACTCACAGATCTCTTTCAGATAGGCCCTTCTCTTCTTTTTGGCCATGCTTTTTCTTTTAACCTGTTGTGGCTGTAACAAATTACCATAAATTTACAAGCATAAACAATACAAAATTATTATCTTAAAGTTCTGGAGATCAGAATTCTAAAATGGGTCAGCAGACTATTTTCCTTCTAGAAGATCTGAGGGATAACCTATTTTGTTGCCTTTTCTGGAGGTTGCCCACATTCTTTGATTTGTGGCCCCATAGCATGCCAACCTCCTTCCATGGCCACATCTCATTCTCTAAAACTACCCTCCCCTCTCCTTCCCTTATAAGGACTCTTGGGTCTATCTAGACAATTCAGAATAGTCCCCCCATCTCAAAATCCTTAACATATTCAAATCTGCAAAGTCCCTTTGCCATGTAAGTAATATATCCATCTGTAGGACCCCTGTGAAGCTGCTGAGGGAAACTCCTCAGATGCTTAGAAGCCTTATCGTACAATGAAGGGGATCAGAGATGCAAGCCCTTGAAATTCTCAGTGAAACTTTCGTGGAGGTTAAAGATTCCATGAGGCATCATCTTAAATCTTTCTTACATCTTAACAAAGGAATTTATCTCACCTTGGCCTTATCTTACTTTGAGAAACTTTTGCTTGTTGAAAGGACTCTTCTGGGCCCTTCCTTTTCAATTTAGTAATTTCTAATTTTTATTCAATATATTAATACTTCTTTAATTTCTTTTTTTTCTTTTTATTATAAGTAGCTAGGTGAAACCATGCAGTAGCTTAAGCTCTCTGCCTACTAATCTACTTAGCTCTATCATTGAATTTTTAAGGAATATTTTATTTTTTGTGTCACTACAGGCAGCAGTTTTACTAGCCTTTCTGCCACTGTAAATGTCTCCTTTCCTCTAGATGCCAATAACTTTTTCTTTGCTTTCCTGAAAGCCACCTTGTATTAGTCCGTTCTCACACTGCTAATAAAGACGTACCTGAGACTGGGTAACTTACAAAGGAAAGAGGCTTAATTGATTCATAGTTCCATTGGGCTGGGGTGGCCCCAGGAAACTTACAATCCTGGCGGAATGGGAAACAAACACATCCTTCTTCATGTGGCAGCAGCAAAGAGAAGTGCCAAGCAAGTGGGGAAAAGCCCCTTATAAAACCATCAGATCTCACGAAAACTTACTACCATGAAAACAGCATGTAGGTAACCATCCCCATGATTCAATTACCTTTCATCAGGTCCCTCCCATGACACATGAGGATTATGGAAACTATAACTCAAAATGAGATTTGGGTGGGGACACAGCCAAACCATATCACTCCTCGAGGCTCATCAGACTTCTACAAATAGTGTTTTCAAGGCCTTTCCAGCTTCTACCTGCCATCTATTCCCAGAGCTTTTGCTGTATGTTTTAGGAGACATATGCCACATTCTTTAGTTTGGTGGTGGTAAATGTTTGTAAACAATGAGCTCTGCTGTAATATTGAGGAAGGACTTCCTTACAGAGACAGAATCTAAGAAGAGGTAACTTCCTGACTTACATGTACACTGAAGGTGAAAGAATAGATGTTGTTGCTTTCTTGCTTTGAGGGTAGGAAGAAAATAATAAACAAAAACAAAATTCTGGAACAACACAAAAGTATGAAGTTGGAAAGACTGAACTCTGTGTCTTATCCCTCATTCCATTCTTCACAATGTCGAATGTTGGTACCCTGAACAGAGTCCATAGTCAATGTTTGATGGATGATGGGGAGGCTGAGAGGGACCAAAATAAACTTCACTGCTACATAGTTTGGAACACAATCAGCCATATTCTCAGCTGTGTTTACTGCATATCCTTTAGTTCTCTGTGTCTAGGTAAATATTTGGAAATAAGTCTTAGATAATGTATATCTTGCAAATAAATATGTACTAAGGGATAAAACAAAGAATGGAAGTTCCAGGACTTTTTAAAAAAGGAAGAAATGTCAAATACTCACTGAAAGCATAGAGTATTCAGCTTGACTATCCAGGAGCTACTAACAGAATAATTTCATTGAACATTATTTCTGCAGCATGACATTGGAAATGCACTTTGGTACAGTTCTACTTCAGTTGCTTTCCCTTGGGTATTGAAAAGTTTGCCCTGGAAAATGAGAAAACCAAGTGATGGGAAAATTTCACAGTATATGGCTAAATGATAAATATGTTTATTTTAATACTGATAATAAAAGCTGGCTAAGAGGTTAGATAGAGTACATGTGAGGCAGTGGTTTTATGCCACCAAAATATTTTTAGAATTGTTGGTGATTGCTTCACTTTTAAAAGAGCAGATATATGATTGCCTGACTTTGGTAAAAGATGATCTATTCTTCTTAAAATTCATAATTGATTAAGAGACCGTGTAACACTGAGAGTGAAAACTGGGAAGTACCTGAAAAACATCTTTGCACATTGAGTATCCCCTGATTGCCAGACATCATTTATGCTTTCCTGTTCTCCTAGTTGACCTCCTCTTCAGACGTTGTTCTCTATTCTTTGAATGTTGGTTTCTAGATGTTTTTGTTTTTCTTTTCCCTACAGCCTGTTCTGCTTATAAATAAATTTCTAGTGTTTCTCTTAGAATAAAGAAATGTCAGTCACCATCAATGAATAGGAAGTAATAAATTTGTGTTTAGATGTTTGCAGCAACAAGAGAAGATAAAAAATAAACTCATCTGGGGCCTATCTTTCTTGTGTATTATCTTTTAAAAGTATAAGCACCTTCAAGGATGGGATTTTGCCTCTTGGGGGTTTGTTAGTTCATTTTGTGTTGCTGTAAAGGAATACCTAAGACTGGGTAATTTATAACTAAAAGAGGCTTATATGGCGTATAGTTCTGCAGGCTGTACAAGCATCGTGACAACATCTTCTTGGCTTCAAATGAGACCTCTTGTAGCTTACAATCACGGCAGAATGCAAAGGGATAGCCAGACCATTACATGGCCAGTGAGGGAGCAAGAGAGAGAGAAGGGAGATTTCAGACTCTTTTCAACAACCAAAACTCATGTGACCTCATTACTACAGGGAGGGCACGAAGCTATTCAGGAGGGATTCACCCCAGTGGCCCAAACACTTCCCATTAGGCCCCCACTTCCAACATTGGAGATCACATTTCAACATGAGATTTGGAGGGGACAGATATCCAAATCACATCAGGGTTGGTCTGGGGGTGTATAGGGGGGTTGGAGGGGTGTCATGTGGACAAGACTCCCTGCTTAAGAGGAACATGAAGACATTTAATGCACAACCTAAATGGAGAATTCAGCAGTTGCTATCTACCTTACAATGGGCTTATAGATGATTCTCAGAGTCTGAAATACCACCAAGAAAAACCTCATTCTTTTCTTCAGAAAAGTTAATTAATTTAGGTTGAATATAAATTATATGCCTAGAACTTCTAAAGTAGGGCCCTTTGTTAAGATAAAAATTTGTCAGTACTCTTAATCCTCAAGCCTAGAATGTTGGGAGTATTTATTTCTCCTGAGAAGAAACCAACTTTACCATTTGGATCACGATATTGACCAAGCGTTGGCCAAATATAAATGGTATATAAAACAGATACAAGCAAAAATGATGGGAAAACCTCTTAAAGATTTCTCTCAGTTTCAACTCAGTGCTTAGTGAGCCTCTAGAAAATATTCTAATTTTGATCCTTCTGCTTACTATCAAAAAAATGAGAGACATGATAATGAGGAGAGAGGTTAAAACAATTCAGGTGGTGAAGGGCATGTTGGAGGAGAGAAACTATGTATTTGATATATGTGTTATACCAATAAATATTAAAGTTGTATGGGTATGTAATATTAAATACAGGTCATTGGAAATCTTAATATATATTAGTCTGTCTACATTATTTTTTCAACTATGTAGATATTAAAGAACTTGCAAAGTGTTACACTATGCAATCCATGGTAGAAATTGAGAAAAGCAATGGTAGTTGGATGGGGTTTTACCGGCCCAGGGGGTTGCCTGGGTGACTTGACTCTGCCCCTGTGGTCTTTCACATTTCTCCAGCAAGCTAGCCCAGGTATGTTCTTGTGGTAAATGTAGGGCTGTAAGAGGATGCAAACCTAGTCATTCTGGCATATGTCAAGTTTCTCCTTTTTATTTTTACTGATATTCCATTGGCTAAAACAAATGATATGGTTTCTGTGAAAATTCAGCTGCAGAACCCTGGAAGGTCACAGAGTGAGATGCGGGGGTGTGCAGGAGAGAGGGTTGTGCTAAAGTGGCACCTTAATACAACCAATCTATCATACCAGCGTCCATAAATCCCTCAAACTCTTTGCTATGCTCCCAAAGCTAACTGAAGTTCCAAAGCTAACTGAAAGTTCCATGTATAATTGGGAGTTCTTTAAATAATCATCCCAGTTTATTTTCACAACAGCCTTGTAGGATGATACTTTCTGTTTGTGAAAGATGAAGATGCGGTGGAGGAGAGATAACGTAACTTGCCCCGGTAAACTTAGACTCAAACCCAAGTCAGACTACAAAGCTCTTGATCTTGTTAGAAGAGCAGAGAACTGGGGAAGTAGGAATTACTCATAGTTTGAGATAGGCAAAATAGTAATCATAGAAACGTCAATGGTGAGAGAAATAAGTTGATGGTAGAGTCTGGTATTAAATAGCTGATCATCAAGTTGTAGCTATGTATCCAAAAGATGATTGAATGTCCCAAAGTAGCTGTTTACTCTCATTTTTCTTTGAATGTCCAAATTCTGCAGTGTTAGCCAATTAAAAAGAACTTACTAATTTTGTCTAATATAGAATTTATTTTTCAAAAAAACATTATTGAGTGAAGTTTCACTTCACTGCCCAAGGATTTCCAGAATATACCCTTCCAAAATGGCTAATGAGACTTTTCCAAACATTCTCGTACTTTAACTAGAAATATTTTTCAATGCAGGGTTTCCAAATGTGACTATGCAAAATAGTTTTTGACTACACATAGGTACTAGTAAAAGGAAAGATTTGTCTTCACTTAGAACACATACAAACCTCTAATTATTTTCCAAAATAAAACAACCAAAAATCAGTTTTAGACAGTAGAAAAAAAAAATACATGACCAGCAAAGGTCAAACAGCATCAGCCTAAGGAACTTTCTGAGGCTAACAGATCAACAGAAATACATGCTTGGCTGAATTTAATAGTCTTACCACTAAATAGCATCTGCTTAAAAAGATCTTTTTAAGCAGTTACAAAAAATGAATTGTAATAATAATTACTGCTCAGTGTGTATAAAACACTGTTTATCACGCACAAGCACACAACACACACAGAGTCCCAAAGAAACAAATTAAATTCTCCTCTAATGCATTGAAGCCAAGGTAAAGTGTACTTGGGACTCAAACCTGATAGAAAAATAAAAGTAAATATCTGAAGATTATATATGATAATTTTAATTTGTATATAAATTCTATACTGTTTAGAATTATACTCAGTGATAATGGTGAAATCTGATTTTTGAAATTCTAAAAAAGTAAATAACATCTGAAGAGTACATTAGCATTTTCACTTAAATGCTAACCATTAACCATGTGGTTATCTTTAGGCATCCTGTTTTAGTCCATTCTCACACTGCTATAAAAATACTACCTGAGGCCGGGCGCGGTGGCTCACGCTTGTAATCCCAGCACTTTGGGAGGCCGAGGCGGGTGGATCACGAGGTCAGGAGATGGAGACCACGGTGAAACCCCGTCTTTACTAAAAAATACAAAAAAATTAGCCAGGTGTGGTGGCGGGCGCCTGTAGTCCCAGCTACTCGGAGAGGCTGAGGCAGGAGAATGGCGTGAACCTGGGAGGCGGAGCTTGCAGTGAGCCAAGATTGCGCCACTGCACTCCAGCCTGGGCGACAGAGCAAGACTCTGTCTCAAAAAAAAAAAAAAAAAAAAGAAAATATTACCTGAGACTGGGTGATTTATAAAGAAAAGAGGTTTAATTGACTCACAGTTCCACATGGCTGAGCAGGCCTCAGAAAACTTACAATCATGGCAGAAGGGGAAGCAGGCATGTCTTACATGGCAGCAAGCAATAGAGAAAGAGTGCACAAAGTGAGAACACTTAACCAGATCTTGTGAGTTCACTCACTATCACAAGAACACCATCAGGGAACTGCCCCCATGATCCAATCACCTCCCTCCCTGGACACTTGGGGATTATAGGTCCCCCCCTCGACATGTGGGGATTACAATTAGAGATGAGATTTGGGGGAGGGGGTCCACAGAGGTAAGCCATGTCGCACCTGTAGAAAGAAGTTCAGATATGTTTTTACTTCAGGCATAAAGTATATGGACTGCTTCAAACTTCCAATATAATTTTCTTGTCAATACTGACCCAACTGGCAGTGATTATTCTTTATCTCCAGGCTCTCTGAAGCAAGAAGAGCTGGAAACTCAAGCTGTTCTTCAATATTAAGCTGATCAGAAAAACCAAGAAGCAAGACATGTTCCACTCTTTCAAGCTTCTTATCTCTGGGGATGATCTGATCTTAACTCAGAGACATCTCACCTCTTGATCTTGAGGCTTCTGTTCTCTAAATCGAAAAACCTAAACTTTCACTAAGGATCTCTGTCAATTTTAGTCAGTATATTCCTGGTTTGACAGATGTGAGTGGAGAGTTGGTTGTATTGGAAAAAATATATAAAATTTTTGCATTGTCAAATACTTGCAAGCCTCGATTTTACCTTTTTCTTCAATCCTCAGAATTTACCTTCTATTTAATTTTCCAAATAAGAGAAATCAATCACTTCCTCTAGGATACAAGCTATTTTGAATGGAATGTTGTTTATAGTATAGTTCTGTTTTTCACTGGGGGAGGGAGGTTGCCCTTAGGCAGATTTGATTCTACTTAGAGGCATTTTTTTCTCATCACAAGTGGGAGTGAAGTAATACAGATATTTCATGGATAGAGGCCAGGGATGCTGCTAAACAACCTACACACAAGATAGCCCCTCATGACACAGAATTATCTGTCTCAAATGTTAATGCTAAGGAGGTTGAAAAACCTTTAGAATAAACAAAAGAAAAAAGGGCAAATACTACTGATTACAATTTCTCTAGTCCTTCACACTCTGTCTCTATGGAGAATGGAGCCTAAGGCTAAATTATAGTTTCACGTTTAGAAAGAAGACTTAATAGTCACCATAGAATTATAAAACACCATAGAAAATATTGAATGAAAAAGTTTGAGGGTGGATAAAATAATCTATTTTGAGGGCACATAGAGTAACAAATCTCCTCCCATTTATTCATTCATCCATTCATTCAAAACCTGTAATGTGACTGGAGGCTATAATAAAGTCCGGACTGAAAAGGACAGAGTGGATATACTGTCAATCAGTTATACACAGTCTCTGTTACTCAGACATCAATAGCTGATGTTTGATTGTGGAGGGAAGGAGGAAGGTAAAGGAAAAATGGTTCTTCCTCTTCATCTTTTTTAGTTGTGGAAATTCTAATAATACGTGTGATAAAAGCCATGTATTATTAGAAAAAGAATGTAGACAGAAGAATGTAGATAGAGAAAAGTTAAGGCAGGAAGTATCTAACGATTATGAGAAATCCACTTGTGCTCTATTTGGTGGGTTATGCTTAAAGACAGTTCATTCTAACAATGCTATTTGAAAATGAAACAATCCAAGAGTTGTATCATTCATCCAGCAATGTGTCCAGGACTTAGGTTGACAGACCTTGCTCTCATAGGTCTAAACATTTTCTCTATTTTCTAACTTACCAAGTCTCTTACATTCAGGTTAATTTGTCTGCTATTACATTTATTTGCCCCTCCTGGATAATGCCTATTCACCCTTTAAGTCTTCACTTAGATGACTCTCCTTAGTCTTCTCTGCAGGTTTGCAGGTGCCCCCTCAGTAGGCTCTTCCTATAATTCTCCCACCAAATAGCTGACATTCCCAGTGATTGTGATGGCCTATGTCCACTCACACTTCCACTACAATGTAAGCTCTTGGAACTCTCTGTAACTAGCATAGCATGTAATATCTAGCATGACATATAATAACTAGTACATGACATATATATTCCTATGTGACTAAATGAATGTCTTTCTGCATGATACTTTCTCAGGTATTTTGTATAGTATTTAAGTATATTTCAATAAAATTAAGCATAATAAAGCCACTATTGTTCTCTAGCTGGATGTCCTGAGAAGAGGTTGAATTCTTTCATCTCTACCACAGTTGGCAGGGTCCTTTATCTGATCAAACAACCAATGAGATTACACTTGAATTTTAAAGGGGCAACCGATGGATATAGTGAGAAGGGCAAACATGCATTTCTTTTTTCTTTTTTTTTTTGCTTTGTTTTTTGTTATTTTGAGATGGAGTTTTGCTCTTGTTGCCTAGGTTGGAGTGCAATGGCGTGATCTCTGCTCACCGCAACCTCCGCCTCCTAGGTTAAAGCAATTCTCCTGCCTCAGCCTCCCGTGTAGCCAGCATTACAGGCATGGGCCACCATGCCTGGCTAATTTCGTATTTTTAGTAGAGACGGGTTTCTCCATGTTAGTCAGGATGGTCTAGAACTCCCGACCTCAGGTGATCTGCCTGCCTCGGCCTCCCAAAGTGCTGGGATTACAGGCGTGAGCCACTATGCCTGGCCCAGCATTTCTTTAAGAGTTCGTACACTTCATCAAAACTTGTTTTCCTATCTTGGTGATCTAGAATGTACCCAACACAATAATTAAGAATTCTTTTTACCTTCAACTATGAAGCCTTGGAGCAGAAAACATTCTCCTTCCTCCTTTCACCTAGGATTCACTCTCACTTTGATCATATGAATCATAAAAAAGAAAAGAATCTCCACACCATACAGTGGTTCTAACATATCATTCAAGAATCCCTGATTTGTTACTGATCCATATCACAAATTAAAGTTTCTCCTCTTGGACTAAAGAGTGGAGGAAAAGTGGCTTGAAGTCTTTGCCTCAAATCTTCCTTCCTTATCCTCCTCATGACATTGGACTGTGGAGGAACAGAGTATACTTATGAAGCTAATATTTATTTATTTTTTCTGAAGACAGTTGTTCTTGGGTCAATATCTGTTTTATAAGAAAAATGTAGAGTTACCTGCATTACCAGTTACTCAGGAGATGCATGACTCACTAGTTAACGAAGTTCATATTGAAGTGCTACCACTGTATCCCAAGAATTAATATGATAAATTTCAAATGACAGCTGAAATATATTTCTGTAATTAGATCTTTTTGGTGCCTGGATGCTGGAATTCTGTAGCATTCAGGCATCTAAAAGCTTAAATAAGTGGCTTGAGCAATGTAACTGAACCCAAAACTTTAGCAAGGATAAATAATTCAGCTTATTTTTACATGCAACTTATGTTTTCTTGTCTCTTAAAATAAAATTAGTGTATTTAAATAATGTATTTGATGTGACACAAATGAGTAAAAAACCTGTAATTTGTCTTTTAAGGTGACAGTTTGTCACAAAAACATGACTTAAAGTCATCCTTAATGCATGGCATGCCGTCATTTATTTTGAATTTCTTGACTTGAGTATGTTTGTGTCACCACAATAACATAACATAGTCTAATTTTATAATGTTTCATGGTTCTGATATAGAATTCGTATAAAGCATATTTGAGAAAGAGCTCCCAAAATGACAAATATACATGAAAAGCAGATGCTGCCAAGGGCAAATGTTTTCCAAAAATAGTGCCACTGCACTAATTCTCATATAATCAGCATTAAGAAATGTAATGATCTCATATTTGTCTTATTGTTAAAACTGCAGAGGTGGTTTAACAAGTGTTTTCACATCATGTGTGCTTTGTTAGTTGTTAAAACAGTTTTTTTTTTTGAGGTGATATAATTAAAATAGAATTGTAGGTGCCCTGAAGAGACATTCACAGCTCCGTTTAAATATAAGTGAAATTTCACAGATGTTATCCAAAATTTCTAAATGTGTGCTTGCTACTGAAGCCCTACTTTAAAAAGAGTCTTTCAAAGTATTTTTCCCAAGACCTTTTCAGTGATTGTTTCATTTAGTGGGATTCTTTATTAGAAAGAAATCATGTATTCATTTTGATAAACAAGAAAGATTTGATTATGTACAACTGAGTTTCCTAAATTTTTATAGCAACTGTGAAGTCTAACTCTATCCCTTCCCTGACTCACCATTGGAACTCAGGTACCCATAGTCATAGTAATCATAATCCTTGGTTCAAAACAGAATCTCTTATTGGCCTATACATGGCCCATCTTCCTCCCTTCCTTCCAACTATCCTTTATTCCTTCCTTCTTTACTTCCTTTTCTTACAATAATGAATTAAGCACCTGCGAACTCACCAGGCAAAACAAAGCCAGGATCTCCAGATGATCCTGCAGTAGTCATATGTCTCTCTCATCCCATCTTTTTGCTTCCATCCACTAGAGAAAACCATTATCTTGGACCCTTTATTCACCAATCTCTGCATTTCCTTTTTTATAATATTTTAACTTTTATCAGTTAACATAAATTAATATTTATCACATTTTACTAAGATTAGCTGGTGTTGTGGATTGTTATTTTGTCTTAAACCTGGATGTTTTTTATATATAAAGGGTTAATATTCCAAATACTCTGCTTTTAGTTCAGCTGTCTAGAGCATGGATCCATAGAAACTATGTTATTGCTAAGTACTAGGTTTCAGGCTATATTTCCAAATTAATAAGACATTGTTAACCTATAATAATTCTAATAGTTAGATATTAGATAATTTAATAATTCTAATAGTTAACCTACAATAATTCTGATAGTTATCTAATTTGGTGGTCCTGAGAATAAAGCATATGCAAAGTAAAATAAGAAGGCAGTGTGGATTGGTCAGATACTCTTTGGTTTGCATCCTACTTAGGTTATTAACAGGTATTCAAAGTTCTTGAAATTATCCAGACTTTTTATTTTTGAAGTTTATTTTTTATTTTTATTTTTGAGCCAGAGTCTCACTCTATCATCCAGGCTAGAGTACAGTACAATAAAACTTATTTTTCCTCGGTAATTTAGGAATATCAGTGCCTAACTCTGCATTATTAGTGATGTGTAATTTACTCCTCTGTAAAATAAACATAAAGGATCTCAAAAGTATATAATTTTAAGAAATTATCTAGGGCCCCAAATTAATAGTGTTCTAGGCAAAGGTACAGAGAACATTGGGGTAAACTGACTAGAGAATGCAGGATCTGAGTAAGAACTAAATATTTAAGAATTATAATAAAAAGCCTTATTGATGTATAGGTTAAAATTTATCCATTGTGTTCACTTGAGTTATCTAATCATTCTTAGAATCCTTTGTAGCAGGAAACAAGTGATTGTACTCTTTATACAAATGACTGTACAAAAGCTCAGAAATTTTAAGGTAATCTATCTACTATAAACCTTGGAATCATAAAATTTTATCCTGGAAAGTATTTTATATTTCTAGCCTACAGACTGTACCACAGGATAATGTATCAGTAATCTCAAATTCCCTGGACACAAAATATTAAGGTTTAGATCTATCCTACATACGTTTCTAAATGTACAGGAACTTCACAAGTACATGTGAATAAGCATTAATTCCATGATTTAGGGAGACTGTCTTGTGCTGAGTAATAAATAAATCATTTAATGTTTGACTGGAGGACTGTAAACATATTGCTTGATAGAATGAAAAAACATATTTCAAGGTTTATTCTTTAAGATAAAAGAGAATGAGGAATTAGGATGATGTAAGTTGAGTTCATTTTCTTTCCTTTCTAATTCAAATACATTTTGCTAAATCTAGCATCTGTTTTAGGTCTCTGGATTGGTGAAAAGCATGATTACATTGAAGTCCTGGTGATAACTTCCTGTTTCCACCAGTTCTGCATTGCATATGTTGTGACTGTTCCTTTCTTTCTGACCCAAATGTATCTAATATTGATATCCTGTATAACATCACTCATGTAATGTAGTTGATTGTTTTTAAGAGACTTTTAGTTAAGATTTGGAGGTTATGGCTAGGGATTATATAATCAAAAATTAGATCATTTAAAAATGAATAATAGCCAGCTTTACTAGTAGAGCTCCCCTGTATACATAGCCCTCTCCCTCATCTTCAGCCTCCTGTCTCACTCCACAGCCCACTGGCATGCCCCCTTGACAGGCTTCTGTTCATTTATTATACATAGTAATTTACCCTTCTTTTTGTTTTACTCTTACTCATCCAGACCACTCTCTATTCCACAAGGGCAAGGTCCTTTAAAATGTTTTTTCCTAAAAACATTTCATCTGTTGTGAGGTCCTAAAAATATCTTAAAATCCTAAAATCTGCTTTAAGAAGAAATTGGTCTCCTGGTCATATTTGTTTCTTTCTTTTATATATAATAATATACACTATTACTAGTTCAATTCACGTCAGCTATTGTTTTTCTTTAGTAAATATAAAACCCATTAAAAGGATTTACCAAGTTCAAGCATGTCTTCATTTCTTTTTCATAACACTAATTCCCAATAAGTCTTGAGATGTGCTTCTGTAACTTATTCTGCTATGGGGATACTCAGAAATATGAGCCTCAGGATGGAGAAAGAATATTGTAGTTAAAAGAATTAAGAATGTTCATTTATTATCTCAGTTTGGAGCATTTACGTAATTCGTGTTATTTAAATAGCAAACTACATTCTCATTTGCTTTTATATTTTAGATGTTTAGATAACCATAGGCGTGGCATTAATGGAGATGTAGAATGCAAGAAGGGAGCAGTATTTCCTTTAACAAATTCTGTGCCCTCCTCCTTGGACTCTGTAGTAAATTACCCAGAGAGTCATTGTTACTTTACCTCTTATTATCTGCCCTTATAGAAAAAAAGTAAGTAAGATCCACGTTTTAGTTAGAGCTTATGACTTTCTGGATAATTACTTTTTTTGTAAATGGATGGGAGATATATTGACCATGCTTTGTGCTTTAAGGATTATTTCATTCTTAATTATTCCTTTGATAAAATAGGAACGAGAGGTGCAGATTAGCCACCCAAGGCTAATGTTTCCACCACTGAAAGCAGAGAGCTCAAAAGAAAACCTTTATTTACATGAAAGGTTAGAAAAGTTTATCTTTCCATGTTAAATAGACAGTGCTGAATGTTCCCAATACATTGGTGATGAGTCTTTCTTTGATAATATTTCTTCATCTGATCTTCCATCACTATGGTAGGAGATTCAGTGAAATGCGCTGACTTCATGGAATAATCATTAAACACTCCACATTTCATATCTTAATCCTATTATATAGATTATTTCTTATTTTAAAAAGGATTATCAAAATAATATTGATCTTCTAACTCTTCTCAATTGTAAAGTGCTTAGACATTGATTGTTGAGTTATTTGGCCAATGTTTATCAAGCCTATACTTAATAAATATTAATCAGGCCCTCTGCTTGCAGATATAATTGAATATAGGCTGTCTTCTACTTAGCTGATTAATATTGCCGCTTTCAGTTTCTGCCTCTCCTCCATCTTCTCTTGAAGGTTTTTCATTTGGGAACATACTCAATTACCTTTTTAAAAAGCACTTGAAGGTACTTCAGTAAGTAATGTACCATCGTAGTGATATCTAGCATTTAATGTATACATTTGATGTACCAGGCACTGTGCTGTGTCCTTTAAGTGTATCTATCTCATGTAATTCCGTCTCCTTGTAAAGCTGTGTTATCTCCACTTTATTGGTGGTGGTGGTGGTGGTTTTGACACAAGGCCTTGCTCTGTTGCCCAGGCTGGAGTACAGTGACTCACTATAGCCTCGATATCCTCAGCTCAAGCAATCCTCCCACCTCAGACTCCGGAGTAGCTGGGACTACAGCTATGTGACCCCATGCCCAGCTAATTAAAATTGTTTTTTTGTAGAGACAGGGTCTCACTATGTTGCTCAGGCTGGTCTCAAACTCCTATGCTCAAGCAATTCTCCTACCTCGGCCTCCCAAAGTATTGGAATTACAGCCATGAGTCTCCATTTAATTGTTGAGGAAACTGAGGGACTGTGAGGGCAAATCACTTGCCTACGGTGACATGGATCGTATATATTCTGGCTGGAATTCAATTTGCAAGCTGGCTGCCTTCAGAGTCTACACTTTTAATCATTATGCTAAGTTAGACATGGGAAATGATACCTTTCGTTTATGGGAACATGGTGATTGCCAACTTTGATGGATAAGTGCAAGATGAAACTGACAAGTGATTGTACTGTGAGGGGAGCCATCATGACTCCACCACTTACTGTCTGTGGTACTATTGTCAAGTCAGGAGGATACTAATGCTTACTCTTGAATTTGTGGTGAGGATTAAATGAAATTATACATGTAGAGTGTTTAGTTCTTTGTCTGGCAATTGTAAAATAGGCAATAAACCTTAGCTTTTGTTATTATGATTTATTTAGAATAGTTAGACTTATGCATTCCTATTGTTAAAGGAAAAGATCAAGCCAACGCCTCCCCCCAGGCCCCTTTCCAGAAGATAATCTTAGGGTCCAAAGAGGTTAGGTTGCATACCCTCTGCCCCTGCACTTCTCCTCCCAGGCCCCTTTCCAGAAGATAATCTTAGGGCCCAAGGAGGTTAGGTTGCTTACCCTCTGGCCCTGAGCTTCCTTGGAGAGCTAGAGTTAGAAATACAGCAGCTCCCCTGAATCCAGTCTCTCCTGGTTTTCACCCATCCTTTCGTTTACTAAACCAGAGAGGATATTGCAATAAAATATCAGAAAATATTCAAAATGGAAAATAGACAAGGTTCCATCAAGGATACAAGACTACATGAAATTAAACTTCTCAGAAGGATTTAGTGTCAATGGATCTCTCTTGTGCAATTGTCATTACCTACCCTTTTGGTCTTGTTGTTATTTTTGCTATTTCATGAAGCTAAAATTGTATCCATATTTACTCTCTTGTTTGACTTGTCATTGGTTTATTCTATTTTATATTGTAATTTCTTAATGTAAGGACTAAATTATTTTCTTCCTAATTTTTGTAGGCTTCAAGTTTACATGGAACACCTTTTGTTGAACCCATTAGTATCTGTACAAAATGTTTTAGACTAGAGAGAATGTAAATTCATATTTTTATCCTTTCTGATTCAAGGGATCAAATGTGAATACATTCCTTAATTTTTATGGAGTAGTAATTTGTTCATTGAACATTTTAGTATTAGTATGTCTTAATTTTATTTCTCTCTCCAACTCTTTTTTTTTTTTTTTTTTGAGACGGAGTCTTGCTCTGTCGCCCAGCCTGGAGTGCAGTGGCTCAATCTCGGCTCACTGCAAGCTCCGCCTCCCGGGTTCACGCCATTCTCCTGCCTCAGCCTCTCCGAGTAGCTGGGACTACAGGCGCCTGCCACCATGCCCGGCTTTTTTTTTGTATTTTTAGTAGAGAAGGGGTTTCACCGTGGTCTCGATCTCCTGACCTCGTGATCCGCCCGCCTCGGCCTCCCAAAGTCTCTCCAACTCTTTACCACACAAACTTCACATGTACAGAAAGTTGAATGTATGTTGTTATAACCCGTGTATATCCCTTATCCCTTCATCCAGGCTCAACAATTGTTAACATATTTCAACACTAAATGTCTATGCCACCTTCTCTTTCCCTTTGTCTGCAATCTCCCCTGGAGTGTGTGTATAAAATTTTTTGGCTAAATTATTTAACATTAGATTGCAAACGTCAGTGCACTTCATCCTCAAATCTTTCAGAAGACTTGTCTTAAGTACAAAGCCATTCTCATACATGACCAAAATAGCATTATCAAAACCAAGAAATTTAACATCAGTGAAATAGAAATAATATAAATAATAAGTAATTCTTACAGAAATTGCTATAATTATCTCAACAATATTTTGTAAATGTAATTTTTATTTCAAATGAAATACATTATAATTAAAAAAGGTTGCTGTACAATCTCAACTTTTTGAGCATGTTAAAGGGTATGGGCAACTTATTTATTTTGAATTTTCTGGGGATATATGAAAATCTATATGCATGTAACAAAGTTGTCTATAGTAAATATAGATTGTAGGCTGCCCTATTTAGCTTCATTATTTTATTTCTTCTTTGTGTAATGTATCCATTGAGATTTTGAAGAGGCATGATATATTGAAATCTATCATTATAATTGTTTTTATATCAAGAATCTTTGAATTTTAAAAATCTTTTTATTAGGGAATTTTCAAACATACTCCAAAATAGAAATTATTGTATAAGTAGTCTCCATGAACCCATCCATCCACCCATCTTCAATGATTTTACCTTTTTACCAGTCTTAGAGATTACCTTTTCCATTTGTTGTATAATATTTTGAAACAAATCTAAGATATCATGTTAAGGTATAGGTATCAAGTACCTGTAGATACTTCAGTAGGACCTAGCCTAACAGATAATATGATGTAAGCTAACAAATATTTTATGTTTGTATACATATACACACATGCTACAGTGCTATGGACAAACTTTACAAAATTAACAACCATTGCTTAATGTCATCTAGTGGCTAGTCTCTAATTGTTTTCCCGCTTGTCTCAATCTCTGTATTTTTACAGTTGGTTTGTTCACATAGTCTCTAAACAGGTCTACATGTTGCATGTCTCCTTTCTTTTCCTCTGTATTTTTTTTAATGCAGTTTACTTGTTGAAAACCTCTTTTTTTACTAATTTATAGAATGTTCCACATTCTAGATTTTCCTGCAGGCTTGCTCTTGATAACATTTAAACCATCCTCATTCACGCAGGTTTTATGTTTGATCATTACATCTGGATGTTTGGTTAGATTTAGGTATTGTCTTTAACTTTTTCAAAGAATACTTCATTAGTGGCATTATATGCTTGCTATTATATCCCATCAGGAAACATACAATGTCACATGCAGTCTGAATGTGGGACAAATCCAGAATGTGGAATATTCTACAATAAAAGAGAAGTTATGGGTGAGTCCAGGTGGTGTCTATAGGGAAGATACAGGTGAATTCAGCTGGTGTCAACCTAATCCATTCTTAATAAAGTGTCCCAACAACTTTCACCTGATGATTTTGGAAGCCATTAATAATCATGGTCTAACCACAGTGTTTTATTAGTGGTTTTAAAATGGTGATTTTCTAAATGCAACATTTCTTCTGCATTTGTTAGCAAGACTTCCATAAAGAAGACTTTCCTTTGTCAGCCATTTGATCACATGAATATTTGTAGCCTATTTGGTTTGTTCAGAAAAAGTCAAGATAATGCTTGATTCATTCCCTTTATTTATCAATTTATAAAAAAGTAAGTATCTGTCCTCATTTTACCTCCAATGGTGAATTTCATACATTTTTCATAGTTTTGGTTTTATGTAAGTAGTTGATGTATTGGCTGCTGCATGCAGGCTTTTAATTATACCATATTCTCAAATTATGCCTCTTAATTAGATGCATTTGTTCAGGTGAATGATATAGTCTCTGAATCCTTGTATATCTGCAAATATTCTTTTTTTCCTTGTCATTGGTTAAAGGATATCTTTCCTACATAAAGGAATTGTGATTTCAGACTTTTTCTCTTAGGAGTTTGTAGAAGTTTCTCTATCAACTTTTAGAATCTGGTGTTGTAGATGAGCGATTTAATAGCCAAATTCTTTATTGTTTATAAGCCATTTGTGCTTTCTGTTCGGAAATTTTTAAGGTTTCGTTTTTCTTTGTTCTAGGAGTTTAAGTATCTTATTAGGATATTCCTAGGTGTGTATCTTTCCTCATATACCCTGCTTGAAATTTGCCAAACCCTGTTAAACTGCACGTTAGGGTATTCTCCCACTCAGGGATTTTTTTTTTTAAATAATTTGTCTTATTGTCACCTTTCTATCCCTACTTTTTATTCACATAGAAAGCTTTTATTCTCAAACTATATTTCCTGAATCTACCTCCAAATCTCTTACCTTTCTCTCCTGACTACAATCTCTTTAAATTTTACTTTGATCTTTGACTTGCTCTTTCAGACCAATAACTAGAGTTATGACAGGAACTGTGTTCTTCTTCAGTGTATATAGCAAAATTTTAGTTAAAAAATTTTTATTCCAGAAAAGCATTTTGGACTGTATTTAATTTACTCTACTTGTATTATTGCTGTAATTATTATTATATTAATTATGACTTCAAGTTCTTTTCTGTCATCTTCGATATCTCACGTTAGAGGTTTGTTTTGATGATTATGTTTGATCTTTCTCTTTCAAGCTATTGAACTTTTTACAGTGCTAAAACTATTTTTGTTCTACTCACTAGGACTCAGCTGCTTGGAATCCTGAAGCAGTGGTATAGACTGCCAAAAGCATAGTGGTCTATCTGCACCTGTGGGTCGTAGGCACAGCATCAGTCAGGTTGGTCCAGGAGAAGGCCATTTTTCCTACCAAGTCCCTTTATACTCCCCTGACCTTGTGAGGGGAAAGGAATTAGTCTAGCCATACAGCTCACGTGCAGCTCTTTGTAGAGTGAGAAAAACAGTCTTACACATGTTTGGCTGGTTCCAGATTTCTTTTGGGGGATAAGAAGACTTGCCTCCCCTACCCTGGGGCCAAGGTCTCCTCAGTTTCTGTCCCATTTTGAATCTTCTTCACTGGTTGCCATGCTTTTATACCATGGAGGAGGAAGTTCCTTTTTAATGTTTGAGCTTAAGCCTACTTACCTGCCAACTCCATAATTTCTTGACCTAAGAGAAAACAATAGGTTTGAGTTGAGAATTAAAGGGATTCTGGATGCTTTTCTCCACCTAGATTTGGGGAGATTATATCTTTCTTGAAGTATCAGTTAGCTTCATTTTTCATGTGAGCCAAAAGCTTTTTATTTTTTATTCTCCTTTGAAATAGCAGCTGGTCACATTTATGAGGAAATTATTTTGAATCTCAGTTCCTCTGAGATTCTTTCTTTATTAATATTATTTATAGAAGCAACATGTTGAGGAAAATATGTTCATTATGTATCATATTTAATCATGTGGAATATCTTGAATCTGTTTGGAAGATACTATCATAAATCAATAAAGGAACTTTTAATCCCACCCAACAAGAGGCATAATTTGAGAATATGGTATAATTAAATAGGAAGATAATTTGAGATTGGGTATAATGATTTCATTTTTCATAGCTGCCTAAGAACTCCCATTTAAAAAACAGAATGAATTGTATCTTTGAGTAAGCCAACTATGTGATCAGGAAAATCACCAAGTAATTCAACTTACCAGGAGACTGGGGTTCTAATCCTTAATCCTTACCAGTTAAGCTTTAGGGAAAAATATACAATAATATTGACTCCTTTCCTGTTAATTGGAACAGTAGCATAGGTGAACCTCTATGATTTTGTATTAAAACCCTTTTGTTTGTAAACTTTGAATCTGTATACAGGAAACTTTGAGTCTAAGTACTAAGTTCAAGCACTACAAAGCCGAAAGAAATAACATGACTATACTCAAACAAAATATGAAAGAACAAATTAGTATAAGCTGTACTTACACCCCACCAAAAAGCAAAAACTGTTGTTGTTTAATAGGAACTTTGTTGTTCTATATACATTTGAAACACTATTTTCCAGTTTTGTTGAGTAGCATTACTGAAGTTGTGTTTAGGCATTAAACTTAGAAGCTACTTAAAGACTTAACATATTTTATAAATATAACATTTTGATATAAATACAGTCATAAAATATAAAAGATGTTTTTCACAAGGGCATATTCACAATTATCTAAGAAATATTGAAATCAACCCAGGAATCTCAATAGAAGCTTATGCTAATTTCAAGAAGAAAATTCAAAACATACTCTCCTTCTACTTTTCACTTTATTTTCACTATTATTCCCCTTTAAATTTTTGAGTGGATAGTTACGTATATAACTAATTTTATTATCTGTTTCTTTTTGATATAAATAGCACCAAAAGAGCCTCTAAAAATTCTAAGAATAAGAGCTTTATCTAGAACCTTTGCTTAAGAGACAAAAATTTCTAGTCATACTGTATAAAAACATATTTATGGTCACAACATGACATGTCTTGGGAATTTGTGCCTGCTTACTTAAAATTTTTTAAAGCTATAAAATTATTCCTAAAACTATAACACTGTAATAAGGGTTATGAAATACTTTTCTAACTATGTAATTCACTTTCAAGAAAGTAACGTTAACAAAACTAGAACTGATTAAGGCTATGACATATATAGCAGATTCTAAAGTGTGTAGTACAAATTGCTAACATTAAAAACAGTCTAGGGAATAAAAATCACCTTAGACATATTTTAGAAAACGGATATAACCTTAACTAGATATTAAATGTAGATAAATTTTAAATGAGAGAGAAGTCGGTTTCAGGGGCACATAACCATATTTATAAGTGCATATGTACAGAGGAAGGCAAGTGTATGAGAATGGCATGAGAAGGGAACAAAGAGAAGATTCTAAGGGAGCAGTGTCTGGGACTCTTCCTTGAATTGTTCAGATGGGAGGAACACACTGAGGGATGCTGTCTTCAGTCTGTGGACGATTGGAAGCCATTACAGATTCTTACAGATAAAAACGACACGAGGAAATTGGTGTTATGAGACTTGCTTTGAAAAGAGCTAAATTATCTTAAATCTGCTAAAATGGAATGTTACTTTTGTTATCACATGTTACAATAAATACTCAAGATAGCTTATATTTCTTAGTAAGGAAACTATTCTTTTAGCAGAAAATTACAGAGTATTGACCAGAGAACCAACTGATGATCTTGGTGGTAATTACAGAGTACTCTCTTATTTCTCCCATTATTGTCTTAGTCCATTTTTTGTTGTTTGTAACAGAATATCTGAAACTGGGTGACTTATAAAGAAAAGGAATTTCTTACAGTTATGGAGGCTGGGAAACCTAAGGTTGAGAGGGCACATCTGTTGAGAGTCTTCTTGCTTGTGGGGATTCTGTGGTGTCCCTAGGTGATACAGAATGTCACATGGCAAAGGGGCTTAGCACGCTCATGTGTTAGCAAAGGCTTCTGTCTGTCCTTATAAAGTCACCAGTCCCTCTCCCATGATAATGCATTAATCCATTAATCCGTGAATAGATTAATCCATCCATGATGGCAGACCTCTCATTATTTAATCATTTCTTAAAGGCTCCACCTCTCAGTACTGCCACATTGGGAACTAAGTTTCAACATGACTTTTGGAAGGGACGTTTAAACAATAGCAATAACCTGATTTTCAAATGTCAATAGATTTATTGCTTGTGACACACAGCCCTGAAAGAGGAATATGTTTTTGTCATTCGTCCCAATGCATATATAAACTTTTACAAATATCATTGTCCATGATCTTTTAGAAACAGTAGATTTGCAATTTGTAGAGGAAAAATGAGAACATAATAAAATACATCACACTTCAAATAAGAATATAGAGGTATTTTTATGTTTTAATATAGAGATAATCTAATAGAATCTGTATTATACACCATAATATCACAAATACATTAAAAATCATTATTTTATAATTTATCCTAACATATAATTTTTAAAGATGAAATCTTCTAGAAAGTATAAAATGTGTAATAAATTTTAATTTAAATAATGCATCCTTTACTATGAAATGCACAGAAGCTGGGTTGGGGCTGGTGGTTCATGCCTGTAATCCTAGAGCTCTGGGAGGCAAAGGTGGGAGAATTGCTTGAGCCCAGCAGTTCAAGCCTAGGCAATAAAGTGACACCCTGTCTCTACAGAAAATTAAAACATTAGCTGGGCTTGGTGGTGTGTGCCTGTGTTCCCAGCTACACAGGATGCTAAGGCAGGAGGATCGCTTGAGCCCAAGAGATCGAGGCTGCAGTGAGCTGTGTTCATGCCACTGCACTCCAGTCAGAGTAACAGAGTGAGACCGTGCCTCAAAAAATAATAATAATAGCCTGTAGTCCCAGCTACAAGGGAGGCTGAGGCAGGAGAATGGCGTGAACCCCGGGGGGCGGAGCCTGCAGTGAGCCGAGATCGCGCCACTGCACTCCAGCCTGGGTGAAAGAGCGAGACTCCGTCTAAAAAAAAAAAAAAAAAAGCTTTAAAAAAAAAAAATAATAATAATAAAATAAAAACAAACAGCAACAACAAAACCCAAAACAGAAACTGTATATTAGTGTTTTCTGTATTTCTGATCATACTTTGCAGACCACAGAATCTATGTCACACACCCCATGTGTTTCATTCAGTTCTAGACCTCCCACAAAACTTTTTTTTTTTATTTTTCTTGTGTGTGGTTTTTTTTTTTTTTTGAGACTGAGTCTCACTCTGTCACCCAGGCTGGAGTGCAGAGACGCGATCTCGGCTCACTGCAACCTCCGCCTCCCGGGTTCAAACGATTCTCCTGCCTCAACCTCCCAAGTAGCTGGGACTACAGGCACCTGCCACCACGCCTAGCTAATTTTTGTATTTTTTAGTAGAGGTGGAGTTTCACCATGTTGGCCAGGCTGGTCTCGAACTCCTGACCTCAAATGTTCCACCTACCTTGGCCTCCCAAAGTGCTGGAATTATAGGCATGAGCCACCGCACCAGGCCAAACCTTTCAAACTTACTAGGCCTCATATGGAACAGTCTTTTAGATATTTTTAGCAGGTAATAAATGAGAAATCGACTCAAAATAACTCACATAACTGCAAAATTCAGACTGGACAGGGATCAGGCATAGTTCAATCAAATCTTTGGGTCCGTTTCTTTGTACTGCTTTTTTTTTTTCCATCTTACACGTAGGGTGGCTGCTGGAATAGCAATTCTTGCTACCTTGTTCACAGACAAAAGAGAGTGTCTTTCTGAATTTTGTTTATAGTAGCTAGGACAATTCTGTCTTATGTCTCTTTTCATCTCCAGTAGCCCTCTCACAAATATCTCAGTGACATAAGAGGGTCACATGTCCATTCTTAATAAATCTCTGGGGAAAAGGAAAAGAATGCCTTGCTCGCTGGGCTCAAGTTTGCCTCCTCTGATGCCATTACTTTGTCAAGGAGGATGTCATAATCTTGATTAGCTTAGATTAATCAAGTTTGTCTCTGGACATGAGATCAATTCCCCCAAACTGTTTAGTTGCTACACAATGGGAGAAAGATGAGGTGGAAACTGATCAGACACATTCAATGTTCACTACACCCTCCTTGCCCCCAAACATGCTCACTCTTATATTCTTGATTTTACATTTAAAAATATGACTGTAATGTCGAGCTAGAAAGCTTAGATTCATTCTTGACTATTTCCCTTACTCTGTCAAGCATCAATTTTTTTAGAATGTATCTCAAATAGTTATTAATCCAACTCCCCTGCACCGCTTCCATTCTGTCTTTGTCTTAGTCTGTGCACCATTAATCTGCTTTAGAATTTGCAGTGGCCTTCTCTCATCTTTTCTGTGAACTGTTGTCAGCTTTTCAAGTGAAGAGAATTTGTCAAATTTATCTTCATATTTCCTAATTCAGCATTTTCTAGACTCAAATACTTCAGGCACTCAAATATTTTTTGTTGAATGAGTAAAATTAAAAAAATCTCAAAAAAGAGCTACAAAGTGCCTTTTTTCCCATTGTCATTTGTTCTTAAGTCTCCTATATTAGTGAAAAAATAATGGCTGAAAAGTTTACAAATTATTTTATGAAATAAGGTAAATTTCAATGCCCCAAATATTTTGTTGTGTTTTCTACTAAAACATAACAGAAACGGCACAAGAAAACCTGAAATAGAATGTATACAGAAAGACTTAAATAGAAGCATCTTAGAAAATTGTAGATACTTTTCTTAAAAATTCAATACATACTTTGGTTAAGTGTTAGGGTTGGTGTTTGAGGGACTACTTTTTTTTGTTTCTTCCCCAATAGCATGTGCAGCAAACTGTCTTCAAAGACAGGCAGAACTTGGGGAGTTCAGCTCAACACACCACAACAAATATTTCTACATACATATCATTTCTCCTCTGAGTAGTATTTCTTATCTCATTTTCAGTCAGATGTGGGTGTTTTTGATTCTCGCAGTTTCTGAAGCCTTTGCCATGTCAGAAAATTAAAACAGGGTGAGAAAATATGAGAAAAAGCTTTGAGAAACCTCTCCCTAAGCCAAGGGAGATGGCCTTTTGTTTCGTTTTGTTTTCACTTCATATCTTGAAGAACTACTGACACCTACCAGGCAGGTTTGGATATACTGCAGTTGGTTATAGCAGTTAGTTTCTGTGTCCGCATAGATGAGGCAGATTTTTCATTAACCTAATTTGTGTTTCCCTTCTTTTTGCAGAATGCAATACAACTTTTAAATGGATTTATAGCAATTTGTTTTGTCTAAATGTGTCTTTGCTTTTCAAAATGATGAACACTTTTTTTTTTTCCAATGATGGCACTCAATACAAACAAGTTTGGCAAGAGGTCTTTTTATATACTGCTTGTGAGAATAAATTGGTGAGAAAAAACTTTTGAAGCAAACCATCTTGTAATATATAGGGAGAGTTTACAAATGTATGTAGCATTTCGCACATAATCTTATCTTTTCAAATCTATCCTTAAGCAAGAATCAGTGAATTTCTTTAACATATATGCAGACAACAATGGCCATCACATTGTTATTCATAATAAAAAATGGAAATAACCAAATATTTTTGAGTTTCACATGGCAAATTCTTTAAGCATTGCATATAGTATTATTATAATCAAAACAGGTAAGGTAAATATGATGCAGGGGGAGGGTAATAAATACACCTCTACATATAAATATAGATATAATTATTTGTGAAAATTCTGACTTGTTTTTCTTGTCATTACCAACTTAGTTTTTTGAAAATAATTTTATGAATTTATTTACTTTTTTAAACTAGTGCTTCTATATATAAGCTCAATATATTTCTGATTTTTCTTCAAAGATATGAATCATATCACTACAAACAAAATATACTATATATCAATAGTTAATAAACATCTAAATATTTTTTCCATGAGTTTTTATAAAAAAATAACTATTTCGGCCGGGCGTGGTGGCTCACGCCTATAATTCCAGCACTTTGGGAGGCCGAGGTGGGTGGATCACGAGGTCATGAGATCGAGACCATCCTGGCCATCATGGTGAAACCCCGTCTCTACTAAAAATACAAAAATTAGCTGGGCATGGTGGCGCGTCCCTGTAGTCCCAGCTACTCGGAAGGCTGAGGCAGGAGAATGACTTGAACCTGGGAGGTGGAGGTTGCAGTGAGCCGAGATCATACCACTGCACTCCAGCCTGGGAGACAGAGCAAGACTCCATCTCAAAAAAAAAAAAAAACAAAAAAAACAAAAAAATAAATAAAATAACTATTTCAATCTTAATTACTTTCATACCATATGAGTCTCACTGGAGTAACTGAATCTCACTGGGGTGATAGAATATTTACTTCTCCCAATACACTCATGTGATTGAAATGTGGTCAAAATGTGGTTACGAAGTAACAATAGTTCATTATAGATGCTAGTGTAGAATAGCAAAAGCCAACTGGGATTCATTTTACTGTTGAAAGAAATAATGATTTCTCTTTTTTAAAAAGTTATTGCCTAATTCAAAAAGCTTGCAACTATAATGTCTATTTGTCCAATATTTGTTATTTTTTAATAATACAATACACAATTTTAGCTTTTTCCCAAAACTGCATTTTTCTTAAAGAAGAGATGCCAGTTTTCAGATTCACATGCTGAGTATAGCAATTTTGTGATGCTAGTTAAAGAAAACAACAGACCAACATCTCCGTTTCGTGCTTAGGTGATAAAAGCCACAAAGAAATCTTTGACCAAGGGATACCGCTAGATATAAGACCCCTGTGGTGTGGATCAGTAATGAACTACAATTGTTTAATGATCCTAGGAAAGCTTCACATATATATTTATAAAATGGGATAGCCTAAGTGACATTGACATATTCTGCATCACCATTCAATCTAGCTTTTGCCTGTTTTCCTTCAGTGTGTGAAATGTATTTGTCATTGTCAGAGGCTGGTATTCTTGCAAGCTAGGCATAAGGCAATCAAAGGTAGTGCCAGCAGAGAATGAATGAGCAACAGCAACTATCCAGAAAGATCAGTAAAATATTGCTCAATATCTTTATCTTCTTGTAAACACATGTGAACAATAAACAAGAAACCATGAAAAGTGTTTTGTTTCTCCTTATCCCACATAAGGCAAATGTGCCTACTTTATATGCAGACAACCAAACATTTGTTCAAGAAAGAAACAGAATTCCTCCAAACATAGTTCAATTGTCCTTAAGTTTTCACAAACAAGTTGTTAACAATGATGATTTTTGTAGCTGAATTTGTAATTCTTTTCCATCATTTGTGTTGTCTTTAGTGACTCCACAGTAAAAAATAATTGACACTCTTCAGACGCAGATCTTGTGAAATACCATGTACCATCTGACTCTAGAATAAGAAATAGTTTTACATTACCAATTATTTGGCTTTTGCTTTATAGTAGATATTGTTCACGGCCATGTGAATTTTACTTTATTCATTGTGTGCATATATGTTACTAAACCGTTACTTTTAAATAATTCAGGAGAATCAAATCTTATTTTAATGGTACCAGAGGAGTTTGTTGTTATTAGAGATCTTGTGATAAACACTTTTTAAAATGTGAAATATTCTATTTTCTAAGTTACAATTTTTCTATGCTGTTGACTATAAATATAAATATTTATATGTATACAAATATACTGGTAGAAAGTTTGAAGAAAATGCTACGTGGCGCAAGAAGAAACAGAGGCATCTTATAAGGGGAAAGTCAGCTGACTTTCCCCCAAAACAAATTACTTTGGTAAGGATAACAGAGTCTGACCTTGAAATTTGCAGGCTCAGAAATTTAAATTTGTCAGCAGTATGAGACTAGATCTCAGGAGCATTAACTAAGTTCACAGAATTGTTGTATTAAATCAGAATACCAGCTTATTTATAGCTATTGAAAAACATTACTTTCCTATGGACTAGAATGTTTATACAAATATGACAAGAGCATTCTCTCCTTGAAGTGGAGGGAGTTATGTGGGAATCTAAATCATTATTCTAAACTTATTTTGGTGCAGTTGGGCTCAGGATAAGGATGTTTAAATAATGCATAACATATAGCATGTTTTTTTCTGCCCCTCCTTACCCACAGAACTAAGACAAATTATTGGTTGATCAAGACACTCTTTTCCATTAGGCTCATACTCAACTTTAGAATCTTCCTCAACAACAGTAGTCCGGGAAGCTGTTGCAATTGATTGGGATTGGTATGGGTATTAGTCTGTTTTCACACTACTATAAAGATACTACCTGAGACTGGGTAATTTATAAGCAAAAGAAGTTTCATTAACTCCTAATTCTACATGGCTGGGGAGGCATCAGGAAACTTAGAATCATGGCAGAAGGCAAAGGGGAAGCAGGTACCTTCTTCACAAGGCAGTAGGAGAGAGAGAGAGAGTGCGTGTGAGCACAGGGGGAGTGCCACACTTTAAAATCATCAGCCCTTTTGAGAACTCACTATCATGAGAACAGCATGAGGAAAACTGCCCACATCATCCAGTCACCTCCCAACAGGTCCCTCCCTAGACAGATGGGGATTCCTATTCGAGATGAGATTTGGGTGGGGGCACACAGCCAAACCGTATCAGTATGAGAGGTGACGCCTGTTCTTGGGCAAAGTTTTCTGCTCTGAGTTCCAGTTTCCATATCTGTGAAATGAATGGGTTGGATTAATTTTTTCCCCAGGGATCTTTTCTGAACTACAAATAACTGTTGATTTGGGACTCAAAATTGTTGATTTGGGTAAATCACTTACCTGTTTTGGCCTTATTTTCTGTGTCTGTAAAATAAGATTATACTAACCAGATATTTAAAATATACTTTTCATTATATCATTCTTAATTTTATATACAACCCTGTAAGCCAGAAGTTTTGTTTGCCTATACTAATAATTAAGAAGCTGAGACACGGATCAATGGCTAACTGCTGCTGTGTGTTCTGAGTCATCTGTGTGCAATTATTGGCTTGGTGGAAAAGGTGCCATAATGAATTAGTTGTGTCTCTTCTGAGAGTAGAATGTGAGAATATTGGCACGTTTGCCAGGTGTTTGTCATTCTTCATCGAGAGATTAAATGCTATCCCAAGTATTTGTTTAACTAGAACTATCATTATGCACCACATCTGAGAGGAGAGAAAGCTGAAGCAGGTTTGAAGTCACAGGCACTATTTTCTGGAAGGGTGTTTGTCTCTCTAAAATCAGGCATGTTTCCATTATGCTGGCTAAATACAAAGCCAAAATATTTGGGGCCATCATATTTATTGTCCACATTTGTCTGCTGCTAGCAATTGTCTTTCAGTTATAGGGCTTCCAGAGCATCATGAAATAGTCCATATTTTAATGATGAAAAAGATTTATCATTACTAAAATGTATTTTTATAATTCAGGGCCTGTGGCTCTCTATTCACTAAAGCGATTGCACAGACTATATATCACAGTTCCTGAGTGTCTGGTTAAAGGAAAAAAGTATCAAGTTCTGATTGGTGTTAAGGAGTGAATCTTTTGACATAGATAATGGTTCATTATAGCATGATAATGCATTCTTCATATCTTCACTTTTCACTCACTTAAAATTATTTCTTTCCATTTGAATTTTTTTCACTTACTTTAAGTAGCGTATTAATCAACTATGCTCATTTAAAATATGTTAATGTTCTCGTTCTTCAGCCAGACTTATACTCTTTCAGAAGACAGATACTAAATGTGATTAGAATGAGCACAGCCATATTAGCTTCTTAATAAATATCAGTGTGGTCTGTGAGGAGTGTTTGCCCTGAAATAGACATTTAAGACATCTCTGCTCAAAAAGTAGCCAACTTCTGTCTGCTGTCTGACTGAACTACCATTTACATTTTGTATAATATGGGCAGGAAGCATTTTAATTTAATATATAAATGTAAAACTTCGGCTTCCACTAGCTGTAATATGGACTCCATGATTGTATTTATTTATTTATTATCAGCAGAGCCTGCATCCTGTGAGCGTCTGTAATGGAAATGCACCGTGTGCAGAGAGTGACTCTATTAGGCTATAGGAGAGGATGAAAATGGTTTGAGATAAATAAAAAAGCGATTACCTAGGCCTGGGAAAGAGATACTGCACATTTATTCAGGAAACATTTAACTTACTCAGGGCTCCATTCCAATGAATTGTTGTCCTCTTCTCCATCCTCCCTAATATATGCCAAGTCAAATTGGAAGTAGCAGAATGATGATTCACACTCTGGTAACAAGAACTCAGATAATTTTGAGGACTGAGAAAGCTACCATTAGGGGAAAGACAAAAACATGAAGATGGCCTTCATTCCATTTCCAATGCCAGAGATTGAGGGCAAAGCATTTGAAATGGTGACATAAACAATCATAATAACCACTAGGCAAATGGATTGAAACTGAGTACATTTTCCACAAAGTTGAGTATTAATGTCTTTATGCTGCCGCAGGGCCCTCACAAAGCTATGGCTTTGAGGCCTGCAACCAAAGTTCCTACTTCCAAGGCTCACAGCTGATCTTGAGAGGTCAAAAAGAGGAAAAAATAATACATTGGTCCCTTAACAATAACCACTGCTTTCATTTCCCATTTTAAGTGACCTATTTCACATTTTATTCTCGCTTATTTTTCTAAATTTCTATTATACATTTCATCCTTGTACATTCCATTCGCTTTCTCAGCTCACTTATCAGTAGAGGTCTTCCAGTCCCATCAAGCAACACCATTATCCATGGGGGCATCCATTCAAGAAAGAAGGGGGAATACAGAGAGTTAAGCTCAGCTGAGAAAAGTATCCCTTCTGCTGCAGGGTCCATCAGAAAATTTGGAGAGCTTTAACAGATTCTATAACAAATTCCCACCAAAAGTTTTCACAATAATTTTTTTTTTTTTTGGTAAATTTTCTTCTTCTTTTTTTAACAATTCATTTCCTTTGCGATTGCTGGGAATTGTCACTCATCCCATTTCAAACCTTGACATCCTGTCTTACGGCTTTACTCCTCTTGCCATTCTCTTGTTGATCTTGAGGAATGAAGGTTCCATTACTTTGCTTCATACACTGGATGCATTTCTTTTTGTTACTGTACTTTTGATAGAGACAGGAGGCAGAGAGATTCTAGGCAGAAAAGGATGGGTCCCTGGTGAAGCCCCACCCTCAACCCAAAAACCCGGAGACCGTGGCTCAAAGTGAGAACTTCTATCCTGTTTCCCCATTCACATGTTGCCTTTTCCTAAACCACCCATGGCCCAGCCCTGCACCCTCCTGTGCCTATAAAGACCCCAGGCTCATCTGGCAGAGAGGCGAGTGGCTGGATGTCGGGGACTACAGCTGGACGTCAGAAGCGGCTTGACTTCAGAGGGACAGCTTGACGGTGTAACTTCAGAGAATAATCCTGCCGCAGATGGCCGGACTTCAGGTGAAGATAACCTACCCACCTTATCGCTTTCTCAGCTCCCCTTCCCACTGAGGACCACTTTCATCAGCAATAAAATCCCCTGCATTTACCATTCTTCAACTCATGCTTGCGATCTCGTTTTTCCTGGATGCTGGACAAGAGTTCTGGAGCCAGTAGTGAGGATGCAAAAGGCTGTCACACTGGCCCCTTTTCCCTCACCGGCAGAGAGCAGCTGCCTCACACGAAAAGGCAGATGACCCACTGAGCTGCTAACGCTTAAAGCCGCCCATGGACTGCAGAGCTAAAAAGCCTGTAACATGCCCTCTGGGGCTTCAGGAGTTGAAGGCATCCCCCCTGGACGTTGCCAAGGGGCCCCCACAAAGTTTGCTCCTCCCAGCTCCCAAAAGTGTTCGCCCTGGCTCCTGCACCCACTCTCCTGCGTGTTCCCTCCTGGAGGGGTGGAGTTCGCTCCTGCAGGTGCGGAAGCGGCTGGCTGGTTCCAGTGCTTCTGCACTCCAGTTCCTGCCTTGTTTACTTGTGCGCTCCCTCCGGCAAGTTGTTGAGAGCGGCAGGCTGAGTAGATGAGGCACCCTCACAAGTCTCACGAAGAGGATCAGGAAAATATCCTGCTTTACTTTTAAAGTAGGTTTTAATTTCCTAGTACTTCAAGTAGTATTTTCTTTATGCAATTCTAGCCTCTCCTTTTCGTTTCTTATGATCAACTATGATGTGGTAGAGAGAGCCTCTGCTGTTTTAGAAAGAGCTCCTCCTCTTTATGTTACTCAGCATTGCTGTGAAGTTCATCTGAGGAGAAGTTTGTTACGATATATTGAGTACTTCAAAGCTTTGTATAAATGGAAGTCATAGATCCTTTGACTTTTTTTTTTATTTCCTTCCTGTAGTGTTTCATTTTAGCTGCTGTAAGTTAAAAAGTAAAACATTGTATACCCTTTGCTCTTGTAAACAAAGAAAGGCTACCTTGACTTGGACTTAAAGCCAACACTGAGTGATGACAGTAGGTTGATCAGGATAACTCCAATGTTGAATCACTTAGATGTCTGCAAAGCCACCATCAGCTATGGGGAAAGCTTGAAAATTTGTTGTTGTTACAGGATTTGTTGATTTTGCTTGATTTTGTGGCCATCTGACAAGCAAAATAATATATCATGTTTCTTCCATTAATTTTAAAGCTTAGTATAAAAGTATCCTAAGTTCCTCAATTTGATGGTTCAGTTGTTGGAATAAACTAAAGTTAGTGCTACTGGTGTCTCCTGGAAGTTTTTGAGTATTATCCATAGATATAGCAAAAGGTACAATTACACCCAGAAACACTGTCAAAATTAGCAACAGGTCAGATACTCTGTTTTTGTTTTTGTTGGTTTTCTGGGGGTACTGGCTTTGCTGAAATGATAAAGTTGAAAGGGATTTTTAAAAAGATTATAATTCAAATAACATTTTAATTTAAGTAATCAAAAACAAGTAAAAATATGGTGGGCATCATTTCTTGAAAGAATAAGTACAAAAAATGCATACATAAATTTATCTGTGATAGTTAAATTTATATATACCAGTAGAAAGCTTCTGAGAAAAGATTAGATATTTTATTTCTTGAGAATCTTGTAAATTACTCCTTGACAAACTTTCTGTGATTCATAGGATAAATATTTCCCAGCTCTCACTCTGTCAAATGCAGAAGAAATTCCCAATGCTTTTTTCCTTGATTCCAGGACTTATGATTAAATTCTAATCATGGAAAATACAAGTTAGTCTTAAAGATAAGCTCTGCCTTGTTCCTTATATGACCATGGATTGCTTAACTTGTGCAGTATGGGTATAATTAATTGTATCACCTCAAAGCTGCATAGTACCTTAAAAAGATTGCACAAAATAGTAAATTAAAGCTTAACATTTAATGTAAATAGTAGGATGGAGTAATAGAGGATTTTATGCGATTTGTCAATGGGTACAAGACTACAATTAGATAGGAGGAGTAAGTGGTGATGCTCTGTTTCATGGTGTGATGGATAGAGTTAATGATAATGTATATTTTTAACTAGCTGGAAGAGAGGCTTTTGAATGTTCTCATCACAAAGAAATGATAAATGTTTGAGGTGATGAATATGCTAAATACCTTGATTTGATTATTACATAATGTGTACACATATGGAAACATCACATTGTGCTCCATTAAATATGTACAATTATGTGTTATTCATTTCAAAAATAACTGGGCCGGTGTGGTGGCTCATGCCTGTAATCTCAGCACTTTGGGAGGCTGAGGCGGGTGGATCATGAGGTCAAGAGATTGAGACCATTGAGATCATCCTGGCCAACATGGTGAAACCCCGTCTCTACTAAAGATACAAACATTAGCTGGGTGTAGTGGTGTGCACCTGTAGGCCCAACTACTCAGGAGGCTGAGGCACGAGAATCGCATGAACCTGGGAGGCAGAGATTGCAGTGAGTTGAGATTATACCACCGCACTCCAGCCTGGCGACAGAGCGACACACCATCTAAAACAAAAACAAAAACAAAAAAAACCTTAAAAAATATTAATACACAATAATACACAGTTGCATAAGCCAGTACCAGTAAGAACTGAATCACTGTAGAGCTGGGCATTAGCAAACTATATATTGCCTACGAGTCAAATCAGGTCCATTGCCTGTTTTCATATGGTCCCAAATCAAGAATTTTTTTTACATTTGTAAATGGCTGAGAAAAAACCAAGAAGAATGTTTTATGACACAAGAATTAGATGAAACTTGAATTTTAGTATCTATAAATAAAACAATACTGTAACACACCCATGTTCAGTTGTTTCCATGTTGTCTATAGCTCCTATGCTGCTTATAACCATAGAGTTGAGTACTTGCAATAAAGCCTGTTTGTCCTGAAAAGGCTAAGATATTTACTATCTGGCCCTTTAAGAAAATATTTAGCACTCCTTCTGCAGAGACTAGACGTCTTCTGTGTCATAGGATACACTTAAATAATACGTGACTTGAATAATGTATGGTACTTCCATGCATAGCACAGAATTAGACCATGTGAAGTGTTGTACATGATGCTATAAGGGTGATCCTATTTAGTGTGCTCACTGCTGGGAACCAAAGCCTTGTTTGTGGGACACCATTAGATATCCAGCTGATTCACTCAGGTATAGTGCACAGATCAAGAGTCTGTATTTGATCTGCTACTGTGTAGATTTATGCATGACTTATGTGATTAGAGAAATCACTAAACTTCCGTGGAGTTTTGTAATATTACTTGAAAAATAGAAAAACAATTGTATCTATCTCATAGTATAATTTAGAATAAATGAAATCTTGCCTCTGCTTAGCATCATGTCTGATACACAATAAATGTTCAATAAAATTTGGTAATTGTTACTTTAAAAGTTTAAAAGAAAAAAGGAATCTTTATCTTATTTATAAAGACAATATAAAGGATTATATGAAAATTATCAAATCTATATGAAGGAGTGATAATTACATCTAGTTTTTATATAATTAACCTGAGCATATTTCTATATAACTCTAGACACTGTAGCAGGTTTCTCATTTTACCTTTTAATTATTTTCATTAAATATACGTTAAAATAGGAAAAATGACTTCTATTCTTTTTTTCTTAATCTCCATGTCTAATAATTTTTGTCTGCTACTAGCATTTATCCTAGTTCCACATTCTTTTCTGTCTGGGCAGCTTTCATATTGATGAGAATAATAGCTAACAAAAAAATTGTTTTTCAATGTCTTGGCCTACAGAATTTTTTATTCAAAATTCTGATTTTAGATCAACTGCTCTCATCATCTCTTCCCTAAGGAAGATTCTTCTACTTTCATCTGTAAATTTTATTTATGCAAAAATCCTTTTCATTCCATATTTCATTTCAAAAACAAAAATATTTCTTTAATTAGATTCACTCGGCCATAGAATTTTCTTGTCTCTTTCTGAGAACATTTTCATGCATCTATCTTCCCTTGTTTTATATGTCTGCTCTCTGTTCAGTGCTCTGCAGATGAGAAGAGTTATATACTCTATTCCATATTTCAGGAAGAGAAATTTCCATGTTGAATCTGAAATTCAGGACTTCATAGGACTTAATTTGCAAGTCTGTTAACATTTTCACTGAATACAAATAGCTCATAGACTTTGTGATTTCTTTTATGACGATGATGTTGTCAGTGTTAACAGTAAGGGGTCATGGTTCTTGTTATGCAGATGATTTGTAAGAAGCAGCACAAACATACGTGCCCAGGGAAATTATACTTAGTTGTTGCTGTTTTTAATTGAGACAGGGTCTTGCTCTGTTGTCCAGGTTGGAATGCAGTGGTGCAAACACGGCTAACTGTAGCCTTTACCTCCTGGGTTCAAGTGATCCTTCTGCCTCAGCTTCCCAAATATTGGGGACTACAGGTGTGTACCACAATGCCCAGCTAACCCAGTGAAATTATAAATGAATACATATTATAGATACATCCTACAAAAGTACCTGCACTAATTTTATATTTACACATTTTATAAATAATGTAATTCAGTATTATCATGAAGATAGTTGCTTGAAGAATGTGAATCTTTAGGCCCTGCAGTACTTGTTGTAACTTCACTTGAACCAAAAAAAAAGAGGCAATATTCAAATCTTTATAATGTACATTCTAGAAGATATGATTGATCCTCCATTGACTCAATGGAACAAGTATAACAGTTATTTCTATGTAGAAGCTGCCATGCCAAGGCGGGCCTCATGAGAGTATTTCACCTTAAACTTTGAATCTCGCAGTCAGCAATATGATACTGCATTAACTCTCAGGAGACAAGTTTCACTCAGAGACACTTTTGGCAATGTCTGTAACACTAATTCTACTGTTGCTTGTATTATTTCTATTAAAATAGTAGAGAAGAATATAGAACAACATAGAAAGTTTATTGTATGCTAAGCACTGTACTTTAACTTCACCATTTCATTTCATCCTTAAATAAGCTTATAACTTTTAGGTATCGTGATCCCCAATTTGCAGATAAAAAAATCTGAAGTTAGGTTAAATGATTTTGTCTAAAATCACATAGCTAGCAGATGGCAACTAAGGTCTTTCTGGTTCCAAAGATAATCATTGTCCAAAGGTTTTTGCTTAAGATTAAATCTCTCCTTAATCAAGAAAAAGTCAAATTCACAGAAGCAGAGAGTAAAATGGTGGTTACCAGTGGTGAGTGGTGGTGGTAGGTGGAGGAGGTTAGCAGATGTTGGTCAAAGGATATAGTATTTTAGTTAGAAGGAATAAATTCAAAAATCTGTAGGACAACATGGTGACTACAGTTAATAACAATGTGTTTTATACTTGAAAATTGCTTAGAGAGTAGATTTTCAATGTTCTCACAACAAAAAACAAATAGGTGATGCAATACATAATTTACTTAGCTTGATTTCATTGTTCCATAGTATTTTATATATTTTACATCATCATTTACACTATATATACAATTCTAATTTGTCTATTTAAAAATATAAAAATGAAATATTAAGTATGCTCTTCCCCATCCATTAAATTTTTGTTTCAGTTATGAGTTACCTGAAATTCATCACATGACTCCAGAAAATGTTGCTTAAGCTCGTGTATATGTGGTGGTTCAGCCATCTATCCAATCAGTAAACTAAGTAGAAAACCAGGACCATAGCAATACTGCTAATAATAACAAGAACAAACATTTACGTGTTAACTCCACTCTTTACTATATGATGAGCCAGAATTCTTTCCTATCTCCAGCATGACTTCTGATCTCCGAAGCCTCCTGATCTCCCAAGCCTCAAGTTTATAATGCGTCTGAAACCTACTAAGCATCACAGGAAAGATTAGCGTTTGAGTATTCAAAAAGAAAGGCTAGGCCAGGCGCGGTGGCTCATGCTTGTAATCCCAGCACTTTGGGAGGCCGAGGCGGGCGGATCACGAGGTCAGGAGATAGAGACCACGGTGAAACCCCGTCTCTACTAAAAAATACAAAAAAAAAAAAAAAATTAGCTGGGCGTGGTGGCAGGTGCCTGTAGTCCCAGCTACTCGGAGAGGCTGACAGCTTTTTACATGCTTGAAGAAATAAATACCTTTCAGTGGTAACTTTGTGGTCTAGAGTTAAATCTAAGTGATTTGGGTGGTGGGGCTGGGGTGTGGAGGGCTGGTGTTTGTTGATTTGGAATGTCTGGGTTAACTACTCTGTTAGTGAGTTCACTGTGTAAGCATGATCCGGGTGTTTATCAATGCTATCTCTCTATGCATGTTTTTTCACATCTTGATGACTGCTCTGAACTAGGAGCTGAGTCAACAGATCTTATTCCGCTGTAGGACCATGCTCTTCCTTGACTTTTACTATGTTAATCCCTAAAATGTACCTAAAAACTACAGTTTCAATGTTTTTCTGTGTTCAGGAAAAGCATTTGAAGATTTTGATTTGATTCTTAGAGGCTTTCTGGTTTGGAGCGGGGCATCAGCTGGATACAAAAGTCCACTCAAATTAGCACACAGCTAGTATTTCCTTAGCACTGATTCAGTGGAGACTGACATCTGAAGATCATGAACTAAGATATTAAAATGCCAGTCAAGAGCTTAGCAATCACACCTGACATAAATGTGCTTCTTCTTGAAATCTAGAATGATTCACAACAGTTCATTATGTTAATCCTGGAAATTCTTTCCCTTTCCTGGCTCATTATCATTCTTTTCAAAACTTGGAATGGACAATAGCATCACCATCAGACTTCTACATATAAATTTAAGAATATATTAATATCTTGACTTTCTGTTCTCATTTAGCCAAACTAGCACATGTAAAGTTAATCAGTAGCTTTGTGTAAAAACTGAAAGAGAACATTGACATTCAGAATCTTCTCAATTTTTTTTATTTGATGCCTGGGTTAATTGCTTTATTTTTCTCTTACTGCCTGTCTTCTAGAATAAATTCAGGTATGTGTTTCCTTCCTAAAGCTCTCCTTATACAGGTTGTACATTCTTTCTCCTTATACAGGTTGTACATTCTTTCTCCTTATACAGGTTGTACATTCTTTCTCCTTATACAGGTTGTACATTCTTTCTCCTTATACAGGTTGTACATTCTTTCTCCTTATACAGGTTGTACATTCTTTCTCTACAGTGTGATCCTTTGGGATCTGCTGGAATTCATTGTGAGTAGCCCAGGGAACCAATTTCCCCAATAACTGTTTCCTTCTCTGCAATTTTTAACAGAAAGTAAATCAATAATTTTGTTCTTTAAGTGACCACCGTCCAAATACATAGACACACCCTGTTTTCGGGTAACTGGACGTGCTCAGACATTTCTCTGTGTCTGTTTAGGAAGTATGTTGGATTAGTCAATAAATATGTTATTAATTAGAGATTACCAAAGTGTTCATTTTTTATTAATTGACTTTTAAAGAAATTTAAAGTATGTTATCGAGGCAATTGATTTACATTTAATACTTAGGCATCATGAAGATCAAATAGTTATTACTTTTTTTCTTACAAGAAAGGGAAATAAGGCTGTAATGGGTTCTGTCTACATGAGCACACTTTTGAAAATTGTTTTTCTACTAAAATAGATGAAGATGTAAGGATATATTTGATATTTATCTGTTTTGCCTGATATATTTTCTCCTAAATCTCTTTAACATGTGTTACTGAATAGAAAGAAAATATAGATTGAAGGCACAGCTTTCTGGGGTAGAAAGCTTGAGTTTCAAGCTTGGATCTACCACTTAAAGGCTGTCATATTGGACAAGGTCTTCAATTCTTAAAGTCTCAATCTTCTCATCACTTTCCTCTTGAGTTATGAGAATTGAACGAAATAAGCCATGTAAATGCTTATTAATGGATAAATGTCATTATCCCTATTTGTTCTTTTCTTTACACATCTAAGCATTTACCATCATTTTACATAATTTTGATTCTACTTTTGAAATGCGTTTCTGGCCCTCAGGAAGCATATGGTCTAGTGGCCATGTTTCTTTATTTACAACTCCAAAGCTAAGATATAGCGTTAAGGGGACATGTGTTGATATAAATGAACATAACAGAAGCGGTCCTGGGGAATCTGTGGCCTTACAGCTAGTGCCTCTGAAAATTACAATGTAAAAATCTATGGGTTAATTCATGAGGTTAGTATAAAGATCAGACAGAAAATAGAAAACTCTGAAGCGTGTTACAGCTGTTTAGAGGCCCTTTTAAAGTTGTCCCCCTTTCCAGTGCTCTCAATTTGGCATCTCAGCTCATCTGACTTGTTCACAAGTCTTCTCTTATGAGAAAAGTCCTCAATGCTGATTGTGAATCACGTGGACTGCCACTACCTTTGTGTGATTTTCGTTTTCTGGCACTTTTTGCTGGGGGCTGTTCTAGCAGGATGTAGCTTCATCACGTGAATCTGCCTTTTTTAAAAGGTGTGATGTACATCACCTACAGGCAGGTATCTCAGCTGGATCAGTGGAAAGGCAAAGCACTTTCATTTCCCAGCCTGAGGGCTCAGCTCCACAGACAGCCCTACAAGCTCCTCTTTTCAGGCTCCGAGATAACTTCACAGGCACCAGATGGTTCTGGTAAGTCTGGGGTAATTAGGTTTCCTGGTCAAGAGCGACAGCATGGCAAGAAGACTTGGCCCTGCTTAGAAAGCTCCCATAGAAACAGAAGGAATGGAATAATGGGTTGAGAGTACTTAGCTACTGTATGAAAGAAGCTTAATCGCTGTCTCTGTGTTTATCTTTAATGAGAAATGACCAAGTACTTCCAGAGGGAAAAATCATTTTACATACTTAGATAACTAGTGAGGTTTGTTTTGTTTTCCTGTAAAGTGGCAAGAATATGGCAAACCTAGGGGGCATTAGTGAAGAAGTGGGGTGACTCTGCCCACTGGGGCCAGAGAATGGGGACGTTATTTTCAAAAGTTAGTGCAAATTAAACGGGGCAGATATTTCAAAATCAGTCATTTAAGTCATTTCTCGGAAAAATATAGCATCAATTGTATAAAATTTCCTGAAGCATCAAAATATTTGACATGCTTGAAAATCCTGCAGATGGTACTCAGGAGTAAAAATACATTGTATTTATTTTCAAAATACCATAGAACACATCAGTAATTTCTTATGGATAATAGTATGTGTCCCATTGAAGTGAAAATAACAAAGTAATCACTTTTGGGGTATAGAGCCAAATGTGATTTGGTTGTTTATTTTTAATCGTGTACAGGGACAAAGAAAAATAGGGCTTAATTTTAACCACTCTGAAAGGACATTTAGAACTACATTTAGTTATTCGTTCTACTTAAGAGCTAAGTTAAAGAAAAATTTTACTTGACAATTTAATATTTTAAAACTAAAACTATTCGGAAGAAAAACCTAATTACTAAGCAACCTTGAATGTCTGGATGCTTTATTTTTTTCTGGCATACTCAAAAAAATTTGTATTTTATGGCGTGGTATTTTCCCTGCTAGTTGTGCACATCACAGTACAGTCACTCCAGTTCTGTTCAAGATAAAACCTTTATCATAATCCCCTACTCTCTCTGATTCTCCTGTGGGCTTAAACGTAGCTTCCTTCAAAGATGATTTTGGCAGTTTTTAGTCAATCAAAAGGAAATCCTCCTTCCTCCAGCTCTCAATGTTTCATTTCTACTGTCCAAGCAGTGTCAGCACTGATACCTTTCAGTTTCATTTTTCTTTCATTTGGCTTATTTGGTGTTTGGTAGAATAACAAGCTTGGTACCTTTCTTAAAAATAAGTTTCCATGCTCTGTCTTCAAAATACAAAACCAGAACACTCTGACATAGTCCACCTAGCTGCAAACTTGTCTGGTCACTCTATGTACACCCTGTTTTGATACCCATTCTTGCTGTATGTTGAAAGAATTTCACTCTCATGAGATAAGTTACCTGAAAAAATTTATTTTATAATAACTTGATTTACATATTTAGAAACAATTATTTAGAGTACTTTTAAGGGCTTAATTTCTCTGAAGATAAAGTCTCGAGAGTGTAGCTATGTATCTTCATATGAAAGTTGCTTGTCACAAGTCTGATTTCTTACCTAGACTTTGGATAAGTTTTGTGAAAACTGAGCATAGCATTGGAGATGACAAGTAATTTTGATTGCAAGTGCTGTAGGGTACTGAGTTTGTGAAATATCCCTTGCTGCAGTGCCTTGTGCACAGGTGTAAAGATCTATAATCTAGGGGTGATTAATACAATGTTAAATGGTACAATGAAATATCTTGCTTGGGGAGAGAGGAAGCGTATTACCTATTTAATGTTTAGATAACTGATAAATAGCAAATATTAAAAATAGAAAGTTACTTTCCATGCCTAGCTACATAATTTGTATAACACTAGGAATTACTCTTTCTCAAGACACAGGTAGATTAATATCCTGTCTGCCTTAGTCCCTCCCAGTTGTTGGTAATGAAGAGCATCAAACTGTTGCTTTTTCTTTGAGTTATTCTGTTCCTTCTCTGCTCCAGGTATGTGTCATGAACTTCCTCTGGACATGGAGCTGGGAATAGCTCCATAATTGACAACCAGTTACCTATTTAATTGCAGCCTTCTGCTAACCATTGCCAGGTTTGCATACTGAGTCCGTAAGATTAGTATCATGATTTACTTTGTCTTGTCTGTGCTTAGTATTTTAGATTTTCTCTCATATGATTGATTTCACGTCCTCTTGCTGAGGACTTTCTTTCGAGTATGGGTAGATTCTTTCTACCTCAAGTTTATTGTTTAGACCTGCCTCAATCCAACATGTCATAGAGAATAGGACATGATTTTGAATATCACCACTAACTGAAGGACCCTATGATTTGGAGTCTCTAGCCGTATTATAGAAGTCCTTAGGTATTGAAAAGAGCTCAAATTTAACGTGAATTGATGCCACCCCACCTCACCCCAAAACACAGACACATATGTGCTCATGAGCTTCTATAATTCACTTAAGGGGTGTCCTCTGTAGTTCACTAGGTCTAACCTATGCCCTGGTGGTCCTTGCCTTCAAATGTGTGCCTTATGGACACTGCCAAAGTCTTGTGTGGACAAGATCATTCGAGTTATGTCAGATAAGCATTCTTGACTTTTTAATATATCCCTTTCTCTCTTTTCTCTTTGAATATGCTGAAATAGGTTTCTAAATAGAATTGTTAGGATCACTATTGCTCTCTATATAAAAAACATTATTTTAGAGGTTTATTAAAAAACATATGTAAAGTTGGTAACTTGTATATAACTACCTTAAAATAGACTGTCCAAGTTATAACATAACGTCTGAGTTACACGTTTTCTATGCTAACAAGCCTGGGAATTTCTTTTATTTATTTGTTTTTCATTTTATAAAATAAAATACCACAAATTCGGACACTTTTTAAATTTTGAACGTTCCAGATGCTCACCTCGATAACAAGTTTTAAGTAGTCTAAAACTCATGGATTTTTCTGCTAGGAACTTGTGTCCTGAACAAATTCTAGTTAATGAGACTTATTTATACTATATAATACTGATCATTAAAAGGTAATAAATGAAGCTAATAACTGTTAATTGGTGTAATTTGTCGTAGTTATGAGGGACTATTTTGTCCTTTCTCCCCTATTCTTTCTAATTAATATGTCATATCAATTCCTTGTATTTTTTGTTTATGCTATAAATATTTACTTGGAATCTAATCTTTTCTAGGCACCCAGATAGATATTAGGATTATAAAGATAAAAATCAATTGTTCCCTTTGATCAAGATCTCATTTACCCCACACCTCAGCCCGGGCAACCACCATCCTACTGTTTGAGTTTGACTTTTTCAAGTTTGATGTATAAATTAGATCATGCAGTATTAGTCTTTCTGTTTCTGGCTTATTTCACTTAGCATGATGTCTGATGGCATTATGATCTAATGTACAGCATGGGTGATGATGGATGTGTTTGTGATAATTATTACAGAAAGTGTGCATACAAAAATCACATTAAACATCTTGAGTATATTCAGTCTTTGTCAATTAAATTTTTTTAATTCAAGAAAGTGAAAGCTAGACAAAAACAAGACAAAAACAATAAAATTAAGGCAGTAAACATTGAAAAAAATCAATTGCTACTTTCATTAAGAATATAGGTTTTTATTAACAAAATCCAAAGTCATTAAAGGATCCAAAGAACATGGTTGAAATGAAGTCTATAGCACTGGAACTACAGCACTAGAGCACCTGTATTTGAAGACCTTTACACAGGTATATGTTTCTAATTAAACCATTAAATGTAGTGAAGCTCTTCCCCAGTGAATCTTAAGCCCACAAGCTGAGCCATGTTGTCATGGTCTAATCGATAAGATAACTGGCTAAAATCCTAGCTAAATTTCATCAATCAGTTAACAACCATTAAAGATCAGCCACAGTTTTCCTGTACCTCTATTTAGATTTCGGTTTTTATTTTAATATTATTTAATCAGCAATTTATATCTTGTTTTTATACATATTTTTGCTTATGTTGATTTTCTAGATATAATTTGTATGAACAAAGTTTAATATATGTGTTTTCAAAGATCGAGAAATATTCATTTATTGCTGTTACCTTTATTAAAGTCAAACCTACACGATATATATTCTGTCAAAATATGTGGGTGGAGAGGCATTTATCATTTACTGGGGGCTCATTTGGCAAATTTGGGACACATGCAGGCATTATAATTCTTATAAAACCTTATAAGATAGTATTTATTTTAATTTTCTTATATAGGTAAACTAAGGTTTAGAGTATATAAGTAACTTGGCCAAGGTCATTAACCTTTTAGCAATAAAGAAAAGGGCTAATTTGAGAAACAGAAAGTGTGCTTAGCATTTATGGTTTAAAAAAAATGTGATACATTTGCACCTTTTTTTGTTAGCTGAGAAAATTTCAAGGTGTAACAACTATTTATAAAGCCCAGAACCAAGCCCCTAAGCAATATTATGATTTCCGCCTTGGTCTACAAACAACTTTGACCTGAATTCTTGTCTCTTTAGAGCAGTGAGTAGCAGACTTTTCCTGTAAATGCCTAAGGAATAAAAATTTTAACATCTAGAAGCCATAAGGTTTCTGTTGTAACAACTTAACTCTGACATAGCACAAAATCCTTTATGGAAAATATTCAAACATAGCTGTGTTCCAATAAAACCTTATTTATGAAGACAAGTGTTAGATGTTGAATTTTGTCCAAGGGCCATAGTTTGCTAACTCCTGCCTTACAGTTTAGACTAGTGATCTCTAAACAACTTATATACACAACCATATAGAAAGTTTTACATGAGTACCCTGATACGTTATTTTACTTACAGAATATCACAAGTACTTCTGTTCTAATACATTATGCTCATTATGAAACATGCAAAAAAATAAAAACCCACTAAAGATCAAATAAAATACGTAAAAAGAGATTCCCTTTTCTTTCACATCATGTGGACTGTGCGGGCCACCACCTGTTGTATGAAGCACAACACTGAAAAATCCTGCCCAAGCTAAAGCCAATGAAGCAATGATCTGGAGGGAAAATAAAAAAAACAACAACACTTTTTTAGATAGTTGATTAGTTTTCAACTGGTATGTTACTTAAAGGACAGTTTTCTTCACAATCAGAATATCAGGTTTTAACAACGATACTAGTTTTATAATTAATACTGACATCTAGTCTCTCTTTGTTCCCAAATATTTCTTTTTTCTTCCCTCCCACACTCTCTTTCTTCCTTCTCATTTATTTCTTAAAGCCCATTGGAATTAATAGCTTTGGTTAATAGCTATCAATATTATCATGGATTTCATCCGACTTTTCACTTAGGAAAGATGAAATGGAAAAATCCTACAGTGTTACTACACAGCACCATACTAGACTTTTCCTTCTTGGTGTCCATGACAAAAAAAAAAAAAAAAAATTGCTCTCCTTCAGTAGACTTTGAGTTTTGTGTGGTTTGAATCATTGCCCTTCATAATTAATCCAAAAAGACAACCATAAGTGTGTTGGTTCCAAAGAAGCAGACTTGAAAAGCCTTGTAAATGAAAAAAATTTACACATAAATTCTCAATATTCTTCTTTGTTTTCACTCATGATTTAAAATATAGATGAGTGTATAAATATGTATATATACATCCAAAAATATCCTCCTTTAGCTATTTTAGCAGAAAAAAGCAATTTTTCCCAATATTAAACATGTATAGTCGTTCATAGACATATTAAATATTTATCCTACTTCCTCATCCAAGCAAAGATAAAAAATAAAATGTTTTTATCATGAGTACTTACGTGTACTTTCCAACATATTTAAGGAACTAACAATTGTAAAAAGATCCAACAGATACTTCTTAATATTTTACAAATGCAGCGTAAATATTTATGCTAGTATTTAACCTAAGGTACATGCATGTCCTTATGGCATATGTGTATGGGTTATGCATTTGTACAGAAATCTGAGAAGCCAAGAGATACCAGATAGAGAAAAATATAAGGTAAGATTCAGGAAAGTCAGATTCTACTTTTAGTTTTACCACTAAAAATATGTGAACCTTAAGTAACTACTTGCTGTCTCCAGTGCTAACAACTTCATCTTTAATGGTGTAAGGGACATGAAACAAATGCTTTCTAAGGGACATTCTATCACTAGGTCCATGTTCTAGCATATATATTCTAATAGCAGAAATATGTAAAAATAATATTAACTAAAATGTATTGTATTCCTCCTTTTTGGCATACATTTTCTTCATGGATTATCTTACGTACTACATATTCCAAACCAAAGAGTAACATAGTTATTTTGCTTATTTTAACATCAGGAACTGAAGACTTCGGAAAAAAAGTAACTAGCACAAGTTATATAGCTAATAAGAGAAATTACGAATAAACGCAAGACTCAGTGATTCATCAGCCCATTACACTTGAACTCTTTTGTGTGTGTGTATTATATTTATGTATACAAGTATGTACATTATGTACCCTTATTATTTCTGTTAACCCCACTACCACTACTCCTATCCCGCAGTATGATTCCGACGACGCAAAATAATTTAGATATTTTTACTGGTAAATATTTTAGGCAACCTTTAAAATATATTCAGCTCAAATTTAACAAGAAAAATAAACAGACAAAAACACTTTCTGTTGTACAAAGATAACTTTCTCTAAATCCAGTGCAGCTTCAGCTCCCCTCATAACAACTTCCTGCTAAAGCATGGTGTTCGGATCTAGCTCAGTGGTCCTTTATTCACCATCACTCATAGTTTATTGTCCATCTCTATCTGAGAACAGCACAGATCCCACGGTCTGCAGAATATAAAAATTGAACTCCTTTTATTTATCACCAAACCAAATTGAACTCCTTTTATTTATCACCAAATTGGAAGAAATATAAATAAATATATACATAGATTGCATTCCACTGTATTTCCCTTCCCCCTGCCCTATTTTTTTTGAAACGGAGTCTTGCTCTGTTGCCAGGCTGGAGCGCAGTGGTGCCATGTCGGCTCACTGCAAGCTCTGCCTCCCGTGTTCAAGCGATTCTCCTGCCCTCCCGCCTCAGCCTCCTGAGTAGCTGGGACTACAGGCACGTGCCACCACGCCTGGCTAATTCCCTTTCTCTTTCTTTCCAATTCACAATTTTGTTTTTCTAATACAATTTTATAATTTTATTTTACTTTTGGCTCCTGAATAAACTCAGGCATGCCATTATCAGGCAAATCATATTTACATACTTACTTTGTTTTATACCCTCTGAAAAAGTTAAACTTGAAGGTTGAAGGATAATGTTTCAACAACTGGAAAAAAACAAACTCTGTTTTTCAAATCTGATAAATTGTGTGTTTTCCTTAACTAAATTTAAAGGTAATATGCTAGAAAAAATAAGAAAATACAGGCCAGCCACGGTGGCTCATCCAGCACTTTAGGAGGTGGGAGGATCGCTTGAGGCCAGGAGTTCAAAACGCTATCTCTACAAAAAATACAAAAATTAGCTGCGCCTGGTGTTGAGTGCCTGTAATGCCAGGTACTTGGAAAGCTGAGACAGGAGAATCGCTTGAACCCGGGAGGTGGAAGTTGCACTGAGCTGAGATCACACCACTGGCACTCCAGCTGGTGTGACAGAGCGAGACTCTGTCTGAAAAAAAAATAATAAAGACCAACCGTAAAACTGAATCACTCTGAGTTAACTACTGTTAGTATTTGGATGTATGGCTTTTCATTATTTTTAGTACTATTTATATATACAAACTTTCAACTTGTGTGTGTGTGTTTAAAGATGCATATCAATATATGTTTGAATACATATTAGATTTCTTGATTACCAGCAACAGAAAGAAGAATATTGAGGAAATTAGAGATCGAGGCTTCTTAAAAAATTGCAGCAAGAACAGAGAACAGAAAACACAGCCAAAGTCATACCAGTCTGGCTAGGATGCTACCACTGTTACTACAGCCACTCTCCTCATGTCACTGACACTGCAGGGCCTTTGGCATTTTCATATGTGCCTAGATTAATTTCTCCAAGAAACTAGGTCTTTGCTTTACCCATCAAAAGTCAAAAGCAAATCAAAGACCGGTTGCTTAAACCTGAAACATACCTCTCTATCTTCAGCTGTATGGCCCTTTTGACTTTCATATATGACACTGGACCTACTTCCCATCAAGATTAATACAATGAGGAAGGCTTCCAAAAGGAAAAGAGAACCTAAAATTTGGTTATTGACTAAAATGCAATTGGTTCTAGAACATTAGCCATGCAATAGCTGCATCCATCTTTCTTATCACTGCTCCTGTGTTAGATATTGTAACTCTCTCTCATTAAGCCATCCTCTCAAAAGAATAGTCCATATTTTCATCACTCATCTAGTGTCAACTACAGTATACCTGGATGATGCCCATTTGTTTTCTAATCTATTGTAATCCCTCACATTATCTTGCAAACTGGGGGCTGCATTGAAAAGTTTACCACCACACACATACTTAATACACAAAAATTGGCTAAACATTGGGGAAAGTGAAGTGAATATTTACTCTTATACACATGACGTAGGGAAAAGAATATAGGTAGAGCTACTATAGACCTCATTTCTGCACCTATAAGGATATAATTAGTATTCATGCATTCATTTATATTTTATCTTCAACTAATACCACACATAGGTGAGGCTTTTTACAACTGGTGTGCCCCACACATTCAATCTTGAAAGAGGTATAACAGTCATGTTATAATCTTCTATTAATTTATGTACCTCTTGATATGGTAGTTTTCTACTTATTGAACCATTACTTACATGGTATTTGCTATACATCTGTCGCTGCTCTAAGTGTTTTACATATAGTAAGTCATTTAATAACCCCGAGACATAGGTAAGTTTTCTCCCTTATTTTATAGAGTTTATATGACTTGCTCAAATTCACACAGGTAGTAAACAGTGGAACAAGGATGTTTACCCACATAGTGTATGCTGTGTGAAAGAATGCTCCATAGAAGCACATGGGTTTTCTCCATGTTGCTTCTACATCCTTTGAAGAGGATCCATATTACTTTCAGGGTCAACCACCAAACAAACTACAATTTTAAGTTCAGTCACCCCACAAACTAGAATGCTGATATCTATTATTGGCAAATTTGGCATTTATCAGTGGTAGCAGTCAGGTGAGATTCAGAAAGAAAAAGTTCAAGTTGTTGAGGGTTTGCATTAATGTCTGTTACTGCTGCTATGACCACGCAGGTAATGAGCCCATTCAGCAGTCCCATCAGAGACTAGAGAATGAGAGCTTCTGAGACCCACTGAGCAGATCATCTTGTTTACCTGATATTGTCTACATGATATTAAAAGTTTCCTCCATTCTGGAAGTTTTCAAATGAGCCTTAAGCTAACTTTCTGAGGTTATGCTCACATTCTGGGGTTACTCTAGGATGTCCTTCCGTATGTTTCTTCCCCGAGCTGCCTTGTTACTAATCCTGGACTCTTGATATTCCCATTTCCTTAAACATTTGTCCAGAGCATTAGGCTCTGTCCGTGATTTAATGGAGATTTTTGCTTTAGGCCATCATCTCTTCCAGAAAGATGTGAGCAATAACATATATTTGTAAAAGTTTCTCGTACTAGAAGAATTAGCCTCTTTTATAGTCTTTCAAGGAAAACTGATAGTATAATTCTATAAGAGTAATTTCCGTCTAGTGCTAGAATATCATTCATCACTTATTGTAAAACTGGCACCAGCATTTTCTTCTCACTGAATGACGATTGACTACTCTCCTTAAGATTATTATAGAAGGGATTACAATATGGCAGGAGGGTGGCACTAAGAATGAGAATGTGTGCCATCTGCTTATATCATTCCTTCAGTTGATTCCACTCCTGTGTTATGATGGAGTCTTGTGCTGGTCACTCTGACCTTCAGAATGAAGTAGATCAGGTAATACTTACTTTGGTAAGGTCACAGTGTCATCTTCTGTCCTGTCATTAGGTATTTTGATACTCAGACTCTGTCAAATCCCAGTGCAGGCCAAGAGCTATTTGTCAAAAGAAGATGAGCTACTTGCTAAAGAAGGCATGAATTTGTTTCAAACCCCATTTGTCTCCAGTTTAATTCTCATTTGGGAGTTTCTTTCTTTCTGTATACTCTATTCCAGTGTGCCAACAATACAATATACATCACTGTATCTTCTCAATAACAGATTCTTGCACTGCCACCTTTACAAGTTAGAAAGCCTACTTTTGCTCTGAGCCTTTTTCAAAAGTGGCACCCTTTCAGGTAACTGATTAATGGATCATATCTATATAACTAAATGTACTGTTTATTGAATCCAAAATATAAAAAAAAAGTCTCAAAGTGTTGTACGCTTATCTAATGGCAGAGGCACAAGTGGCCTTCATTTTGGAATGTATTATTCTGCTGGAGCCAAGATTACTGGATCCGCAGAAATATAACTGAAATTGCAGATATTTGTATTTTGTACTAACACTGTGTATTATATTTAGATATCTAGGATATACTCCATGCTACTTTGGTCCTAGCAATATGATGCCATCAAATAGTAGAGCAGTTTATGCCGTTTTGGATGATTATGTAACTAAGTACCCTATCTATTATATAGCAATAAAGGAAGGTGGTAGAAGTACTCTCTTGCTCCCAGATAAAACAAAGTGAATCTGCTCTTATCTGGGCTGGAACAACAAAAAACAAAAGTATCTGTTAGGTTAATATTTATTTACTCTGACCAGAGGACATAGTTTTTGCTCTAGGAAAGAAACCACATCTGGAACTCTAACTGTAATCACCATTCAATTAAATATACGCTAATCTAGTGTCCCTCTTCAGCAGCCATCTCCACTAACCCAAATGGACAATTAAATGAGGATGCAATAGGAATCACCATCCTAGGTTTTTAAAATGTTAGGTGGCTGTACTAATGTTTCACCCTTCCTAGAGATACGCAATTAATTTTTATTCACTGTTTGAATAAGAAATGACTCCAGAGGCTTTAGGTTGCTCCCTCCTGCCAGAGTAACACTTATTTCAGAAACCAATGGGCCAGGAAAATAATCCCACTGGTGGCTGTTATCTTTTCCAAATGCATACTTAGGAACTGGTAGAATAAACACAGGGTGAATTGGAGCTCTCACTGGGCTGATTATGAGGCAAATTTGGGGGTGAAATTTCACCTGACCCCTATAAACTTTCACCCTGATTGGTGAATTTGTGGTGTTCAGGGTTCTCAGCAGTTAATGCTAATGTCAATCAGAGCCACTATGCAATAATCCATGGTAGATCTGGGCTTTCTTCTTTTTTCATAGCATGGAGATTATGATAAATTTCCACACTACATACAGTAAATGTCTGTTACATAGTCCAATAGTAGTACCTGTGATTTACAACCATTAACAGATTGTCTATTTATTTTGTTCCTTAGAAATACATCTGTATTGTTATTACCTGACCTTGCCCCTTCTCTTCATTACAGAGGTTCTATGTTTGTCATGTATTATGAGAAGAACCATGAATTTCTATCATCCTGGCTCTAGTAAAGCATCTTTTTTCCAGCAAAACAGGCCTGGAATTATTTTCCCACAAGTATAAAGCAACATTACTTAAAATTTCTAAAGCAATAAGGACATGTTTTCCTCTCTCATATGGGAAAAAAAAAAACACAGAAAAAAAGCTTCCCATTCATTAATTGAATTCCTACAAAAACTCATTGAGGAGTCTTTGTATATTTTTGCTCTGCTACAGTCAGCATGTAATCCTGGTCCATTGTCTAGTTGCCTCATCATCATAGGATGGCTGCTGCAGTTCTAGGCATCATCCAGAGAGGTTATGTTCCACTGATAGGAAAGTGTCTATGTGTTCCTTGCGTTTATTTTAAAAACTCTTTTTAAAAGCTTCCTTTCCAGGAAGTCCTGGAAGTTCTCTCTTACGTTTCATAATTTTATCACAGACCCCCAAGCCTAAATTACCCTAGCAGTATGAATGAGATAACCAAAGTCACTTAGATATCAACATTTTTGTCTGATGAGGGAGGACACATAAATTAATTTTTAGGCATGCTATGTGCCTGAAAATAATTAGAGTTCTGTTAACATGGAACAGTAAATGACTATGACTGTTACACAGTCCATCCGTAATATCTGCTATATAGAACTGTAATGAATTATGTATTATTTTGGTCCTGAGAAATACAGTTACATATCTTCAGATATCCATCCCTATAGATAGGGGTATTTTCTTAGCAGGCTGTGTTGCCTGCTATGCATTGTTTACTTTGCTTCTGGTACTTCATTGTACATACTCTTTCCTCTGCTACTCCAAGATCTACTTCCCATTAAAATAAAGGGTTTGTTTTCAACTACAGTGTTTTTCACTAGCTTGCTAGTCTTCAAAATAGCACATATCACAACACCAGCTTGGCTCACCTATGCATTTTTCGAGATTATAGGCAAGTTATTACCCTTATATACTGGAGAGGTGTTTTTAGGGAGAGCATGGTAGGTTAAAGAGTTAAAATGTCATCTCCAACATTTCCATTTACTCTACATTTTGGATTCCTTATTCTATGGCATACTCAGTAATGTCTGACATTGAAATGCCACTTAATGAGATTCACGGTTGGGTCCACATTTTTGCCAACTAGCCAAGAAATCTATTGCATCATCCAGAGGTCCAAATTAACATAAAGAATATAGAAACTCTGGCAAATGTATCCATATTAATAAATTGAGCCTGATCTAAAAATATATCCGTCCACCTTGGTGAAATAACATTAGAAGCCAAAGATTTACTGATTTTCAAAATTCTTTATCGATGATATAAATTAGGGAAATTATGCACTTTGTCTATTGATAAAATGCTTCAGCCTGTAATCAGCTCTTCAGGTTATGCTGGAATCTGATAATACAGATAAAGAACATTGAGAGGTAGTTGGCTAGCAAGCATGTGGATTACTGACTTTCTATTGCAAGTCAACTCCTACAGCAAAAAGAATATCATCATCTTCAGTCTTACGATGAGCAACCCTATCAGACAAGTTATAAAAGGGTACTTGTCAGTTAAGGGAGAGCAGAAGCTTTAGATGATTGGGGTATTCCCATTTCTATTTCAGGGTATAACTCTTTCCAAACTCATACTCTCTGATCTCAAAAAGGTAGTAACCTTGTGAATTCAGCTGACATTAAAAATCATAAGTAATAGGATTTAATTTTGCTTTTGTATTTTGGTTACCTCAACCTGAGGCTAAAAGAGATAGGAGATGATTTAAGCAATATCAAAAAATGTCGCTAGGTTTCAGTCTGTTCCTTTAGCAGAGAATTTAGAAGTGTGTGCCATTCACTATATTTATGCTATCCAATGCATTTTAACGTACCTACTCAACCATGCTGTCATTAAATTCCTCTTAACCTTCACAGTACTTAATGACTACATCAGTGCTACACCCTGAAGCTTTGCTTCTACTGGGTGACCATAGGCTATAATAAATAAGGCATTTCACCCTCCATGCTAAAATGCATGCAATTTAGGATTCCTTTCTTAAATTGTTAATGAAAATTCCCTGTCTTCAATCCTAACGCAGTCAGCTAACAAATCCAGGGTTCTTGCATATTCTTGAGGGTCTGATACCTACAATACATTTTATGTTGGACAATTTTGATTCTAAGAAACAGTAAAAAATATATAATTAAGTAGAAAAGGAATCTATTGGATAGGTTTTGAAAACAAGGCTAGAAATAAAAGAGTTGGTAATGGGGTCACAGCTAAGGACCTGCCTTGAAAGTCCGCTTAAGACTACACTGTTGATACCACATCACTGGACTTCACACCATTTCACTGCCAGTCTTTCAATATTACATTGTCCTGATTTATTTGTGCCAGTCTGTCAATATGCAAAGATAATGAATGATCTTGGCTAACACACTCAGGTCCTAGCTGCAGTACACGGGGAGAGGAAGCTCTGTTCCCTTTGTTGGCTTCCATAGATGGAAGTGAACTCTGCTTCTCATTTGATTAATAAAATTAATAAGTTTTTAAATCCTAAAGATGTTGCAATGCTAGGAGTCATGAAAACAAGGTAAATTTACAGACATTTATCTATCAAAAATAGGATCATACTTTATGTAATCTTTTATAAGCTGCTTCCCTTCACCCCATTTAACAAATATCAGGTATATTTTCTATGTTGACAAATAGTGATCTGAATAATCATTTTAAAATGAAATGAAAACAAATAAAAAGGCAAATAAAAAATGGGATGTGGCCATGAAGAGAAATTTAGAAGTGAAAAATATATTTCAAATAGGCATATAAAAGATACTCTATCAGTAGTAAAACTTTTTTAAAATATTTGATTAATTTTACTTTTTAGTTTGGATTGACAAAAGCCAAACAAATATTGTTAGTTTTAAGTTAAAAGGTATATGTGAATTTTTTAAATAAAATTATAAAACAATATTATTTTTACTTAATAATGTCAAGAAGTAGAGATGAAAGTTTAGGAAAACTTGCTGAGGCTTTTAGTTGATATCACGTGGAGCTATATGAACCTTCTGCTATACTTTAACAGATAAGTATGCAAAAGAAAGTCTCTATTGTAAGCACTCAGTAAAAATTTGTTAAATTAAGATGAGTTCTATGATTATTTTTAGGAGCTCAAAAATTTTATAAACATAATAGAAATAGTAGCAAATGCTTGATGACAATATTTTTTCAAAACAATGAATCTCTTAAAAGTAATAATAATGATAACGTAGGTTTCTAGAGTTGAAAGTAATTTCCAAGTCTGTTGTCTGCCAGATTTACTTTCTGAGCTAAAAATAAAGAAAAAATAAAGATTTGTAATCTGCAACTGAAACATTCCGTGTCTAAAATTGAGCCTCATCTAATGTAGTGGTTTTGGTTAATGTTATCCTGTATATGGAAAAACATGTCACATTGATTTTGTGGCTAACTGCTTATCAAAATAATAGGTAACATACTGCCAAATAGCCATCCATATATTAAAATTTAAAATCTTTCTGTAACAAAGATTACAAATACTGTTTTAGGGATTTTTCTCTAGGATCATCATTGGACCACATTAAAGCCAGAGGAAATTGGATATTAAAATCAGAACAAAATGAATTCCACAACACCTGTGCTTGCATACATTTATTACAGATTTTACTGTAAATGCTTAATACCCATGAATAAAAATGGACTTGTTTGATTTGTTATATTTATCACAGATCCATTCTTATAGATTAGTAGAAATCAAAAGATCGGTATTTTTAGATTATCTGTAAACATTCTGAAGATGAACATCACTGTAGGTATTCTTATATTTTACATGCTACCAGTTTATAGAAATATGTCGACACCAATTTGAATTCATGTTTCCTAACTTTTAATACAATGTTCTACATAATATTCTTTAGTATGCCTTACAAATATAAATAGCAAAGTTATAGATAAATGTAAAATGTTTAAATTTTTTATTCCCCGCTATACCTCATTCATTTAAACATCAGGATGCATCGGTAGTAAAATAATGTAATAATTTGTATCAACTCATTTCAGATGTATTAGGCAGAATAAATCTGCAAGATAACGTTTCCTTACAACTTTAAATTTATGTAAATCTACATTTACAGCAAAAATTACAATTGAAACAGCATATATAGAGTTAAATGGAAGTGAGCACTATCTAATATATTTTGAGGTTATCTTCTTTCTAGCATTAAATGCTTTTAATTACCAACAACTAGATGATGGTATAAACACTACTTCAGGTAGTTATATTGATTGTTGGACGGTAAAGTAACTAACTACAAGCAAAGTAAAAAAAAAAAAAAAATTCCTGCTTAGGTTCTTACCTTTAGATTTTCATTAGCAAGTAAATTAGCAAAAGATTTTTTTTTTAATTATACTTTGAGTTTTAGGGTACATGTGCACAACATGCAGGTTTGTTACATATGTATACATGTGCCATGTTGGTGTGCTGTACTCATTAACTCATCATTTAACATTCGGTATATCTGTTAATGCTATCCCTCCCCCATCCCCCCACTTCACAACAGGCCCCGGTGTGTGATGTTCCCCTTCCTGTGTCCATGTGTTCTCATTGTTCAATTCCCACCTATGAGTGAGAACATGTGGTGTTTGTTTTTTTGTCCTTGTGATAGTTTGCTGAGAATGATGGATTCCAGCTTCATCCATTTCCCCACAAAGGACATGAACTCATCATTTTTATGGCTGCATAGTATTCCATGGTGTATATGTGCCACATTTTATTAATCCAGTCTATCATTGTTAGGCATTTGGGTTGGTTCCAAGTCTTTGCTATTGTGAATAGTACTGCAATAAACATACGTGTGCGTGTGTCTTTACAGCAGCATGATTTATAATCCTTTGGGTATATACCCAGTAATGGGATGGCTAGGTCAAATGGTATTTCTAGTTCTAGATCCCTGAGGAATCCTCACACTGACTTCCACAATGGTTGAACTAGTTTACAGTCCCCCCAACAGTGTAAAAGTGTTCCTATTTCTCCACATCCTCTCCAGCACCTGTTGTTTCCTGACTTTTTAATG
>NW_026652294.1:68774975-68808771 GCF_009828535.3 Hylobates moloch
TTATTTTCTATTAATTGTTCCACTAAGAAAAAACAAACTTTTTTTCTTTTTTATTATTGGTATCTTGTGATTTTGTTCTCACCTTAGTGTAATGGTGATTATCATTTCATGCATAGGATAAGAGAGATCCAGCTCTTACTATTGAAGGATTTTTTTCTAGTTCACTATCTATTACTAAAGGAATGCACCTTACGCATGACTTTTATTGATAATAGTGGTTTAGCCACAGTGATATTTTGGGATAAGGCATCCCAGAAAAGTTTAAGCTACGTGTTTATAGGCTTCAGAATATGCAAAAGATCTTCCCTTTTTCCATCTTTTTTAATCTCATAAGGCATTGAGGGGAAAATATTACTTTAAATTTGTTAACAGGAAAGTATTATATTGTTCAAATAGTGAGATTTATGTAAATGTACCAAAGCACTTTAGCAATTATGATGCATTAGATAGCTTATTTGTGTGAAACATAAGGCTATTTATTAAACTGGTAATGTGGTTGATCTTTCCAATAAAAGATGATTTTTGTTTGTTTTAATGTGGCAATATACATTATAGGTCTTTATTATAAGTAGTTTTCTAGGTTTGAATATATTGATTTATATTTATTTAACAGAAAAAATTTGTTTAGCATAAAAAATGTTAGAACTTTAAACATGAAAATTGTCTGCTTCTTTCAGACTAGCCAAGAAAACAAATATTTTATTTTCCAGCTTTATTGAAGAATAAATTAAATAAAAATTACATATAATTTAAGGTGTATTATATGGTGATATGTTAGGTGAATATATTGTAAAATGATTACCACAACCATGCTCATTAAAACATTGCTCACGGTGACTCTTGAGTACACCTGCATGTCCCTTTCTTCAGTGTGTACTTTTGCTTTGCAATAAATCTCCACACTTTCACTTAAAAAAGTTCATCACCTCACATAGCTACCATTTGTGTCTGTGTGGTGAGAACACTTAGTATCTTGGACTTAGTATCTTTCTTAGAAAATTTTAAGTAAAAAATACAGTGTTACTAACTACAGTCAGCATGTCATACATTAAATCCCCAGAACTTATTCATCTTATAACTGAAAGTTTGGACTCTTTGACCAACATACTCTCATGCCCCATCCCTTACCTCCTTCCACTGGCTAAAATCAACCATTCTACTCCTGCTTTTCAGAGTTCAACTTTTTAGATTCCACATATAAGTGATATCATACATCACTATATGTGTCTTGCTGTATCTGGCCTATTTCACTTAGCATAATGGAAGCATATAAGGATTGCATTTTCCCATTCTGTAGGTTTTCTTTACATTTTGTTTATTGTTTCCTTTGCTGTGTAGAAGATTTTTACTTTGATATAGACCACTTGTTTATTTTTGCTTTTGTTGACTTTGCTTTTGGTGTCATATAAAAAAATCATTTCCCAGATCAATTTCGAGGAGCCTTTTCTCTACGTTTCCTTTTAGGTTTATAGCTTTAGTTCTCATATTTAAGTATTTAATTTATTTTGATTTAATGTTTGTGTACTATGTAAGTTAAGTGTCCAGTTTCATTCCTTTGTCTGTGAATATCCAGTTTTCCAGGCACCATTTATTGAAGATACTATCATTTCTCCATTGTGAATCCTTGGCACTCTCATCAAAGATTAGTTGACCTCATATGTGGACAATGTATGCACGCATGGGTATGGGCTCTCCATTCTGATTCATTAGTCTACGTGTCTGTTTTTATGCCAATATCATATTTGTTATTACTATAGCTTTGTAATATAGTTTGAATTCAGGAAATGTAGTGCATCAAGCTTTGTTGTTTTCACTCAAAATTACTTGTAGTTTGGGAGGCTTTACAAACACTTTGGGAGGCTGTGGTGGCTGAAGGACTTGAGCCCGGGAGTTTGAGACCATACAAAAATTAGTCAGGTGTGGTGGCATGCACCTGTAGTCCCAGCTACTCAAGAGGCTGAGGTGAAAGGATCACTTGAGCCCAGGAGGTTGAGGCTGCAGTGAACCCTAATCGCACCACCGTACTTTAGCCCAGGTGACAGAGTGAAACTCTGTATCAAAAAAAAAAAAAAAAAAAAGTTACTTTGGTATTTGGAATGTTCATGGGTTCATATAAATTTTAGAATTGTATTTTTTATTTCTGTGAAAAATGCTATTGGAATTTGGTAGGGATTGCGTGGAACCTGTAGATTGTTTGAGGTAGTATAGACATTTTAACATTTTATTTACTTGTGTCTTCTTCAATTTATTTCACCACTGTTTGATAGTTTTCATTATACAGATCTTTTATCTCCTTGGTTAAATTTATTCATAAGTATTTTATCCCTTCTGATGTTATTGCAAATGGGATTGTTTTCTTAATTTTGTTCTCAGACAGCTAATTGTTAGTGTATAAAAATGGAACATGATTTTTTATGTTGATTTTGTATCACAAAACTTTACTGAAATCATTTATTTTAACAGTTTTGTAGTGGGGGGTTGTGGGTTTTATCTATATAAAATGAAGTCATTTTGAAACAAATACTTTGGCTTCCTCATTTCTGATTTGGATGCTTTTTTTTTTTCTTACCTAATTGCTCTGGTTAGGACGTTATTACATTGAATAGAAGTGGTAAGAGAGACACATTTGTCTTGGTCCTGATCTTAAAAGAAAACCTTTCAACTTTTCATCACTGAGTCTAATGTTTACTGTTGGCTTGTCACATATGGCCTTTATTATGTTGACTTACATGTCTTCTAAATTCTTGAGAGTTTTATCATGGAAAGATAATAAATTTTGTCAAATTCATTTTCTGCAACTGTTGAGATCATGTGATATTTATCCTTCATTCTGTTAGTGTAGTGTACAACACTTAATGACTTGCATATGTTGAACCATCTTTCAGCCCAGAGATAAATCCCACTTGATTATGGTGAATGACCCATTTGCACAGGGATAAATCCCAATTGATCATTGTGAATGATACTTTTAAAGTGATGATGAATTAAATTTGCTAATATTTTGTTGAGGATTTTTACATCTATGTGCATCAGAAATATTGGTCTATAATTTTCTTTGAGCATCTTTATCTGGTTTTGGTATGAGGGTAATTCTGGCCTTTTAAAATGAGTTTAGAAGTATTCCCTTTTCAAATTTTTAGAAAAGTTTGAAAAGGACTGGTTTTAATCATTTAAATATTTGGTTGAATTCATTCGTGAGGACATTTTGCCCCAGACTTTTCTTTTTTGGAGATTTTCATAAGTGCTTCAACCTTTACATGATCATTATTAGTCTATTTATATTTTCTATTTCTTCATGACTCAGTTCTAGTAGGCTATATGCTACTTGGAATTTATTAATTTCTTCTAGGCTATCCAATTTATTGGTGTATTCTTAATAACCTGCTATAATCTTTTGTATTACTATGGCGTAAGTTCTTAGATCTTCTCTCTCATTTCTAATTTATTGAACTCTGTCTTTTCCTTTGTTCTATTTTTGGCTAAAGGTTTATCAGTTTTGTTTATCTTTAAAAACTCTCAGTTTTGTTGATCATTTTAATTGTCTTTCTAGTATCCATTTTATTTATGCTCTAATCTTTATAATTTTCTTTCTGCTATCTCTAGGTTTAGTTTGTTCTTTTTCTAATTTCTTCAGATGTAAAATTAGGTTGCTTATTTGAGATCTTTATTATTAATAAATGTAGGCATTTGTCACTATAAACTTCCCTCTTAGGACTTCTTGTACTGCATCTTATACATTTTTGCATGTTGTCTTTTTCTTTTTCATTTGTCTCCTTATACTTTTTGATTTCTTCTTTGGCCCATTGATTGCATTAAGAGTGTGTTGTTTACTTTCCACATATTTGTGAATTTTCCTATTTTTCTCCTCTTACAGACTTCTAGTTTCTTACCACTGGATTGATACCAATCTTACCAAATATGATAACAAGTATCTTTTAAGATATTTGATATAATTTCATTCCTCTTAAATTTGCTCAGATTTACAGTCTAACACAATATACCCTGGAGAATATTCTGCATACACTTGAGAAGAATGTGTATTCTGCTTTTGTTAAATGTCATTTTCTGCCTATGTGTCTAAGGTCCATTTGATACAGTGTTAGTCAAGTCTGCTGTTTCCTTATTGATTTTCTGTCTGCATGATAAATGCATTATTGAAATCCCTTACTATTGTATTACTATTTTTCCTTTCAGTCCTGTTTATGTTTTCTTTACATATTTAGGTACTCCAATGTAGAGTACAAGTATATTTACAATTGTTACATACTTTCAATGAATTGATTACTTTATCATTATATAGTGATTTTTTTTGTGACAGATTTTGACTGAAAGTCTATTTTGTCTCACATAAGTACCACTGCTTCCTTTTGGTTACCATTTCCATGGAATATCTTTTTCTGTCCCTTCACTTTTAGCCTATGTGTTTCCTTAAACCTAAAGTTAGTCTCTCACAGGGAGCATATTGCTGCAACTTTTTTTTTTTTTAATCCACTAAGTCACTTTGTATTTCTTGATTGGATAATTTCATCTGTTTACAATTAAAGCAATTATCGATTGGCAAGGACTTACTACAGGCATAATTTTGAGGTATTATAGGTTGAGTTCCGGTATATCACCATAAAGCAAACATCACTATGAAGTGACTGATACAAAATTTTTGGTTTCCCATAAATATAAAAGTTATGTTTATACTATACTGTGGTCTATGAAGTGTGAAATAGCATATGTCTAAAAAACAATGCGTATACCTTAATTAAAAAAATAGCATATTGCTAAAAACTGCTAATTATATGAGCCTTCAGTGAGTTGTAATCTTTTTGCTTATGAAGCATCTTGCCTCGATGTTGATGGCTGCTAACTGATCGGGGTGGTAATTGCTGAAAGTGGAAGTAGCTGGTGCATTTTTTAAGATAACAGTAAAGTTTGCCACGTTGATTGACTCTTTCTTCCCTGAAAGATTTTTATGTAGCATTCAATGTTGTTTGATAGGATTTTATCCACAATAGGACTTCTTTCACAATTGGGGTCAATCCACTCAAACTCTATCACTGCTTTATTAACTAGGTTTATGTAATGTTCTAATATTTTGTTGTCATTTCAACAATATCCACAGCATCTTCATCAGGAGTAGTTTCCACTACAGTAAACCATTTTTTTTTTTTTTTTTTGAGATGGAGTCTCACTGTGTCACCCAGGCTGGAGTGCAGTGGCCTGATCTCGGCTCACTGCAAGCTCCATCTCCTGTGTTCATGCCATTCTTCTGCCTCAGCCTTCCGAGTAGCTGGGATTACAGGCACCTACCACCAAACTGGCTAATTTTTTATATTTTTAGTAGAGATGGGGCTTCACCGTGTTATCCCGGATGGTCTCGATCTCCTGACCTCATAATCCGCCCACCTTGGCCTCCCAAAGTGCTGGGATTACAGGCTTGAGCCACCGCGCCCAGCACACTTGCTTTGCTTATCCTTAAGAAGCAACTTCTCATTTGTTAAAGTTTCATCATGAGATTTTGGCAATGCTCTCGGTCACATCTTCAGGCTCCACTTGTAGTTCTAGTTCTCTTGCATTTCTACCACTCTGTAGTTTCTTCTTTCACTGAGTTCCTGAACCCTTCAAAGCCATTCATGAAGGTTAGACTCAATCTCTTGCTAACTGCTTTTATTTATTTATTTATTTTGAGACAGAGTTCAGTCTTGTTGCCCAGGCTGAGGTACTATGGCGTGATCTCGGCTCTCCTGCCTCAGCCTCCTGAGTAGCTGGAATTACAGGTGTGCGCCACCACGCCCAGCTAATTTTTGTATTTTTAGTAGAGATGGAGTTTCACCATGTTGTTCAAGCTGGTCTCAAACTCCCGACCTCACGTGATTCTCCCGTCTAGGCTTCCCAAAGTGTTAGGATTACAGGTATGAGCGACTGCGCCTGGCCGCGAACTCCTTTTAATGTTGCTATTTTGACTTCCTCCCATGAATCACAAATGTTCTTACTGGCATCTGGAATGCTGAATCCTTTCCAGATGGTGTTTGATTTACTTTGCCCAGATCCATCAAAAGAATCACTGTCTGTGGCAGCTACAGCTTTAAAAGATGTATTTGTTTAATAATAAGACCTGAGAGTCAAAATTACTACTTGATTCATGGGTTGCAGTACGGATATTGTGTTAGCAGGCATAAAAACATTGATATCCTAGGCCAGGTGCGGTGGCTCACGCTTGTAATCCCAGCACTTTGGGAGGCCGAGGCGGGCGGATCACGAGGTCAGGAGATCGAGACCACAGTGAAACCCCGTCTCTACTAAAAATACAAAAAATTAGCCGGTCCTAGTCCGGTATCGAGGTGAGGAGGGTGAACCGGAGGGTGAGCAGTGACCGATTGTGTCATGATCCAGCCTGGGGACAGGGAAAAAAAAAAAAAAAAAACACATTGATATCCTTTATACCTCCATCAGAGAGCTCTTTAGGTTACTATGTGCATTGTCAATGAGCAATAGTATTTTAAACGAAATCTTTTTTTCTTTTTTCCTGAGCAATAGGTTTCAACAAGTAACTTAAAATATTCCATCAACCATGTGGTAAAGAGATTTGTTGTCATCCAGTCTTTGTTGTTTTATTTCTAGAGCACCGACAGAGTAGATTTAACATAATTATTAAGGGCCCTAGGATTTTCAATATGGTACATCAGCATTGGATTCAACCTATGGTCACCAGCTGCATTAGCCCTTAACAAGAGAGTAAACCAGTCCTTTGAAGCTTTGAAGCCAGGTATTGACTTCTCCTTTTTTGCCATCAGAGTGCTAGATGGCATCTTTTTTCAATAGAAGGCTGTTTTGTCTACATTGACTGAAAGCCTTATCAATAACATTAGCAGTTGATTAACACATATTTTGTATAGTCTATGTAGTATATATTTTTACAATAAAGTAACCTAAACAAAAGCAAATACTTTTTCAAACTATCATGTGGAAGAAAAAATATATTTGCCTTTTTTTTTTTTTTTTTACCTGGAAGTGGATCATGACAAGGTTCTTCATCTTCATCTTCATCATTACATTGAGTAGCCTGAAGAGGAGGTGGAGGTGGAAGGGTAGGCAGGAGACGCAGGCACACTTGGTATAACTTTCATTGGAAAAAAATCCACATATATGTGAACTCACAGAGTTCAAACCCATGTGGGCCAAGTGTACTTCAACTCTGCTATTGATTTACATAAATGCTTGTATTGTTAACTGCCACTTGATATGTATTTGATAATTTTCAAACTCCTGAATGTTTTGCTCCAACCTCAAATTTATATCCAGTATCAAAGTCGCCATTTTCCCTTCTGATTTCCTGTCCCTGATCATGGAATGTCACATGTCTTGGTCAGACACATTCTGAATGTCAGTGTTAGCTTCATATTTCTCTTTTCCTTCTCTTCTAGTATTTAGCCAATTATTTGAAAAATTCAACTGAGAGAACCTGATTCTCACTCCTAATTCCATTACCCCTCTCATGAACAGCTGACAAGATTCATTCAAAATTTATTTATTTTCTCTGCATAAATCATTGTAAAATCACTTGATCCTGCGTGGTGCAGTAGCTCACACCTGTAATCCCAGCACTTTGGGAGCCCGAGGCAGGCAGATCACAAGGTCAGGAGATCGAGACCATCCTGTGAATGGTGATACCCTGTCTCTACTAAAAATACAAAAAATTAGCTGGGTGTGGTAGTGGGCGCCTGTAGTCCCAGCTACTCTGGAGGCTGAGGTGGGAGAATGGCATGAACCCAAGAGGCAGAGCTTGCAGTGAGCCGAGATCACGCCACTGCACTCCAGCCTGGGAGACAGAGCGAGACTCCGTCTCAAAAAACAAAAAACAAACAAACAAACAAAAAATCACTTATCCTTTGATCTTCAATCTCTCATCTCTATTACTTTGTTGTGGCTGAGGCCCTTTATCCACTGAAGGTTCACTGCTGAAACGAACTGACAACAGACAGAATAGACAGAAAAAAAGGCATACAAACCTATTAGCATGCACGTTGACATGGGAGACCCACAAATATGAGACCCAAAAGAAGGGCCATATAGTTGGGGATTAAATGCCCTCTTCAGGCCAGCCACGGTGGCTTCTGCCTGTAATCCCAGGTCTTTGTGAGGCTAAGGTGGGAAGGTCAGTTGAGGCTGGAAATTTGAGACTAGCCTGGGCAACATAGTGAGACCTTGTTTCTACAAAAAAAAATACAAAATAAAAATTAGCCAGGCATTGTGGCATGTACCAGTAGGCTTAGATGCTCAGTAGATAAGGTGGGAAGAAAGCTTGAGCCCAGGAGTTTGAGGTTACAGTGAGCTATGATTGAGCCACTGTGTTCTAGCCTGTAAAACAAAGCAAGACCCAGTATCTACATTAATTAAATAAAAATTAAACTAATACCCTAGTCATAAGGGAGATGGAAGCTGGGTCTGTAGGCAATTTTAGAGTGGATAGTAAATAATTTTTAGAGGAAATAAATGGAACCAGGAGGCAGACATTATCTTTTAAATGATTTTATTTAAAAAACTGAATGGGATAAGCAAGTTAAAGGGAAATGGGGGGCAAAACTGCACTGCAAACAATGATGGTCTTATTATATAGATAAAGTCTCCCAGGCAGTCTCTCTGTGCTGCCCTCAGAAAAATAAATACAAAGCCTATCCGGGTATGGTGATGATATTTTGTCTTGTCTTTTCCCCAGTGGTTAATCTTTTCTGATTATTTGATGAGGTTCCTAGAAAGGGGGTTTTAAGACAATTGCACTTCTATGGAAAGGAGTTTCCTGGTGAGATAAGGAAATTCCAAAGTTCCTTTCAGGGCTTCCGTGGAGGTGGGGAAGAAAAACAAGAGATTAAAAAGTTCTTGTATCTGAGGAAGATTTAGGGCCTTCCAATTTAATTTAATTCAAAATGCTCATCAGACCAAAGCACTATACTTCGGAGAATTCTTCTCTGTGCCCCAATAACCTATAAAACATAATAGTTATGGAGTATGCAATAATTACATACAATTTCAAACATAAGGATTAGAGAACCTGATTAAGTGTGGCTTAAACAGGGATTCATAATCTCATATATTCATATATTCTCAAGCTGGATAGTTGCCTATTTTGGTTTCACTCCTTTCTCATTTAGAATAACAAAAGGAGACAGCTCACCATCAGCACCCATTTAATTTTTACATAAACACATTCTTTGAGGCAGAAGCAAATCTGACTGATTTTCAATATGAAAATACAATATAAAAACTGCTCTTAGAGTTATTTCTAATCAGAACAAACATTAAAATTATATGAATCATCAGAATCATCTGTTTTGGAAAAATCGGATTCTTCAAATGAATCTTCAGCCAATAGCAGTTCCATAATGATGATAGCATCATGCATATAAATCCTCTGTTTTCTAGGATTTGAAATTTTCAGCGATCAAGAATCACTATATTTTTGTAAATGAAAATACCACTAGTAGAAATAGAATGCTATGAATAGAATGATGTCTTTTGTTTCCAAAGTGAATATGCTAGAAGAATGCATATATAATAATAAAAGCAAGATATTATCACACAGTTATCTCAGGGTAAATGCTGTAGCTGCAAGCATCAGCTGAGAGTGTTCTTGGGGCATATGGGAAAATGGTTAACAAGGGGAGAAGTCAGAGCAGAGGGAATGTATCTCTTCACACTACTATTGCTTTTTCTCTGAAACCTTCCCACAAGCTTCCTAGCCAACATCGCATCTTGTTTGATAACCATAACTGAACTCATGCCCACCTGTTTCCTGAAATCAGAGGATTTTCTGTACTTATCTTCACATAAGTATGTAAAGTGTGCTTGCATGTGTTAACAAGAAGAGGACAGGGAATAGAAAATGTATATTTGGTAATTAAGCACATTTGTAGGGTGTCTTCCACCACACCACTCAGATTGTTACCTGCTTGCTCAAAATCTTTACTGACTCCTGTAGCAACTCAATTCTTGCCTCCTCAATGGAAATAATTCTGCTGAGGGGCATAAGATAGAGACTGAGGCAAGTTTTGCAGCGGGAGCGAAAGTTTATTAAAAAATTTTAGAGCAGGAACAAAAAGAAATACATTTGGAAGAGGGCCAAGTGGGTGACTTGAGAGATCCGAGTATTCCATCTGACCCTTGTCTTGGGGGTTTTATATATTGGCTTTGTTCTGAGGTTTGCATTTCTTTTCCCCAGGTTCTTCCTTTGAACTGGGCTGTTCACATACTCAGTGGCCTGCCAGCACGTGGGAGGGGCCACAAGTGCAGTGTGTTTACTGAAGTTGTACGCATGCTCACAAGAGCTGTTTTTCTCTTACCAGTTGAGTGTTCCTAGAGGAAGGTCAGATACCAGTTAAACCCCGCCATTTTGCCTCTTAGGGTGCATGCTTGAGCCCACTCGCCCAACTCCTGAGATCTTTTTGGGAAGCTGCTGATCACTGTTAGGCATGTCTGTGTAAGAGACCGCCTGAGCAGGCTTAGTGTGAGCAGCAAGCCTCTTTATTCACTTGGGTACAAGTGTGCTGAGTCTGAGAAAGGAGCCAGCAGAGGGTGGTGGGATTATCGTTGGTTCTTACGGGTTTGGGATAAGCGGTGGAGTCAGGAGCAATTTTTTGCGGGCAGGGGATGGATATTACAAAGTACGTTCTCAAGGGCTGGGAGAATGTTACAAAGTATATTCACAAGGATGGGAATATCACAAAGTACATTATGAGAAAGGTGGGGGAATGTCATAATGGCTTGACCATGGTGTGGCCAGCTCAGAGGACCTTAAAATCACCACCAGCTTCAGGCGTTTTCTATGTATCGGGAGACTGCCTTTTTTTTTTTTTTTTTTTTTTTTTTTTTTTTTTTTTTTTTTTTTTTGGCACTGCCTGCAACCAACTATTATTTTAGAGAGACAGTGTGATAACTGCCTGACCATCTTCTGATGGTTGCCTGACATTCCTGGGGGTGAACTGGGGCTCTCTTGCCTTGCTCACGGCTGCTTACCTACTCTAACACTAGCAACCTTTAAATAAGTCCTGTGCATCCTATAATTCTTATGCCTCTGTAAATTTACATCATCTCCTTTTACTCTTTTCTTTAGTGATCCTTTATATCTAATGGCTGTTAAACAGTAAACCATTTGAGGGTTATGATCACCGTTCCCTCTAAAAGCTACCTCTGTGTAAGCTATTTGTTGAGTGAATATATTAATTTGGTTCACTTTATGTTTTTTTTTTTCATAAAAGTGTACTTTAAGAAATCTCAATATGTATAAACCCTGAGTTATAATAGAAGAAAACCTTTAAATATTCAAATTTACTTTTGTATTTTGTAAAACTAATCTGAAAGGGTTCCTTCAGATAGCAAATATTTACATTTGATCTGTTTTCCACTTAACTGAGCTGGTACAGTGTTGAACTAGGAATAAACCTGCAAAGTCAAACTACCTTGCATTTGAATTCTTCCTCTGTTCTAATACTGTTGCTTCCTAACCGGTCACTTAATTGACAGCCCACTCTCTCATTAATAACAATATCACTATAAAGACTGATGCTAATAATGAAATCATTATTGTCCATTTACCAAAGGGCACTAGCAAAGCACTTTATGTATTACTTCTTCTCATACTACTAGGTCATTATGAGGTTGTTAATATCATTCATTTGGGGGTTGTTGAGACATTTGCTTGAGGCCACACAGTAAATGGCAGAATTTGGGTAAGCCTGGCCCAGAACCCATGCTCCAAGCTACTATGGTATTCATTTATTCTAATTAAAAGAGAGTGTTTATACTTAACTGCAAAGTCCCTATAAGGATCAATTTAGATATTACATAATTGCACTATATAAACTGTACAATATTTTACAAATGTAAGGTATTACTATCAGTAATTTTTAAATATATTTTATGCATGATCACATTTTCACCTTTAGAACAATCACATAAAATTATAATACTTAACAAAGAATTTCTTCTATAAAGTAAATATTTCAATTGCTTATGTAAAATGTAGATGAAATTTAAGATAATATTATAAAAATTCTATTTAGAATCATCTGATTATAATCAAACGTTTTATACATGAAAAGCACACCTCATGTCTCTACCAAGTGCATGGTATGCTAAAGAAGTAAACTTTGTCTTAGCTCCAAGTCTTGTTTAGATTAAATGCCTTTATGTTCATGAGTTTCATAATATGCTTTCACCCCACAAATAATTTAAAGTTTTATGTATGAATTCAGTAAAAATTTATTCCACACCTACCAGGTGCCAAGAACTGATTGAAATAAAATCTGAGAGACTTCCTCAAAAGAGTTAAGGAAAGATAAAAAGTTCCTTTCTGATTGAAAATTTATAATGTTGTTAAAAGCCATATAAAATTTTTTGTTCATAGAAATTTTAGAACACGTTCATAAATTCACAATTTTAGTAGATATTCAGTTTACCCTTTTAAACGTTTTTTATGAGTTTCCTGTGTGCTGGTACATTAATGTGTGATTCAGTGGCTGGATCTATATTTCCAGCCATTTCCAAGTGGGCTTTAGGGATGGGAAATTCAGTGTGGTATACTGCTCTAGTATGAAATATTGCATGATTATATAATTGTCTTGTCCTGCTTCAGAGTCAAAGATTCTTTCAGCTAAAAGAGCTCTATAGGACTGAAAAAAATGTAGAGGGATGTGACTGGATGTACATAGCAGTACTTGATTCTAGTGAAAAATAGTTTTTCTTGAGGTTAGAAGCTGATCAAAAACAGCCATCAGATAACCTTTGTTCATTAAAAATACAATAACTCACAACCTACATTTCTGATGATGTAGATTTTAACATTGGAATGCAGCAATGTGGGCATAATTCTTGTTCCATTGCTCCAGTAAGAGGACTCAGTTAAGATAAGCACCCATAAACTTCTACTGAGATAGTGAAACACTAAACAAAATCCAGATCTCTTGTCTGCTCGTGTGTATTGTAAAACTACTATGTCAGGATCTTTCTGATATTTCATTACAATACTTCAAGCTCATTAACATATGAGCTTCTCTTTAAATGATAAATTCCTTTTTTATTTGATTTGTTATGTTTTTACCTCTAATAATCATATGTATTAGTTTGACAGGAAAACCAGTTTCTTTCTTTTCTTTTTTTTTTCTTTTTTCTGTATTTTTAGTAGAGATGGGGTTTCACCGTGTTAGCCAGGATGGTCTCTATCTCCTGACCTCGTCATCCGCCCGCCTCGGCCTCCCAAAGTGCTGGGATTACGGGCGTGGGCCACTGCGCCCGGAAACCAGTTTCTTTCCTGAAATAAAAGAGAAAAAAAAATGCATTTATAAATTAAAAATTTTGTTTTCCCCTCACAGACATCATTGGTATACCAGGCAGAGATCCTAGACATCAAGAAGGCACCAGTTACAATTATATTTATTTGTCAGATGCCTTATTAAAACAGTAGTAACTCTGCTGGCCATGAAGTTTTATCTATTTGGGATGCTCATCATGATAAGTTAAAATTTTACTGATGTATTTAAAATGAGAAAATGCAGAAAAACTATTGTTGGAAGTGATATCCCATTAATTTAAGAAAAGAAATAATTATTTCTGAATTGTAGATACTGAGGCAATCTAATGAAAAAATAGTTTCTTCAGTTCTGCAGCTATATTGAGAGTGATTTAAAAATTTTGTGTTTCTTATAAGAGTTTGACATTTTTTACTACCAATGAGGATTATCACTGAGCGATTTACTGACTCACTTTTTTTTTTTTTTATCAAAATGTCCAGTTCAGTGAGGGTGAAAGTAACATTAGTATTTTCCCCAAATTACTCCAATATTAGACCACCAACATTTTCAGTGATTTAGTGTATCTTTTTCTATTTGCATAATGCTTACATGTCTGGCAATATATTTACCTAATTATAGATTTTTAAATTTATAATAAACCAATATGGATATGCTGCAAAATATGTCTTAGGTTTTGCTGGATCAGATTAAAATATTTTGTGGAACTAGATTTTCCAAGTAAATTCCATGTAGTTCAGTAATAGTAAATTTGATCATCTTACCATGCTTAATATAATTAGTATAGTATTTGGTACTCTTAAAATAGCTCAAATTATATGCATTATTAGTGTAACGCAAAAGAAAATGTGTGTGCGAAAGAGAATGAATAAACAATTGTGAGTTTGTTTCATTAGAATTTTTTCTGAGGGAGGGGGAGGTTGCCAGCATGTGTTAGAGGTCCTCAGATAATATATGGAGAAAAAGCTGATAGGTGTATTCATTCAACAAGCATTTATTGAGCTCCAACTATAAGCTAGGTCCTATTCTGGATACTGGGTATGGAGAGTTGAATTTTTTTTTAAAGTTCCTAGCATCCTGGGCTTTGTGTGATATGAGTTACTATATGGCTAAGCTTTCCCACAAAAAGTTTCCAAGCATACATTTATAAGAGTTCCCTAGGCTATAGAGCCAGAGATGGATAAAGTGGAGATTATCCAAATGTTAGGAGAACAAGGTGTTTCATATTTGGAACCTGGAGATTAAGTTTGGGTTATGTGGCTAATTTAGGGGCAAATTATTGCCTAATACAAGGTAGCGCATTAACTTCAAATTCTAAGGAGGCAGGAAGCAAGCTATAATTATGTACCCTTTTGACCTAAGGACATCTTAGTTTATACAATTGCTAAGAATACAAAATACGGACATACTTGGATGAAAAATGAGGGAAATAACAGGATTCCTATCAACCCATAGGAATCTTGATCTCAAACATTTCCATTACATTATTTGCATTTCAGGAGTAAAGTAAAAGCAATTTTAAACTGAGTTTAAATTATCATATTGGACGTCACACCTGGACCAGACTGTGTCTGCACCAATTCAAGGAGATGAAACACAATATTATAATAAACCTTAAGCAACTTGAGTTGCAATTAAGCAATTGGTGCTAAATAAATTCAATTTGAAATTCATAAGATGAAACAGACTATTTTTTTCTCAATACTCACCAACTTGCCATATATTCTTAAATTTTGAAAATTATCCAAGGTGACTCCATTCTCATATAAACAGAACAATAACCTTTATCTGTTATCATTATAGTCTTCTGATTGTAAGCACTGCTTGCCTGAGTTTTGTGCCAACATCTATCCTGATGGAAATGCCTTAAAGAGCATCCTTCTGATTTATAGACAATGGACAAAAGAACTTGCAGTGGCCTGGTCAATTTCTTAAGAGGCAGTTAATTAGTGTCCTTCTGTTTGGTGAATTTAACCTTTAATAGTTAGCTGAAATATGTCCTCCAACAGCGAATTTATTACGCTATAAACTCAAAACAATTATTGACCAATCAGTTAATAAAATGAATTGTCAGAATTGCAGGTAAAACTACTTTTCTTAGTCCAACAAAGTTTTTGTTCACTTACTCTCCAATGGCCATGGAAATATGCTCCCATTATATACTTTGGTAAACTTGCCTTTGTACAGATTATTTAAAATTGACAACCAAAGAGGTGTAATAAAAGCCTCAGTGAGATTAGTATGCTTTATAAACTAAGAAGAGGTTATAGAAGGGAAGGGCAGCTTTTGACAAAAGGAAAATCCCACTGGAGTTTAGGTGCAGTGCATTTCCATTCCTGTTTTATATTGAAAGTTTTTTTTTTTTTTAATCCTATTTGGCTTGCTTATACCTGATACAGCATAGGGAAAAGTGGGTCAGCTTAAAGCTAGTAGCTTTACTTTGTCAAGAGAGGACTTATATGCATGAAAGCATTTTCCTTTCTATGAATACATACCAGGTACTAACGATTTAAAAATTGCATTTAGGCCGGGCGCGGTGGCTCACGCCTGTAGTCCCAGCACTTTGGGAGGCCGAGACGGGTGGATCACGAGGTCAGGAGATCGAGACCATCCTGGCTAACAAGGTGAAACCCCGTCTCTACTAAAAATACAAAAAATTAGCTGGGCGCGGTGGCGGGCGCCTGTGGTCCCAGCTACTCGGGAGGCTGAGGCAGGACAATGGCGTGAACCCGGGAGGTGGAGCTTGTCAGTGAGCCGAGGTCGCGCCACTGCACTCCAGCCTGGGTGAAAGAGCGAGACACCGTCTCAAAAAAAAAAAAAAATAAATAAAAAATTGCATTTATATTTGTCAACAAAAAGACCTCTAAAATCAAAGTTGTTACATGATGGAAGTGCCTAATATTTACTTTTGCTATAACATGACTTTTAAATAAGTGTCTGATTCTTTTTTTCCTTCTTAAATGCAAATAAATAAATAAAAAATAACAGTTGAGTAGCTATTTATAACATCTTTCTTATTTAAATACATTCTAAACTCTTAGTATAGAACAAGGAGATTAGTGCTTGGACAATTGTCAAAAAGTTCAACTAATCGTGTGTCTCCTTTAGAGATGTAAATGTTTCTGTTGCATATCCCTTAAGAAATGTTCATTAAATTTTGAGTGGCTATTGTTTCGCAAGCTTTAAGTTGCTTGTTATATGTACTGCTATCAGCTAGAGATGTGGGTGAGCTCCTTTATTGACCCTTAAACACCTTTCAACATTAGATAAATTGGGCAAATATAATTAAATACCTAATATTAATGAAGTATCATTATATCAGTCAAAATACATTTATCAGCTACTTACCATGTGCTGACAGAGCTACAAAGTATGAAACAAGTGGTTTCTGTCTTCCAGGAACTCATGGTCTATAGACAATGATCCTTCCTTCGTTTGTCTATTCAATTTCACATAATCTGTTCTCTCTTTACAGACCTGTAATTCATTAGTTATAAATCATTAAAAGATCTTTTAAAATCATTTAATCAATTGGCCCTTTGCTTTTAACCTTTTTCTCCAAGGAACATGTGATTCAGGATCACACTAGTCCCTTTTCTTTCCAAATGGCTGAGTTCATATACATTTATGAAATATTAAATAAAGATTATTGCAAAACTGGGGAATATTTTAAGTATTTTCTTTTATTTTCTTTAGAGACAAGATCTTGCTCTGTCCCCAGGATGGAGCGCAGTGACTCAATCATAGCTCACTGTAGGCTGGAATTCCTTGACTCAAGCCATCCTTCCACCTCAGTCTCTGGAGTAGCTGGTACTGCAAGTGCACCACCCCGCCTGGCTAATCGAACATTTTATAAAACAAATGGGCATTAAGATAATCCCAAAAGAGTGTGGTATGCAGGACTTCCAAAATGCATTTCACTTTGGAAATTTTGTTTTACTTATTTTGACAGAAATCTCTTTGGGAATTCAGTATTTTATTATTTTTTTTTCTTTTCACAAGAATGTCAAGTGGCTCATCCACCTTTAGGAATAGTTGAGAATGAAAATTTGTAGACTGAAAGGAATTTCTTTTTGTACTTTGAAGCAGGTTTAATCCTTGTCCTTTTACTCTGTGTTTCTAAGTCTTTTTCTTTTGTCTTCGTGATTAATCAGAGTTCAAAATGAAAGCTCTCCACCTAGTCTCTCTCAGTCTAGATTACCTTTAGATGACTATTTTATCTTCCTTGTTTTGTCCTTTTGTTAAGGCCTCAAACCCTTTTGTTACTTTTAACTATTTATGTTCATTGACACATCATTTTATTTCCAACTTTTATTGAAGCCTAACCTTCCTCTAATTCTCACCCCCCTTTTTATTGTTTGTAAAGAGACAGTTCGGTCTCTTGTGAATTTTATCATTAGCAAATGTATGCTTTACCTTGGTTCTCATTAGTGTTTATGGAATATTGAACTGACAACACTTTGGTTATGACTCTTCCTTATCTGCCCCTACGGAAACACAGTGTAACATTCTTTCAAAAGCAACAGTTACTGATTTGCAAGTGGTTACTTTCATTTTTAGAAGTATTTGGCCTGGCCTTTAGAGTCCCTTTCTACCCTTAGGGCTTCAAAAGATTGGGGATAACTTCAGTATCCTCTGAATGTTCCATTCTGAACTCTGAAGACTTTGAAATTCCAGTGGTCTTTGATTCTATTCTATTGATTAACTCATTAAAAGAGCTACATTCTGTAATTGTTCTCTCTATAAGATCTTTAATTTTTAAGTTTAACTCTCCTTCCAAAACATATATCTCAACCTAATCTATTAGCATTTAATGTACTCTTCAACCTGACTACAAACCTATCTCATTTATTTCCTATATGAAAGTTAATTGCATTTATTTTTAAAATATATAAATTGGACGAAACCTCCTGGTCAAGTGACTTTTAAAATGTGTGGATGAGATATATAAGTTTTGATTCTGCAGTCATTCCCATAAGAATGAGAGGAATAATGTTCTGATGTTATGTTAATGAGTAAGATGGGGATCTAATGTGAAAATGTCCCAACTTCCAAAATATTTTTGAGAACAAAACATTTTTTAAAAACATTAAAAGAAAAACCAAAATATTTTACCGCCATTATGTCTCAGGATTAGAGATTCACACCCACTGTGCTTTGGTAATTTGGGTGATATTTTCTAATCTCTGATTATATCTCCATATCTAAGAACTCGACCTGATTTTGCTTCCAATTTGCTGTGTCTGCTTCATAAATCAGTCATCTTACCTGTGCTCTCAGCAACTACTTTATTTCCTTCTTTTTCTCTTCTCTACGTATGGCTTATTCCAAACAACCATTTCTTCCTGCATTTCTACTTCTAGGCTGCTGAATGCTGTTGGAATTCAGAACATGATACCCCAAAATATGGCATCTTAACATTTGAGAAAAATAACAGAAGCAGAAAGGTCATTCTCTGACCTTCTCCCATGAAATAGGTCATAAGATTCTTATCTGAGAAGCCCCTTCCCTATCCTTGGAGGAAACGAATGTCCTTATGTCTGAAGACACAAGGACACAGAGGAACCTGAACAAACAACCCTTGATAAATTCCTCCCAATTTATTACCATTAGATCCTATCCTTTTTGTCCAATCATACTTCACAACTATTTACTTCATCAAATGTAGCACAAAAATACACAGGTTTCTCTATTTCTTTGAGTCTTCATTTCTGAAGGTGCCTGTGTCAGGTAAAACTCATATTAAATAAATATGATTTTCCCGTGTTGACCTCTTTTATTACATATGTCTCAGCCTTAAATCTAGTGAGGAGTGAATAAAGGCTTCCTCCCCTCCAGTGTTATCGAAGAAAATAACGTAGTATTTATTAATTTACTCTATTAAAATATATGATTATCAGACACTGCTTGGGCCCTCACTATCGCTTGGTAAATTCTTTTGTTTTATCTCCCTTCCTTGTCCTCTCTCCCTGGTGGCTATTCTGTGAGGTTCCAATCCTCTTTTGATTTTTTCAAATTTTGCTGAAATATGTATCTCTAATATGATCAAGAACATTCATGTATTCAAACATTAACTCTTTAACTTCTATTTCACCCCAAATCCATCATTTTCTAACTTTATTACTACTTCCTTCCCAATTTTATGACAGAGTATTTTTTTTTTTATTTTTTATTTTTTTTGAGATGAAGTCTCGCTGTTGTCCGCCAGGCTGAAGTGCGATGGTGTGGTCTCAGCTCAGTAAAACCTCCACATCCCGGGGTCCAGTGAATCTCCTGCCTCAGCCCCGCCCCCGAGTAGCTGGGATTACAGGTGCCTGCCACAAGGCCTGGCTAGTTTTTGTATTTTTAGTAGAGACAGGGTTTCACCATGTTGGCCAGGCTGGCCTCGAACTCCTGACTTCAGGTGATGCACCCACCTCGGCCTCCCAAAGTGCTGGGATTACAGGCGTGAGCCACCATGCTCAACCTGACAGAAGATGATTCTTTTCGTCAAGTATAGCCTCATCAATTTTGGATTATTCGCTCTATTCTTTCTCATTTTTATAGATTTTTGGTCTGTTATCTTTGATGTTTTCCTTATCTTCCAGAACCTTCTAATATTAACTACTACTTTCTTCCTTAAGCAGTAATTACCTTCTTAAATTTTATAAATTTGCTTTACACATTTTAAATATGTAATTTATAGTATTTTTTATAAAATAATTTATAAAATAATTTAAAAATTTGAAATATATGCAAAAAAAAAAAAAAAAACCCAAACAACTAAACTGCTTGTTTAAAAAAAAAAAAAAAAAAAACTGCCTGAAATTCTACCTAGGGTTTTACTATTTTGGCATAAATCTAGATATTTTATGCATATGTTGTATTTTTTTAAAATAAGCTAATTTTGTACCAAATACTTTGTAACATTCTCTTCTAAAATGTGTTTTTTATTCCTTCCCTATATATTTCTTTAAAGTACAGTGTGTGACCACTGTCTTTGCTCTCAGATATCCCATCTACTATTCAGAAAACCATGTTCAATCTTCCATCTCTATTAGTTGATAAAAATACCCAAAGGACTATAAATCATGCTGCTATAAAGACACATGCACATGTATGTTTATTGTGGCACTATTCACAATAGCAAAGAGTTGGAACCAACCCAAATGTCCAACAATGATAGACTGGATTAAGAAAATGTGGCACATATACACCATGGAATACTATGCAGCCATAAAAAATGATGAGTTCATGTTCTTTATAGGGACATGGATGAAACTGGAAAACATCATTCTCAGTAAACTATCACAAGGACAAAAAACCAAACACCGCATGTTCTCACTCATAGGTGGGAATTGAACAATGAGAACTCATGGACACAGGAAGGGGAACATCACACTCCGGGGACTGTTGTGGGGTTAGGGGAGGGTGGAGGGACAGCATTAGGAGATATACCTAATGCTAAATGACGAGTTAATGGGTGCAGGAAATCAACATGGCACATGGATACATATGTAACAAACCTGCACATTGTGCACATGCACCCTAAAACCTAAAGTATAATAAAAAACAAACAAACAAAAACTTCTTACACTGAGTTTACCAGCATCCTTTTAAATATTACTATTCAGATGATGAATAAGTTTATGGCCTTCATTGTGGCAATGACGTAATGGTGTATACTTCTCTCCAAACTCATCAAGTTGTATATATTGAATTTATGCAGCTTTCTATATGCCAAATCATACCTCAATAAAGTGGATTAAAGGAACTCCAAAACACTAGCATCCTTTTCTCAGTCCTCATGGCCCTTTCATTCCTGAAGACTTTGCTATTTTTAGATTTTTCATGAAGTCCTTTCTGACTTAACCTTCCAAATTCAACTTTCTACTAATTCTTGCCTACCTTTTTGATTGCAATTTTTGCTTGTTTTTTCTTCTTTTACATGCTTTCGTTCCTCATTTTACTCCACACATTTATCAGGCTACAGGTTTTGTATCTCTCTTCATTTCTTCCAACTGAAAAGTCCTTCCCTGAGAATTCTCATCTACTTTTTTAGCTTTAACTGTCAGCAAATGCTCAGTTTCCTCAAATTTACATGACTATTTTTCAATTTTCTCCTGAACATCAGAGCCATCATTTCAACCTCCTCCCGAATATTTCTTCCCATAATTTCACTGATTTCAGACAGCACATATCTAAAATTGAGCTGTCTTCTGTGCAAACCTAGAATCCTTTTCAGTACTCTATCCATGATAGGCACCAAGGAATTTTATCTTATTTTCCCTGCCACTGGATTAAGAAGTATTAGCAAGTTTATCTTCAAAACGTTTCTCAGATATTCCAGCCTCCTTTTTTCTTCTTCTTTTAACTGAGGAAAGGATTTGTGTTTCAGAACCAAAACTTGGTATCCATTTGGGGATCCTCTTTAAAAATACAGCATCTGTTCGGAAGTGAATATTTGATTAGAGTGAATAAAGAAATCACAATAAATTGCATATTTTTTAAAAAACTGAAAAATACCTTAAAATTTAGAAGAATGTTTTTCTTAATATAATTCTGTAATTCTATATATTTTCTTTCTTTTATCTTGTGATGGTGATGCATAGTCATTGATATCTTCTTCACATAAAAACAATCCTGTGATAGTTTCTGTAGAGAGACTAGAAATGTACTTTTTTTTTCTAGTATATTTGGATCATTTTGCTATGTCAGTGGCAATTTTACTTACTGTTTAGTCTGGAACTCCCAGACATTGTCAGAAGAAGATGTGTCAGATGTGGTAAGATATGATCTGATACAATGGGAAACATAAACCATGCGACTTCATACACAGGTGTATTTGCAGTTTGAAGTACTGCTGGAGGTTTTTGTCCTACCACAAAGAAATACTAATCAAATCTATTTTATGTTACTTCCATCAAAAATAAGAAAAAGGTTAATGACATGTTTATAATTGCATATGCTTCATTATCTAGCATGTATATTCCCTTTTGACATCCCTTTTTGACTAAGTATCAATGATAACACAATACTATGCTTATACTTTATTTGTTTGATGATTACGAATTGTCCTCAGACTTGTTTTTGGTTCCTTAAAATTCAAACCTTGTTTTTCTTCCACTATCCAAATGCTTCCTTGGCTGGGTGGCAATGGCCCTCAATATTGTGATCAGATCTCTAGCCCTATAACAGTATTTCAAAGCTGGATGAGTTAATATTGGGTGATAGTATTCGTAAAAACTTTCCCTACAATGGGATAGTTAGGTTCCACTATTCTAAAACTCAATATACCCCACTATTTCCAAATTAAATATATTCGCAAATATTTCCCTATCCAGATCTCCAAATACATGTGGCCTTTCCAACACCATAGGACAGGAGCAAAGCTGTGACAGATTGGAAGACAAAGTAGAAAGAGACAGGAGCCTTAACTATACATAGTTAAAGTATTCTCACATTTTACAAATATATATGATCATGTGAAGCCCGTGCAAGGGCTCCCCCCAGGGGCTTGGGAGTGGCCTGTGCCAATGAGCACATTGAAGCTCAAGTTGTTGGTTTTAAGGTGAAGCTGTCTCTGCTCTTTCCACTCCCTCATTCATTTAGACCTGTGATGTTTCTGGTTTAGATGATTGCAGCATCTTCTAAACTGTTATCTTCCCCTTTTAGGTTCTCTTCCCTTTAATTTATTCTAAGTTAGCACTGCCAGTAAAGTTATCTTTTAAAACACCATTCTGGTCAGGTTGGCAGTTTAGCAGAAGAGATAAGACCTTTATAGAGAGATTCAGTTTGAGTTACTTAGTACAGGTTTGATTCCAGACAGAATATTTATCTTCTCTAAGCCTTGGTTTTATTATCTGTAAAATTGAGAACATAGTAATTCTTATATTTCAGGGGTCTTTTGAAGATCAGATTAAATCTCACATGTGAAATAGTTGACAAACAATGTTACTCATGATTGTCGTCAAGACTCATCTCTTTAAAGAGTCTAAATTCTCCTTGTTTGATTAGCTTATCATTCAGTATCCCTCACTTACCTCTCTATTTTTGTCTTCTACATATCCCCCCCATGCCTTCTCTGCTCTAGCCACATGGATACACTCACTTTTGCCTCTATCACCAGTGCCCTAAATACCATAAATCGTTAAGTCTCCATACCTTTCACTATATTACTCATGTGTTTTCAAATACCCACTCATTTGCCTTGCAAAAATCTAAGCATCCTTTAAGGCCTAGTCCTTACGTCATTTCTTGGTAACACCTTCCATGGTCAACATGGGCATAATTAATGGGACTGTAATTTGTACTTTTTGGAACACCATATATATGTGTGTGTATATACATATATATATACACACACATGCATATATACATTCATCGTATTGTTTTAATAGATGTTTATGTGTCTAACTCATTTGATGAGCTCTGAACACTTGAGGGAAGGACAAGTGCCAAACACATATTTTTTAACCGAGCTTAATGCCTCGCATAGGACAAAAGATCAATACATGTTGGTGGAATCAGATTAAGTCTTTTTATTTCTTACTCACTTTGATTATTCTTTAGCTCTTTGATACTCTTATATTTTAGGAAGTAGGTTGAATTTCAGAAACTATTTCCAGTACCATACAACTAAAAGTCTCATTTTATCCTCAAAACTTTTTAATCTTAATATTGTTACTATTTTATACTTTTCGTCCATTTACTTAAAGTTAACTGGAATTTGGGATTTAATCTAATGGAAACCAAGTAGGAACTACACAGAAGGAAGAACAAATAAGATACTTTTACCATTACATAGTTTTTTTCTAAAATAATATATTCTAAGCTGAATTTGAAACCTTTGAAAATATTGAATAAAACATGTTTCCCTCTTGATTCAGGTTTAGGATGTGTATAACAGAAGTAAATTTCTGAATAAATAATTTATGCTTTTTACTAATAGAGATAATCTTTCTTAACAGCATAAAATAATTTAGGAAACACATGTTGACAGTCGTATATATCTATCTGTCCGTCCATCCATCCATTTGTCTATCTACTTATACTGATAACATATACATATGTGTGGGCATTTTAATACATTTAGTTCTACTTTGCTGCTGATAATAGAAGATCATGAGTTTGACCAAGTAGGAGTTTTACTTTTGTTTCTGGATATGAAAAAAGATTATGTCTTCATAATTGGAAGAAAACAAAACAAGTCAGAGAAATGGATCAAATGGCACATTTTATAGGTACATCCATTTTATTCATAGTAAAGCTATGGGATGATAAAATTTCCATTCAACTGGCATCTATCAACTTATGGTAACAGCAATTTTTGTGAATATAGGAGACTAAAAATAATTTTGTCATGGCAAAATAATGGAATTTCAGGTCCTGTATTTTAGTAAACAAATAGTAATCAACCGTCTAGGTATGGTACAATCCACATCCATATCCATTCACACACAGTATCCAGAAGTTACAAGGTCATTTTTGTGCCCACAACAAATGGGCCAATTTTGCCATTTAAATTTGGCATATGCTTTCAGAGGTGTTGATTATTCAAAATACCTGTTTGCCCAAGTCTATTAAGCTTAAAAACTCCATTTTAATGCCCCTTAAATTTAAACCATGTTTATATGACAAATGCTTCAGAGCTACTTATAAACACCATTAAATTTCATCACTAATTACTAATAACAGGATTGAAATTAGCACCTGTCTCAGCTGCTTTAGATTTTGGATTGCTCTTAATAAACAGTTGAGAAAATCCTCTGTTGCTAAACATTTACTGGGACCATTTGCATTCTGATTTTCAATGAGCTATTATGATTTATACTCTCATATAGTCATCTGAAAATAGCACAGAGCTTGAAGCCACTGAATGTACTTCCTCATTTGAATTTGAAGCAATGTATGTAATATCTTACATTTTAAAATCAGTTTTCAGTGTGAGACATAAATTTATCTCCTAAAATTGTTCTATTTTTTCCTCCAGAGCTACTAGGAGAAGAATGCCAGTAGGGTAAATGGGAATTTTCACACATACAAAATTTGAACATCATTAGGTTACGCTAACATGCAAAAAAAGAGTGCTGTAAGTCTTAATGATCACTTAAAATGAAAAAGCTCTTAAAGATATGTGAAACTCTCGCTTTCTTCTGCCCTTCCTTTGTGGCCCTTGACCTGCACTATAGGTGCTGGCAGAGTTTTCAAATGAAATAAGACAGTTAAATTGGCAAGTGGTTCAGTGCTACCTGAAACAGCATTAAATAACATGCAGTACTAATATTAACAGGAATTGTGGATTTGGAAAAGTTTCACATTCAGTGAGGGAAGGGTGGTCATCTTGCTGCCACACTGAAAAGCTGTGAAAAAAAATGAAGTAAAGAGTAATATGATTTTTTAAAAAGTGTCGGAAAATCTCACTGGCCTCCAAATCATGGGAGAAAACAATTTTTTTATCCTTGGAGTCCCATTCGATTATAATATTTAAAATTGTAAGACTTAAGTTTTTATTTGCTTTAGGACTTCAGGACAACAGAACTCTAGATGCAATGCTCTAATTATTCAAATATGTGTCCTTAGTAGACATAAAAAAAAATCAAGGTACATCAAGGTGCATTTTAAAATTAAGCTTGTAAGCATAAGAAAATTCTTACAAGATAACCAGAAGATGGCAGCATGGCTGCTATTTAGAAATTGGATAGCTTATAACTTCCCATAAGCAAAAAACAGTTTCTCGATTTTTGTAAATAGTGTACTATTCCCAATCAAAAAAAAGTCTCAATATAGGAAACATAATTAAAAGGAAAGACTGTTGGTAAGATCTAAATGATAGCTTGACCAAAACAAAATTACAAAGGAGCAAAAATGTGTTCTTCCTCCCTGCAAATAATGAAGAAGAAAGATGAAAGGAAGAAAGACAGAGAATGCCAAGGCGCTTAAAAATGTGCTTTCAGAACATGTTAAATAAGCTTAATAGATAAACTTATCATCATGGATGGTAGAACCCATTATGAGAAAGAAGAGACTCTTTTAAAATTCCACACAAGATGAGCCCTGATATTGAAATAACCAATTAATTCCATCTAGGCCATTAGAAAAGAGTTAAAGGTCATTATTATAATTGCACAGGTTCAAAACAAACTTCTTACATTTACCATCTTTTAAAGTCTATTTCAGCTTAAAAAAAACATGATTCTATGATCTTATGAATTTCATAAAGAACAAATGTGTGCAGTTAACAAATAATTCCAGAACACCTTTTTGATTTTTAAAGGTATAATCTGATTTTAGCTAACACAGTTAACTGAAGATATAACAAAACTAAAATCTTTTAAAACCAGCTGAGAATCCCCTTAATGATGGCTATATGCAGCATAACAAAAGGACAGCGGGAAAAAATATTTTATAGTTCCTAAAAAAAATCTGTAACAAAATTTTACTAGAGTAGAAATTTTAAGGAAAATCCTTTAATACATTATACTACGAACTGTTAAAACACAGTGCATTTATCTATTACATTTTCTGGTTCATTATATATATTTATGATAGGTAGTGAACCATCTGTCTTCCAAAATACCACAGGACTTGTTCAAACTGTGAACTGGTTACCGTGCTTGTTATAAGGCTAGTTTGGGTTTTTACATGTATTCATATATTATTGTAGATCAATTCATTTGTTTATTCAAAATGTATTTGTTGCCTATTGTAATACTTGGTCCCATTCTAGGCAACTACTGAAACACATTACAAGTTTTGAAGAGATTCATTAAACAATTTTAATATGAAAATAGCAGAAAATATAAGAACTGAATTTGACAGACAAACATTTGTGTGAATGTCTAATTTCAAGCTAACATAATTATTAATATACATTAAGTCCTTGTTATTTTTCTTTGTTATGGATTTAATAGTTGATCAAAACTTATATTTATACCTATTAAACTAGTATTGAGTTCACAGGAAGAAAATATCTATAAATGAGATTGCTTAATTAGCAGCAGAATAACTTACAAAACATTTGAGATAAAGCCACTGAAATCAGGCAGAAGGGAATTGATTTATTCTCCTCTCCACCTGCAGTGGGCAGCAAAGCCTTAGTTAGGTTTTAAGATTTCATAGAGAAAACAATAAGCAGGGAAGCAAACCAACTGCTGAAACAGTGGACAGGTGTCATTCTCAAGTTCCTGGGGAAGGTGGCTTTTAACGGCAGGAAACGAATTAGATGATGAGGAGGATAAACATTTTATAAAATTCTTTGCCATATTTTTTCTCATTTAAGAAAAATTGTCCAATGTCCAAGACAACACATCAAGAAAACAAACATTCACTTTTTAAGGCTATGAAACTTGAGACTTGGGTACATTAAATCTGAGGATGGAGAGCTAACGAATAACACAGTCTAGATTCCCAACCAGATATTCCTACCTCTACATTAAAATTAGAGGAAATTGGGACCAGATTAGAAAGAGGTTCTGGCCTGCTAAGACCATCTTTGATCCCGTGGAGTTAAGAAATTATGTGTGTTCTTTTAGTTGTTTCACAAAGACAAATAAAATATTCGCTCAAGTGATTAACCTCTGTTTTTGAAGACCTGAATATAATTGAAGTTCATCCAGAGAATTTATAAGAGAGATTTCAGTAGCTACAATGTTTACCTTAAGTTTGATTTCCACTTGTCCTGATAAATTCCGACTTGAATTAAAAGTTTTAATCACCTAGGGAATATGTTGATTATTTCCCCCTCAGTAGAGTGTCTTGGCCTGTGAACAGGGAAAAATAGTGCAGAATAAAATATTTTGGAGCAAGTAATTTATTGTTGGGATTTATTTATATTCTGTGAACTTCTTATGTGACGTCCAGTACACTTCCCAAGTTTGAACAGTTATGCACTGAAAATCTCATATGCTATGGGAACTTGCCTATAGGCCGAGGCATGCCGCTTGATGATGCTTACCTTGGATGTACATTAATGCTTTCTCCACCAAAGTTAGAGCCCTGGTTTCTGAAATGTTTTAACATGTACTTCCTATTTAGAAAAATATATAGGCTTACAAATATAAATATCAACTCAAAGTAGACTACAATAAATACTATGTATGGAAAGGCAAAAAATGTTATAAGATCCATCCAGATGTCCATGTAGCCAGCCAGAAAATATTTAAACATGTATAATGTGTCAGGTACACTGATAGGTGATGGGATATAGACATAAACTTAATGAAGGACTTTGAATCAATTTTTGCAAGTGTTAGAGAGGCACTGGAAACTTGTGAGTAAAGCGATAACTAAAGCAGAGGGTTCTTTCAGTTGTTTCCACTTTAGATCTAATTTTGACTCCAGATGAAGACTATGAAAGAAGAGTTAGTTGTTTAAACACTTCACTGATTATTGTATGTCAACTTCATGCAGAAAAAAAACATTCTTTAAAATATGGCCAGATTTGGTTATCACATTTCCTAAAATGTGATAACCAACTGGAGCTTACCTGGTGGCTATTTGGGCTTTTCTTTTTACTTCTCCCCCTTTAAACATTTTTTTCTTTTGTATCAGATTAATATTATATATTGTGTCTACAGGATTTAAATAAAATCCATTACCATCCCCTTAGAGAGCTGTTTTCTTTTTCTTTTTCTTTTTCTTTTTTTGAGATGGAACTTCGCACTGTCGCCCAGGCTGGAGTGCAGTGGCGCGATCTCGGCTCACTGCAAGCTCTGCCTCCTGGGTTCACGCCGTTCTCCTGCCTCAGCCTCCGGAGTAGCTGGGACTACAGGCGCCTGCCACCATGCCCGGGTAATTTTTTTGTATTTTTAGTAGAGACGGGGTTTCACCGCGTTAGCCAGGATGGTCTCTATCTCCTGACCTTGTGATCTGCCCGCCTCAGCCTCCCAAAGTGCTGGGATTACAGGCGTGAGCCACCTATTTGGGCCAGAGAGCTATTTTTATACCTTTTTTTCACGGCATCCTTTTGTGAAAGAAAATATGACTAGGAGCTTGTCCTCTGTACATTCAGATGTGTATAAAACAATAAAAGGAAAGAAACATTTTTAGAAAAGTCATAACTTCATGATTTATTTGTATTTCCCAAGTGTCTACTGATTGTAAAAGTGGTATACAGGCTAGGCGCGATGGCTCACGCCTGTAATCCCAGCACTTTAGGAGGCCGAGGTGGGTGGATCACCTTAAGTCGGGAGTTCTAGGCCAGCCTGGACAAAATGGCAAAATCCTGTCTTTACTAAAAACACAAAAAATTAGCCAGGCATGGTGGCAGGCACCTGTAGTCCCACCTACTTGGGAGGCTAAGGCAGGACAATCTCTTGAACCTGGGAGATGGAGGTTGCAGTGATTCGAGATCACGCCATTGCACTCCAGCCTGGGAGACAGAGCAAGACACTTGTCTCAAATAATAGTAAAAGTAATAATAAATAAAAAATTGATATACATTGTTCAGATTCAAATTTTTCTACTTTTTTTCATTTCTTTTGGATCTTTAATCTTTCTCAGGTCTCTGACCTTTTGTAGTAGCATTATTTTATCCTCTTTTCCTTTATCCACCTTATTGGGTGTCCCAAATCCCTTTTACCTGGTATGTTTTTCTCCATTCGTCAATCTTCTTTTTCTTTTTCCGAAATCTTATTTAACCCTTTCTTTGCTTTATGAAATGATGTATTTAGGAGAGTATATTAGTTAAACTGTGACAAAAGAAAATTGACAGAAGAAAGTAATATCAATTAAATTTTGGTAAAGGATTTGGCCTCTTTTTTTTTTTACATAGTTGACAAAACAATTCCTGAATCTTGATATATATTTGTCAATGCGTCTGTGTCATCATATATCATAAACCAGTTGGACCTTTACCTGGAAGCTGACAAGCATTTTGAGCTTGGTGAGGTAGCGCTTTGTACCACCCAACTATTTTACTACTGAGAGTGTCACTGTTGTGCAGTATTGTTTGTTCTTTTTTTAAAAATGAAGTATTTTATAAAATCTAGTTAAATGAGAAGAAAAATAATTTTTTAAAATTTTTATTTATTTATTTATTTATTAAATTGAGACAGAATTTCACTCTGTCGCCCAGGCTGGAGTGTAGTGGTGCGATCTCAGATCACTGCAACCTCCGCTGCCCGAGTTCAAGCAATTATCATGCTTCAGAATTCCGAGTAGCTGGGACTACAGGCGCACGCCACCACACCAGCTAATTTTTTTTATATTTCTAGTAGAGACGGGGTTTCGCCATGTTGGCCAGGCTGGTCTCAAACTCCTGACCTCAAGTGATCCACCTGCCTCGGCCTCCCAAAGTGCTAGGACGACAGGCGTGAGCCACCGTGCCCAGCCAATTTTATAAGTAAAAACATGGAAGTTAATAAAAATTAGTATTAAGATAGGAATCTCTAGAGTACAACTTACCTGCAAGTGTTTTTTTTTTTAGTATACTTTAAGTTCTAGGGTACATGTGCACAATGTGCAGGTTTGTTACATATGTATGCATGTGCCATGTTGGTGTGCTGCACCCATTAACTCCTCATTTCCATTAGTGTGGTGATTCCTCAAGGATCTAGACTAGAAATACCATTTGACCCAGCCACCTGCAAGTGATTTTAAAGTACTCCTCCTCTTGCTTCTACCAGCAAGGGAATGTCCACTGTGCTTTACTTCTGTGCCTATGACATTCTGTTGTGCTTCTCACATGCGGTTTTTCAGTATTAGCGTTTATGGTACAAAATGCTGATTATGTGGTAATTTATTTTACTCTTATGCTTATATGACCTCATACCATTATATACAAATCTAATTACAGTAAAATTCTTCAGGTTCTTGATACTCTCTCAATGCTAATAAGGTTTCCCACCATGAATATAACCATGAAATGCATGCAAATGTATCAATAATTCTCAAAATAGTTTTAACTTATAATGGGTTAGAGTAGGCATAGAAGATGTAAATTACATAAACTTTTTTCTAGTTTTCATTAGTCTATGCAGGTAAATGTATTGTAATCATCTTATAGCTGCTTCAGTGCATGGCAAATAAAGGCAATCAATAAATGCTTATCTTGAATTTGATGAAATGCTATAATAGACAAGAAAAGTTTTTAGGTTAGGTAAATATAATAATAGAAAACAGGCTTAAGCTATTGGTTTGTATTATTGATAATGAAATATGGAGAAGCAATACATTCTCATCATTGTATTTGGAGAAAAAACTAGGATAGCAAATAATTATAACATTAGCAAAGTGGTAATAAATAACTTAAGTCGTTACGAAGAAAATTTTGGAGCATGTTGTCTTCATTTACATCATGACCTACTTGAAGCACTGGCTTTAAAATTTTTTTTGAAAAATTATTGACTAGCAGGAAAGGTGCAAAAATGGTATATTTTGTATGTACCCCTTATCCAGCTTCCCCTAATGTTAACAACTGACATAGCCATTGTAAAATTTATTTGTGCAGTTATATAATTAACACTGGTACAATAATATTAAGTAATATGAGACGTTATTGGAATTTTACTAGTTTTTCAACAAATATTCTCTTCTGTTCCAGGACCCAAACTAGTGTGTCAAATTGCATTTAAATGCTTGGTTTCCTTAGTTTCTGCTAATCTGTGACCATTGCTAAATCTCTCTTTATCTTTCATTATCTTGAAACATTTTATGAGTACCATTTAGTTGTTTTGTGGAATGCCTCTCACTTTGGGTTATGTAATATTTATGAATGATTAGACTAAGGTTCTGAATTTTGGGAATAAAGACTACAGAAACTATGTTGTGTCCTTTTCAGTACATCACATCAGGGTACATGATAGTGACATATATTTTATCTATGGGAAAGTAGCATGTACTAGGTCTTTCCACCATAAATTTAGTGTTTTTCCCTTCATAACTAATAAATATACTGGAGGAGATACTGTGAGATTATGCAAATATCCTGCTTCACCCAGTAATTTTGGTATCCCTTGCTGAATCTTGCCTGCAATAATTACTACTGTACTGTTTCCTAAATGGCAATTTTGTATTTTTCTGATTCTTTCTATATTTATTATATAGTAAGTTTTTGTTACTTAAAATATTATTTGCTATCAATATTGAGCAGAAACGAAAATATACTATTTCATATTTTTGTTCCTACTTATTTCATAAAACTTTTCTTTCATTCTTTCTAAAGACTAGCTAGGTTGGACTAGAGTTTTTTTTTTTCCAAAACATGTTTTTAGCTAAACCGTGTTGGTGAAAGCAGTTATATTCACGCAAACTCTGTACATAGCAAACTCTTCTCAAACCGTATACAATTTGTTGATAAAATGTAAGAGAGATGTTATGTGTGTATAGGTGTGTGTGTGTGTGTGTGTGTGTGTGTATATATATATAAAATATACATTATTAAGACATCATACATATATCTAATATATGTTTTATGATATAGATATAAACATATATATACACAAAATTTTAAATGCTGGTAATAAACATGGACAATATATTTTGACATTGGACTTCACTTCAGATTTTAAGCTAGGACAGCTCCACTAATGAACAAATGCTTTGTAATTGCTTTGAGTGAGCCAGTATGGTCTGTTAGGTTATTGATCTGCTAATTTAAGAATTCTTGAAATAAGATGTACCATGATGGCTTAATGGATTTGACTTCAGAGCTCCCTTATGGAAGTTTACCATGGCTTTGGAAGGAAATTTGTAAAACAGGAAAAAGAAAGTAGTAAAATAAGTTGTAGTTCTAGAATGTGAGATTAGAATGGCTTAAAATAATACTTTTTTCCTTCAGTAGAATTGTGGATGCTGCGGTTGAAAGCTTATTTATACTAAATAAACCATAAAAAGCTTGGCAGGTTACATAAAAATTATGTCACTAGATTTTTTCCAAATATACACTTTAAAATTTTCCATAGTAAATTCCAAGTATTTCTCTGATTTATGAGTGCTTTGGAGTTGGAAAGAATATCTTTTAGATATGTTAGCTTTATGCTTTGTTACAGCTCTTCCTAAACTATGACCCTTAAAACTATGCATTATATGTCAAAGAATAATTTACAAAATACTTTTATAAACATTAACAGCAAATATGGCTTTGATTATCTTATAGGAAATCTTTTGCACTTGTGTTAGCTTTCTGTAAATCTATCTGATGACATATTAATGCAAATTACATTTTCATGTTTTGTGACTTCTGCAGTTATTGTTCATCTTTATCACGACTCACCAAGGAATTTTTCCCCGCTATTTAAAATCACTAATGGATTTGCAGCTAACCTATGGCTTTAGTCTCTGGCAGTTGCCTTCAGTATCGCTTGTGTATGCATTGAGCTGATAAGTACTGTGGTTCATTTCACTCTTGAGCAAACCAAGTTTAAGAAGGAAAAAAAATAGGAAGCAGGAGAGAAAAACAGATGAATAATTACCTTAGCCTGGAATAAAGATGGTAAAAAAATCACTTGATTGCTTTCTAATCCTTGGCAAGATATATTAAAATAAGGCTTGGGAGGGGAGGACCTGGCAACAGAAGGTAGAGG
>NW_026652294.1:68813771-68833108 GCF_009828535.3 Hylobates moloch
TTTTTAATGATGGCCATTCTAACTGGTGTGAGATGGTATCTCACTGTGGTTTTGATTTGCATTTCTCTGATGGCCAGTGATGATGAGCATTTCTTCATGTGTTTTCTGGCTGCATAAATGTCTTCTTTTGAGAAGTGTCTGTTCATGTCCTTTGCCCACTTTTTGATGGGGTTGTTTGTTTTTTTCTTGTAAATTTGTTTGAGTTCATTGTAGATTCTGGATATTAGCCCTTTGTCAGATGAGTAGGTTGCAAAAATTTTCTCCCAATTTGTAGGTTGCCTGTTCTCTCTGATGGTAGTTTCTTTTGCTGTGCAGAAGCTCTTTAGTTTAATTAGATCCCATTTGTCAATTTTGGCTTTTGTTGCCATTGCTTTTGGTGTTTTAGACATGAAGTCCTTGCCTATGTCCTGAATGGTATTGCCTAGGTTTTCTTGTATGTTTCTTTATTTATCACAACCTAGGGTTTCCTCATCTGTTAAATGTTTAGAAAATATTCTTTCCATTTTCCTCAGTTAATCAGTTGGTAACATACCTCAGTTAGTCTATGATTCTCAATAATCATTTAAAGATGCAAATGTGTTCCTCCAGTCGACGGACCGTCAGTCAATGAACAATCGTAGCAATAGACATTGTGATTAGTAACTTTAAGGGGTTAGGAATTCTTAGAAAATCTTAATCTCATCGGCATTTTAAATTATAATTTTAATTAGGACTTAATGGTACCTGTAAGACAGTATATCTTATGACATCCAGGGAGTGTTTACTGAGATACTTACCATGTTCGTGCATACATATACACACTGTGTTGAGATGACTGCAGGATATTATGAAAATTCCTGGAAAAAGAAACCAAGCAACCACCTGGAGTCAAAGAATACTTCTGGAGAAAGGTATCAAAATTGAGTCCAAAGGCCGGGTGCGGTGGCTTACGCCTGTAATCCCAGCACTTTGGGAGGCTGAGACGGCGGACCATAAGGTCAGGAGATCCAGACCATCCTGGTCTCGATCCCTGCCTCTACTAAAAATAAATAAAATTAGCAGGGCGTGGTGGCAGGTGCCTGGAGTCCCACCTGCTCGGGAGGCTGAGGCAGGAGAATGGCGTGAACTCGGGAGGCGGAGCTTGCAGTGAGCCGAGATTGCGCCACTGCACTCCAGCCTGGGCGACAGAGCGAGACTCCCTCTAAAAAAAAACAAACAAACAAACAAAAAAACAAAAAAAAAAACCGGACAAAAAATGTTAGTGAAAAGATAATAGAGGGAAGATGGGTCTTAGCAAAAGGGATTGTGTAAAAACCTACTGGATAGAGAGAGAATAGTCTTTTCGAGAAATTTGTAAAGTTCATTAATGCTAAACTCCAAAAGTTTCAGCATAAGCAGGGAAAGGAAACAAACACTTGTTTAGCACCTACTGTGTTTCAGTGTGCTTGGTGCTTCAGACTTCCTGTGTTACATGACTTCACATGTCTCCAAATAGCCACACCTAACACTTCAATTAGGCAACTGTATATTATTGGTCAATTAGATCTTACTGATTTGATTAAATTTGACTAGATTTTCTTCTTCCAATGTCACCATTGTCTCTTTTTTTCCCATTACATAGTATTTAACTTGAGCATTTTTGCGTATTTTTAATAGAATGTTTATAAAATAATATACACTATTAAATTATTTTAAATTACTTAAGTTTATTTTTAGAACAGTGTTAGATATACAAAGTATTGAGTTTATAGCAAGGAATTCCCTCTTCCCACTGTTAAACCCATTACCATCTTTAGTTTGATATATTTGTTACACCTGATGAACCACTGTTGCTGCATTATTATTAATTGATTTCCATAGTTTACATCTGGGTTCATTGCTGTTCTTGTATGTTCTGTGGGTTTTGACTAATACCTAATGTCCACCATGAAAGCATCACGCAGAATAGTTTCACTGCCCTGAAAACCCTCTGTGCTCCTCCTATTTGTTCCTCCCTCTCCACCCTCCCTGCCAACCCCTGGCCATCACTGATCTTTATGTTGCATAGCTTTGCTTATTACAGAAAGTCATACACTTGGAATATACAGTGCACAGATTTTCTAGACTGGCCTCTTTCAGTCATTTTTTATTCACGTTCCTCCATGCTTTTTCTTGGCTTGATAGTTCATGTCATTTTATCAGTGAATACTATTCCACTACATGGATGTATCAGAGTTTGTTTATAAACTCCTCTTTTCATAGATATTTTATTTGCTTCCAGTTTATGAGAATTATGAATAAAGCTGCTCTAAATATTAATGCACAGGTTCTCATCAGGACTTAAATTTTCTAATCATTCTGGTAAATACCTAGGTGTGTGATGGTTAAATCATATCATTTAGCTTTGTAAGAAACCACCAAACTGTCTTCCAAAGTGCCTGTGCCATTTGTGCATTATTATACCAGCAATTAATAAGAGTCCTTGTTATTCTGTGTTTGCTAATATTTGATGGTAACTCTTTGTTACCAATGATATATGATCAGCATCTTTTCATATGCATATTTGTTATCTATATATCTTCTTTGGTGAGATGTCTATTCAGATGCTTTGCCCATTTGAAAATTGGGTATTTTTTTATTGCCTTTATTTTTTATTTTTAAAATTTCAACTTTTATTTTAAATACACGGGTACATATCCAGATTTGTTACATAGGTATATTGCACTCAGGTAGTAAGCATAGTACCCAGTGGTGGTTTTTCAAAGCATGCTTCCCTCTTGGAATCTACAGTGTCTATTGTTCTCATGTTTATGTCGATGTGTGTTCGATGTTTAGCTCCCACTTACAAGTGATAATACGCAATATTTGGCTTTCTTGTTCTGTGTTTACTCAGGATTATGGTCTCCAGCTCCATCCATAGTGCTCCAAAGAATGTGATTTCCTACCTTTTTATTTCTGCATATTATTCCCTGGTGTATATGCACCTCTTTAAAAAAAGAAATCCAATCCGCTGATGGACACCTAGGCTGATTCCATGTCGTCTTCGCTATGATGAATGACACAATGGTGAACATATGAGCATATGTGTCTTTTTGGCATAATGACCTATTTTCATTTGGGTATATACCCAGTAATGGGATTGCTGGGTTGAATGGTAACTCTATTTTAAGTTTTTTGAGAAACCTCCAAACTGCTTTCCCCACATGGCTGAACTAATTTACATACTAATTTACACAGCTGATGAGACTGTGGAGAAAAGGGAGCACTTAAACCTTGTTGGCAGGAATGTAAGTTGGTGTTCCTTTGCTCCACAGCGTTACCAGCTGTTGTTTATTGACTTTTTAATAATAGCCATTATGACTAGTGTAAAATGGTATCTCACCGTGGTTTTGATTTGCATTTCTCTGATGATTAATGGTGTTGAGCATTTTTTATATATGTTTCTTGGCTGCCTGTTTATCTTTTGCAAAGTGTCTGTTCATGTATTTTGCCCATTTTTTAAGTAAAGTTACTTGGTTTTTGCTTGTTGCAGTTAAGTTTCTTATACATTCTGGATATTACACCTTTGTTGGATGCATAGGTTGTGAATATTTTCTCCCATTCTGTATGTTGTCTGTTTATTCTGTTGATAGTTTCTTTTGCTGTGCAGAAGCTGTTTAGTTGATCAAGTCCCACTTATCAGTTTTTGTTTTTGTTGTAATTGCTTTCAGAACCTAGCCAATTTTTTTTTTTTTTGTCAAGGCCAATGTCTGGAACTGTGTTTTCTAGGTTTTCTTCTAGGATTTTTATAATTTGAGGTCTTACATTTAAATCATTAATGCATCTCAAGTTAATTTTTGTATATGGTGAAAGGTAAGGCCCTAATCTCATTCTTTTGTATATGGCTAGCAGTATCATTTATTGAATAGGGAGTCCTTTCTCTATTTTTTTTTTTTTTTGTCAGTCTTATCAAAGATCACATGGCTGTAGGTATGAGGCCTTGAGTTTTCTATTCTGTTTCACTGGTCTATGTCTCTGTTTTTGTACCAGTATCATGCTATTTTGGTTTCTCTAGCCTTATAGTATAGTTTGAAGTTGGGTAGTGTGATCCCCTGGCTTTGTTCTTTTTGCTTAGGTTTGCTTTCACTATTGGGGATATTTATGGTTCCATATAAATTTTAGAATTTTTTTTCTAATTTTGTGAAGAATGACATTGGTAGTTTGGTAGGAATAACTCTGTCCTCCCATACTTTGTGCCATAGCCTGGAGGCACCAGAACATGGCCTAGGTCAGGTTCCAGCTGTGTTTGGGGATCTGATGTAATTCTGGATCGCCAGGAGTGTATGAACGTAGAGCACTCAGGCTGGTCTGCTAAGGCTACACTGTGTACCTGTTCCTGCAGAGTGGCTATGCATGGGCCCTAGGAGGGGGCAGACAGGGAGCACGGGAGGGGCAGACAGACAGCAGGGCTTACAAAACAGACATGCCTTAGTCATGGGGAAGCCAGTCCTGCCCTCTGCTGACTCAGAGGTCAGCTGAGAACAACGCCTCCGGGAATCGGGGAGTTCCAGGGGATGGGCATCTATGGCTACTTTTTGCTGGAGCTGCCCAGCACACAAACATTTCTGTGCTACACACCACCTGAAGGCGTGTCTCTGCCTTTTCCCCAGGGAGATCCCCCTGCCAGATCACATATTCATGGAGGACACAGCTTATCCTGTAGCTAGGATCCTAGAGGTCCATAGAGACAGTGAGTTATCCCTTAGTTCCCGCACTCACACCTCTCCCAGGAGCCATTCAGGGCTGGGAACTAGCCCTAGCATTCCCTCATGCTGTGCAGGGTTCCTAACTTCCTTCCTCTTCAGCCTTGCCTTCAATGTTGCCTCTCCATCCACCTCAGCTTTTTGTTTCCAAACATCTGCCCATATTATGGTGGTTTAGTCAATAACTGGCTCTCTCTCAATGGGAGTGGCACTTCCTTGCTGTGTCTCTTCTGCCATCTTGTCTCCCCTCTCTATCATTGCCTTTCTTGAGGAATCACAGCTAGTGCTAGTCCTATTCTTGTAATATCCTCTTTGTCCAAGCTTTTCTAGCATTTTCTTCTATTCAGATGGCATTATAGACAATGTCTCATGTATAAACCCATTTGGGGTAATTGTGTTGAAGAGTATGATGTTTTCACCTGATGGTACTCTAATTCTCTTTACAGAAATTTACAATTTATGCATTTTACTGATTATAATGCATTTTACAAAAAAACCATTAAAACCTTCTTTAATATTAGTATAGAATATCAACATGTTTCCAGAGTTACTTATTTATTTAACTTTTTGTTGTTGAGGTAGAGTCTCACTCTTTTGCCCACACTACAGTGCAGTGATGTGATCATGGCTCACTGAAAACTTGACCTCCTGGCTCAAGCAATTCTCCCACCTCCAGCTCTTGAGTAGCTGGGACTACAGGCGTGTGCCACCATAACTGGCTAGATTTTGTGTTTTCTTCCATAAAGGCAGGATTTTTTCATGTTGTCCAGGCTGGTCTCAAACTCCTGGGCTCAAGTGATCCACCTACCTCGGCCTCCCAGATTGCTGAGATTACAAGCATTAGCCACCACACCTAGCTGGAATTATATAATTATCTTAAATAGTTGAATTTATTTTTGACAGATAAACATTTAGGGGTGTGTGTGTGTGTGTGTGTGTGTGTGTGTGCATGTATATGCATATTTTTATTTGTGTTGGGGATGCTTCAGAGGAAATTGGTACCAGATATTTATGAAAGATTTTTCTCCTCCAAAATAAGTATCCTGGACTTAGAATGTTTTTAAAAATGTATTTTGATCATTTCGTTTTATTGAGGAACATCTGAGGACCAGAGGTAGGAGTGTTTCTAATTTTCTACTTGCCAGTGTTCTTACTATAGTACATGTTAGCCATAACAACTAGCATATCTGTTTCAAACTGTAAAGTCGTACATGGCAAGCTGTGTGTTTATAAAACAACTCTTCAGTGGTACCCAGACTGTCCTCACATGGATGTTCAATTTAAAAGGTATTTTTAGTGAATGACTAGAAAATTGATCCCCTGAATTTATGCCTTTCAACCCAGAGGATAGGAGAAAGTATGTACTGACTGGAAAATGTGTGTGTAAAATTAGCTGGCTATTATCTAGTTAATGAATGGGCTCTGTTGTCTGGTGTGCTATGAAGTGGAAGTGAGCAGTTGTTGGAAAGAGAATATAAATAGTGCTTTATGAGACCATATTGATCTTCCTTTTGTTTTCAGTTTAAGGCTTTAAAAAAAAGTAATTTTAAAGAAAAGGAAAAGTTTAGTAAAAGTCACTATCTTCATTTTAACATGTAATGGCTGATTAGGTTGTTAAACTAGCGTGTTCTTTTTTTTTCTTGTTAGCTAGAAGGGAGTAGACCGTATTTTGGATTCAACACATGCAAAAAGAGCAACAAATAATAAATTACGCTATGAATCGTATTGTTTATTTTTTCATACATCCATTCAACAGATGTTTTCTCTGTGTCTGTTGTGTGCCAGGCATTATGCTAGATGCTAGATGAGAAAAATCAAAAAGCAAAATATATTAGGGCTGGGAGCTCATAAGTGTAATAGAAGACATAGACCAGTAAAGCAACAATTGCAGGAAAGGGTTATGGCACACCAGTTCAAGAGATATAAGAGGAATTAGGAACATACAACTAAGACTAGGATAAAGATGGAAAGGGGGATGGTATGAACTAAGTACTGAAAGAATTAACCTCAGTAGAGTTTTAGATAGGAGGAGAAACAGGAGAAGGGTATTCCAAGAACAAGGAATAGAATCTAAACATTCAAAAATGAAAGAGAACATACATATTCAGTGGACAGCAAGTTGTTTAGTTTCCCTCCAGCAGAACGTGGGCGTGGCTAAATGTGGGCATGTAAGATGTAAGCCTGCTGAGCAAGGCAGGAGTCACTCACTTGATAAAATCTTTTACCAGAAAGTACTTATATTAACCTAGGTGATGAGAAGCTCTTTAAGAACTTTAGTGGGAGTGACATAAAAAGAATTTGCTTTTTTTTTTTTTTTTTTTTTTTGAGACAGAGTCTTGCTCTGTCGCCGAGGCTGGAGGTAGTGGCCTGATCTTGGCTCATTGCAAGCTCCGCCTCCCTGGTTCACGCCATTCTCCTGCCTGAGCCTCCCAAGTAGCTGGGACTACGGACGTCCGCCACCATGCCTGGCTAATTTTTTTTTTTTTTTCTATTTTTAGTAGAGACGGGGTTTCACTATGTTAGCCAGGATGGTCTCGATCTCCTGACCTTGTGATCCACCCACCGCGGCCTCCCAAAGTGCTGGGATTACAGGCGTGAGCCACGGTAATCAGCCAAGAATTTGCTTTTTAGTAATCTCCCTATAATAGAATGAAAGGGAGATTGGATGAAGATAAAATTGAAGGTGAGGAGATCAATTAGGAATTCTAGCCTCTGAATGCTGCATGAATCTTTTATCTACTACTCTTCGCTCCAAAAGAAAGATTAGGTGTAAAATCCTAGAAATACAGAGGTGAATTAATTATTTGATTGTAATTCTAATTATTTTATTCTCTGATGAGGGAAATGAGGTCAAACAGGTTAAATAACTTGCCCAAAGCTGGAGAGATTCTGACTAAACCTGAATTTAGGACCCTGATCTGCTCCTTCCTAAAACCCATAGATTAAAATTCACAAGGAACCAGCCCTTCAGCTTCAGAGAAATATTTTAACTCAAGTATTAATGGTGATATGTCTGTGTTAGCAGTACAATAAAGCAAGTGACCTTCGTGGATAAAATTCTCTGTGGTTAAAATTGAAAAGACACAGGAAAATGGGATTTGATTATTAATGTAATTAGTTGATGATCTTTTGGGGTGACAGATACATAAATGCCTGTTACAGACTGATGATAATAGAGCATTCGACTCTCCAAACTGGTGCTCAAGTTTAGCTCTCAGAAATAATGAGGGACTTACTTCCTTCATCTTGCCTCCTTTTCAGGTACTAATGCTACATTTCGATAATAATGTACAAACCCAGCCTAATGTCAGTGCTGCCATTACTCCACATTAATTCCATTATTACTTTGTTTTCTGTTACTGTGGCTTATGATTGTTTTGAAGATCAGGCATTTATGAGGTACTATCATGAATAAAACAGCAAAAGAATATAACAATTAACCCTCCTGGAGACTGCCAGGTTTACAATATGTTAACAAAACGGAGACAAAAGAAATATGTTAAGGCTATGACACACTGTAATGCTTAGCATTTACTTAGAATATTTTTTTTTAAAAAATAACTCCCTCAAGGCTTCTATATGAATGCCTACATCACATTTAAAAGTATAATGGATCCTTCAAACTGAAGAGCTCAATGCCTGATGAATAGAACTACTAGCTCATATATAGAATGTTTTACAGGTACAGATATTTATTTAGGCTGATGGCCTTAGCTGGCTGTTGAACTTGATAGTATTCCCTATGAGATTAATCAGACAACTACAGTTCCTAGTAAGGACAAGTGATTTCTTAAAGAACATAGGTTAATAAACGATGGAACCTGGTGCTTGATCCCTTGGACGCTGAGCCCAAATCATCACCCTATCCACTGTGTTAAAAGGAATTTGCACTTTCACCAGTGCACTGTTGTTTAGGTAGTAAAATATGTCTTCAAATATGAATGTATGTAAATGTGTATCAATATTCTCTTAGCCCCCAAAATTCTAAATTTAGGAAATTTGAATTTTAGATAAAAAGTTCTCTAGGACGGTAAAGATGAAAATCAAACTCCAAGTATTTTAATGATCTTAAAGAGCCAGATAGCACCTGATGATTCAGCATTTCTAGCTATGGGGCACACTGTGACTTGGAACTCTTGATTCCTGATATCCTTAGGATTGTCAGTATAACTCATTTTGAGCACTATGACTTGAACAAGGCAGACCTTAGTGCAAAGGTGGAGTAGATGTCCACTTACCTTCGTGAGTCCGGCCTGTTTTTCATGTTTGTAGAATGGGAGATTAGCACTTCACTCCTCTGGAATAAAACATTGACATTGCCCATACAGGCAATACAATATTATGGTGGAAAAATAATTTAAAGATGCAGAATAAAGAAAATCACCACTCAGAGATAACCACTAATAACAGTGGTTATCTTTTTTTTCCCCCAAGATTTCTGTGGGTAGACTATACCAAAAGGGCCTTGCACCTGTCTGTTCACAGTTTATAAAATGAATTGGATGTTGGAATGTTCCAGGCAGCCTGGTATCAGTCTTGCTTCAGCAGCATAAATTGGCATTCATAACCAGGTGCCTTTTACAATGCTTTCTTTATTTGTAAAAATATGAATTTGCTAAACTCTCACTTGGAGATCATGGTACAACAAGGCTTAGACTGTTTCATTCTAATATAGCAGTGTATGTAACTTATAATAAGGGAATGGAGCAGAGGATGGAATACTCTTTATTTTTTATGTCTTATGTCATGAGATATTCTATAATACCTCTGTTAGAGAATTAAGGAAGATTACCTTCTGATCCTCCAAATGAGAAAGGAGAAGTTTTAATTGGATGTCATCACTGTCAATCATTATGTATATATTAGAGAGAAGCAGGAGACTTCAAGAGTGAAGCAGGTACCACATTGTATTCACATATTATAACTGTGGGGAAAAAACATTCTTCTCCCTGGGCTTCCTAAGAGGATGAACTCAGCCAAAAAATGCTTGTGAGGAATATATCCTTCTTTATTCTGAGTGTTTTACTCTGATTTATAAAAAGAAACTATTCATTTGGGGGGATGAGGAAGGAAAGGAGGTTGACATTAAAGGGAACTCTTGATTTTCTTGTGTTAATGTAGTTTAACCCAATGAGATCTTTTTATACACTTATCTCTTCATCTAAAACCATAAAATTCACTTAATATTCATATGCCAGTAAGTTATCTTTGAAAGCATGGTTTACAAATAAAAGCACAGTATTTCCTATGTGCTATGGGAATACTACAGTTTGTTTATTCTATGATAAGGCATTTAGCTTATTTCCTATTTTAGAAAGGAGACTAGCATAAATAGTACTGAAATGGATGATCAGAATACATCAGTGTTTGTCAGCATATGTGAATATGTCCTTTTGAGAGATTCCTAGAAGTGAAATAACTGAGTAAAAGGGAGCAAATTTTTTTTACGACTTTGATGCATGCTTGTAAACTGCTTTTCAATTTACAGTGCCACCAGCAATGAGTGAAGATGGCAATTTTATCACACGTGCTCATTATTCTCAAAACAATGTGAAAGGCTTGCTATATGAAAAAAGATAATATCTACTTTATATAGACAGATATCCTCAGAGACAGATACATGCTAAGCTATTCTCAGTAACTAAAGTATTTGTGATAGACTCTCTTCAGGTCAATAGATTGCTTTAGAAGGCATTTGCAGAGTAGGAAAGAGAAGCTTGTGTCCACTGATGGACAACCCTTTGAAACCTAGGAATATTAAGAGAGCTTCCGTTATATGAGCCCATGAGAGATAAATGTGAAATGTAAAATGCAAGAACACTGAGGATAAAATTTACCCCTGTCACATATTTGTGTAAAGCTACACTCTAACTGGAAATTATCAGTTGTATTAGTTTACTAGAACTGCCATAGAAAAGTACCACACCCTGGGTAGCTTAAACAACAGAAATGTATGTTTTCATGATTTTGGAGGCTAAAAGCTCAAGACCACGCTATCAGCAAGGTTAATTTCTTCTGAGAGCCTTTCTCCTTGTCTTGTAGATGGCCGTCTTCTCTGTGTCTTCATGTGGTCTGCCTTCTGTGTGTCTCTCGCTGTGTTCTAACCTCCTCTTCTTTAATGACACCAGTCACATTGGATTAGGGCTCAAACTAATGACATTATTTTAACTTAATGACCTTTTAAAATACCCTATCTCTAAATACACTTATATTCTGAGGTACTGGGGGTTAGGACTTCAACACAGGAATTTTATGGGACACAATTCAGCTCATAACACCAATATGTTGACATTTCTAGTTTCTTCTTAAAATGTAATGCAAATAAACAATGATGCTTATCTGTTTATTCACTAATTATTATGGCATCATTACTGTTTTTTATGGGAGTAAAATATGTTGCACACTTATTGTTCTGAATTTATTTTGAAGTCATTCTGTTTACAACACATCTGGTTTAAGCAGATACAAAGACATTAGATTGAATAATAGTTTTATTTGATTCCTTAAATTCAGTTTACACGCTGTATAGAGCATCTTTCTTTGGAATACAGAATGTCTATTGAAACGTCACACATCAGTAGGGATGTATGCTCTTGAAATTGGGTCGTATGTCAGTAGGGAAATTAAAATGAAGTTAAAAGTTCCTCCAAGATAGGTTGAAAAAAGTAAGTTATTTTAAAGGCTTAACATTTAAATAAGGTGATGTGGAGTAACTCTGCTGCCTATCTTTATGATCTTCTGACAGCTTTGACAGGGAAACAATGATACAACTGAGAGAAAGTCTTCCACGATAAGCTCAACTTCTTATGCTTATGAACTTGTCATGTGTGACATGGTTGGTTCCATTACAGTAACAAGATGGATACATTGAGTTTTGACCACAAATGACATAAAATAATTACATACTTCATAATATGAATTAGGTTTGGAAATATGTTTTTAAATGCAGCTTATACATACGTACACTTACTTATGAATGTGTTAACTCTCAGATATCTTTAAAGAAATAGACAGTGATAAGAAATGATATAAAACATTGACTTTATGTGTATCTCTGGAAATTATAAGGATATATTATGTAGCCAAATTTATTAGATACTAATAGTTAATAAAGGTGGGAAAAAGAACATAATCTTGAGCAACTTTACAACATTCCGATTGGGCATAAGGTGCATAAATCATTGTGATTGATCATTTAATTTGTTTTTGAGTAAAATAGTGATTCTGCTGTGGTGAAGTAATAATTGTTGGCTTCCATCTGCTTTTGTAAGAATTGTAAATTGCTTTTCAATTTATAGTGCTACCTCTTATTGTAGTCAAAACACAGGAAAGATTTGTAGGTCTAATGATACTGCATTACTATGCATATTTGACCATTTCCAATTAGGCTGTAAATATGGACCTCTCTTTTAAAGCACAATAACTGTAAAATAACAACAATGAAAACAAAAATCCCCTCACCTGCCACCCTTCCTCTTCTCATTTCATCAATATACTTCTTTAGCTCTAGAAATCCATCTGTAATTAATGAACTGTTTATGGAATTATTTTTTTCTCCACATTTTCGACCTGTGCAGTGAATATACTTGGAAGCAATCAACAAACAAACATGGCCCATTTTTTATGTTGTCAACATCACTAAATCAATATTAAGAAAACATTCATATTTTATTGGATTAAGTACTCTGAGTATTATGATAGGAGTGAGACATTCGAAAACAAGCACAATGAGCATAGTGGAAAATTTCACTTTAGATTACATTAAATGGTGACAATAATACTGTGTTCAAGGATTAGTTTTAGTTCAAGTCACTGAACATATTGCATCTTTATATAAGTAATACCAATACAGATGTATCTTAGTTTTGCTTATGGTAGTTCAGTTGTTATTTTGGTGTAAATTTTTTAAAAAATAAGATTAAACCACCATATTTTTCTTAAAAATGACGTTGGTTATTACTTGTTAAATTGTGATGTCATATAAAATTCCTCTCACACCATAAGAATGGCAATCATTAAAAAGTCAGGAAACAACAGATGCTGGAAAGTATGTGGAGAAATAGGAATGCTTTTACACTTTTGGTTTAAGTGTAAATTAGTTCAACCATTGTGGAAGACAGTGTGGTGATTCTTGGAGGATCTAGAACTGGAAATACCATTTGACCCAGCGATCCCATTACTGGATATATACTCCAAGGGTTATAAATTATTCTACTATAATGGCACATGCACATGAATGTTTATTGCAGCACTGTTCACAATAGCAAAGACTTGGAACCAACCCAAATGCCCATCAGTGATAGACTGGATAAAGAAAATGTGGCACGTATACACCATGGAATACTATGCAGCCATAAAAAGAATGAGTTCATGTCCTTCGCAGGGACATGGATGAAGCTGTAAACCATCATTCTCAGAAAACTAACACAGGAACAGAAAACCAGACACCACATGTTCTCACTTGTAAGTGGGAGTTGAGCAGTGAGAACACATGGATATAGCGAGGGGAACATCACACACCAGGGCCTGTTGGTGGGTGGGGGGCTAGGGGAGGTATAGCATTAGGAGAAATTCCTAATTTAGATGACGGGTTGATGGGTGCAGCAAACCACTATGGCACATATATACCTATGTAACAAACCTGCACGTTCTGTACATGTGTATAAAAGGGCTTCTGGTGGCCAGGCGCCGTGGCTCACGCCTGTAATCCCAGCACTTTGGGAGGCCGAGGCGGACGGATCAGGAGGTCAGGAGATTGAGACCATCCTGGCTAACACGGTGAAACCTCGTCTCTACTAAAAAATGCAAAAAATTAGCCGGGCGCAGTGGCGGGCACCTGTAGTCCCAGCTGCTCGGGAGGCTGAGGCAGGAGAATGGTGTGAACCTGGGAGGTGGAGCTTGCAGTGAGCAGAGATCGCGCCACTGCCCTCCAGCCTGGGCGACAGAGCGAGACTCCGTCTCAAAAAAAAAAAAAAAAAAAGGCGGGGGGCGGGGGCGGTGCTTCTGGTTAAAACGTAGTTTACAAAATATCTTGTCCACCCTGTAAGCTTGACACCACCAGTGTATAAAAGGGCTTCTGGTTAAAATGTAGTTTACAAAATATATTGTCCACCTTGTAAGCTTGACTTTTAGAACTTTTCTTATTAAGCTCATAGTTGTTTTATTTTTCTTCTTTTATTTGTTGTTGTTATTTTGTTCATTTTCTCTTTTTGTCTTCTGAAGTCTTATTTCCTCCTAATAGCCTATATTAAAGTTAAATTAAACCAATCTTAAATAGTAAATATGCCTCCTCCTCTCCTTCTTTTTATAACTTATTCCCATCGTAGGGTGTATGTGCCTATCAGAAAAATCAGAACAAATAAACTTAATCCGATTATAATGCCCAGGCTATTCCTAATGGCTAATGTGCATGTTACAAACTGAAGTTTGTCTGTTTACACTTTAAGCTCAACCTTGATTACCATGTTTATCTGTGATAAATTCATCATAGCCTGGCAGTAATGCTGACTATTCAGAGGTTTAAGCAATCCCTTTACCTCATACTTTTATTTTCATGGCTATCAGACAATTGGATTCTTATGTGACCTGCGGAAAACTTTGTTTCCTTGTCATTTAAGGAGGTTTTCTGTTTCTCTAGTCATGCCAGACTACATGTAAGCATAGAACATAAAATTATAGCTATTAGGAAGAATTTAAAATGCCTCATTTCATCCCTGCCAAAAAAAACAGTTCTGCCATTTTTACTGTGATTTCTCTGATGCAAAATTCATGAATAAAGTTTATCATCCATACTTGTGTTTCTCAGTTATTTTGAACATAATAAGAGAAGAAACACAAGCTAAGGTTTTTACACTGATGGGTGGTAGAGTAGAAATATCAGTTATGAATAAGACCTAAGTATATTTAAAATATCAAAATTATTTAATATTTTACTTTTCAGATGTTAATAGTTGTAATAGCTAACATTTATTAGTCACTTACTCTGTCCCAAAAACTGTTCTAAGCAATTTATTTGTAATGACTCATTTAATCTTTACAACCGCTTCATTGTACATGAAAATTCAAGTCTCAGAGAGGGTATGTAAGTAGTCTACAGTGTGGGCCGATTAGCTATCCAAGGAACCAAGGTTCAAATAAAATCTAGGAGGTGTGAAAAAGACTAGTTTTGGCCATCAAATAAAGTTGTCCTAGGGGAGTTTATATATGTATAAAACCACACGCATAAATGTATTTTAAGCAACAACATCGTGTTGCTAAGTATTATATGATCTAAGTGATGGTGTATGTATGGATGCACTTGTATTTTGCGCTGTTTCGACGATAGCTTAGGGAGCATTCTAGAACACACAGTAACCTGATTTCCTTCCATCACCCAGTAGCTCCATAGGCATCTTCATATAACAATAACAACCCCTTAAATCATAAGTCTGAATTGAGTTTACTTGATGATCCAGTTAGGTTTTTTCTAGAACTTAAATTCTTTGAGTTTGAAAATATTAAATATGGAAGAAAATTGCTTATACTTCTGAATTTTATGGGTGTTATTTTTCATTCATGGTAAAAAATTTTACTCCAAAATAGTGATCGAGATCACAAGATAGATTTTTTTCTGGTCAGTTTCTTACATCTGGAAATTTTAGGCAGATAGAATGCCAGGACATATGAACAAAGCCAGTGGTGTTTTCCTTCTACATTTAATTGAACTTCTTATAATTAGATTTATCACATTTGCACTGTGAGTTTTCAGATTCAGATAATCTGTGCCTTTAGGTAGGCGAGTTTCTGAACATATTTAGAAATGTGGCACTGCATCTAATCGAATAATAAGCTAGAAATAATAGAAATTTGGTGCTTTAGCTCAGCAATTCTATTTTGTCTTTTGATGTTTAAAGTACTCAAGTTCATTAGAACATATTTAAATCTATTATCTGTGCTTTCATTCTAGATTCATTGCCTGAAAGTTTTTGAAACATAATTACTATAAAAGTATATCTGTTAACTTAAATGAGTGCTTCACTGCCACTTTTGGATGAACAAACATTATAATGCTTTTATTATAAAATCTATTTAACCTGCCTCATCTTTCTGATTTAAATCAAATAATTCATGTAGCATTTTTGAAAAGTGGTGTTTGATTTTTTGCATAAAATTGATATCTGTATATATTCTTTCTTTCTATAATTTTTTCCTGGAAAGTTTATTTGAAGACATAAAGGAACAGAAGTCCTTTGGGTTCAAATTGTGAAGTATTACAGAATATTTGCATTCTGTCTTTTTTGTCTTAATGAGCTTTAATTAAAAAAAAGATAAGACTTCTTTTTGAAATTAATGGGAAGATACACAATATGAGCAATGATTGAGTTTTAAAATTTGTTCTTCTTTTAGTTTTATATATTGGTATTTCTCAATCTATGCATTTACTAAGTATATTAATAGAAATATTCTTTCTTTTATATTAGGTTTCTGTCCTGAGACCACAGCAGAATGTGCCTTGGACAAAGGTGAGTATATTTAAAATATATTTCAAAATTTCTCCATAAATGAAGTATAAAAACATTATGACAATAATTAGATTACTGTTGCATGCTTAGAAATACAGTATTATAGTTCATGTTTATATCATGGGACATGCACTTTTTGTCTGGTAATATGTAATAGTGAGAAAATTTCAGAATTAGAACTCTGGTTATCAAATATATAACAATGTCTGGGTACAGAAAGCCTTAATCCATACAATCTATATTCAAAGAACTGTTAACACAAACGCTCTTGCACATTAAATAATGGAACTATTCAAAGATTGATGAAAGATGTTTGACATGTCTTTAATGACTCTGAAGATGAAATTATCGAAATAGGACACATGTAAGTTAAATTATCAGGCAGGAACTACGTAAAAGTATCTAGGTTTTGGGGGAACAAATAGAGAAATACATTAAGAATTAAAATCAATTTAAAAAGAGGAAGGAATTAGAAGAATAAACACATTAACAGCTCAGTAAACAGTATATAAACGTACTACATGAAAGATAGGGGGGATAGTTCAAGGTTAATACACAATGCCTGTTATTTCAAACTGGAATGCTATCGTGAAAAAAGATGTTATTAAAAATTATTGAAAAGATCATGAACTATAAATTATAAGAGAGAGTTGAAAAGAAAATGTATAAGATGAATAAACGTTACATAGAGGAAAACCTGTGAGTACTGAGTAAAGGAACTAAGATTCCTGAGGACAGTCGTGAAGGAGGATGACAACTGACAAATATCACATGCAGGAGCTATTAATTAACAGGCCTTCTCTAAAGAGAAATTAACAAGAGAAAAATTGCTTGAACTAACATATAAAGAATTTACAGGCTGGGTGTAGTGGCTCACGCCTGTAATCCCAGCACTTTGGGAGGCCGAGGCGGGCCGATCACGGGGTCAGGAGATCGAGACCGTCCTGGCTAACATGGTGAAGCCTCGTCTCTACTAAAAATAAAAAAAAATTAGCCAGGCGTGATGGTGGGCACCTGTAGTCCCAGCTACTTGGGAGGCAGAGGTAGGAGAATGGCATGAACCCAGGAGGTGAAGCTTGCAGTGAGCCTAGATCATGCCAGTGCACTCTAGCCTGGGTGACAGAGCGAGACTCCGTCTCAAAAATAAATAAACAAATAAAAGAATTTACGTAAGCTTTAGGATTAGGTAGTAGTGGGAGAAGGTTAGTTATCATTTCTGTAGATATATTTAAATATCGAATTGATTCACAATGTCTGACGATGGTTTCTCTAAAACTTCTCTAAATCAGCTATCCTATTCAAGGTTCTTCCAGCCCCACACGTGACTTGATGAGTCACTGCTCTTTATTTTTCCCTGTATTAGAGTAATTTTACATTGAAATAAAAGTTGGGCATCATTGGTTTGAGGTTATCAGAAAAATGTAGGCATATACAGTATCAATAGTAATTGATGCCTGTTCTATCTCATGCAAACGTAATGCTTGGGGAAATACAGTTATATGTACATACTCAGATTTTTAATTTGGCCCAAAACACACTGTATATGTTCTGCAGTGTTACTCATATGAAAAAAGAAAGCATCCTATAAATGCATATGTTAATAATTTTCGGAGATAATAAAATGGAAAACTCTCCCAGATATTTTTTTGCCACTCTTTTTCATATAATTTTTTAGTCATTTTCCAAATCTGTAAAGAGACAAATGTGACTTTAGAATATCCAAAGAAAATAAGCCAGCTGACGTGCACTGCCAGACAAGGAATGAATGGCTCCAGGCACAAATCTCTGTTGTGTCAAGGCTTTGGCATGACATTTGGCAGGAACTAAATCAAACACAGCACAATGCAAATAATCTCAGTTTCCCATGGATGTGCAGCTTCAACCTTGAGCCTGCTGTTAGTCATTACTACTCTTTTCTCCTGATATTCCAGAGAATGATATTTCTGGTAATGAACTGAAAACTTGAACATTTCCTAGGGGTTATTACACTGTGAGGCAGTTGGGGGGATCGTGACTTTGAAATTGAACCTTCCTGGGTTTGAAGTATGAGTCTGTCACTTACTATCTGTGGAATCCTGGAGAAGCTACCTAAGATATAAAATGAATTTATTAAGAATTGTCACAGGGGTTGTGGAGGCATTAAAATGATACAATTAGCCTAAAGCGTTTCTTATATCTGTTATGTAATAAACATTTAATAAATATTATTTTACTTTTTTCCATTTCTGTAATCAGCTGGATTTTGTTTTAAACTTCTTAATAATCATCTCAATCATCCTATTGATAGAAGAGGAATGTTTCTAATATACATTTGTAAGTTTTGAGTTATGTAAGCCCATGTGATAATATTTGTCTTTATATTTTTAGGTGGGCACTCTTTTCTTTGAAGTGGGGCAACAGTTTTTGCGAACTTCTTATTTATCAAAATTTCATTTATTTTTTAAAGATTTATATGTCATACGTAAAGGGTCTTCATGTTGCACAAGCATATTTTGAATGCATTTGATTTAATTTTAGGTTTCATTAGTATGATCAAAGATGGAACACATTATAAAACGTAGATAGATTAGAAAAAATTATACCTCCATAACATGCCCATAATATTTTAGTTCAAATGTTTGTTTCAACTCTCATTAATAAATACTTATGTGTCATATGGCATTAGGTGCTAAGGGTACAAAGAAGAAACAGATATATTATTTGCCTTCATAGGAGTTATAATCTTAGATGGGAAGAGACATGTAAATACATTATTTTTAACACAATATGATAATAGGCTACAATGGAGGGGTTCTCATGGAATGGGGGTCGTGCAAATATAAAATAAATTTTAATCAATCTGGCTTCTTGGAGGGGTTGAAACTTCATATATTTTAAAAAATGATGAGGAATTGGCTAGGTGTCAGTCATATACAGAGGCATGAGGGTGAGAGGTTGTCAAGAATGCATAATATTTAAATGTGATTGTGTGTATTTAAAAATATATAATTTTCAATTCATTCTGTGCCATGACAAAAGAAATTAAAGTACTTAGGGGTTAATAAACTTTCTAGTGCAAATTATCAAAAAAAGAAGAAGGACAGTGAAATAAAGACTGTGTTGTCTGAAGTCAAACAATGATAGTAGCAGTAAGTGT